>NC_136700.1:1600546-1793570 GCF_947650265.1 Symphodus melops
CACACACACACACACACACACACACACACACACGGTAGGTTTCACTTCCTCTCTGTGGAGGAAGAAGAAAACGACGCTTTTCAGCCGAGAAACCACGAAGGTTGCCGAGGTGCCCGCGGGGCGTGGCTTCCGAACGGATGACGTCAAGCTGGAGAGAGAAGATCTCACTGCAACCGGAAATAAACACAACAGTAAAAGCTCTGAGATTTGTTTCATCTTGTTGATTCCTAACCCACAACCCTCCTTTTGGGAGTTAAACTAGATGTATATTATTAAAGAGTTTAAACTTAAATGTCTTTATTTTTAATGGATTAATCTGTTTAAAGTGCAACACAACGTTAAAGTTATTTAAAGTTACAACTCTGATGTCAGATTTGAAACTTTAAACCATTTTCGTAATAAATCAACAATATTGATAAAGTTTTGATAACACAAAAGTTAAAATAGACTTCCATCCACTATTAGGTCATTTATTTATTTTTGACTTTTTGCAAGATCAGACCTGCACACTCATTGGGTTGGGAGCCAGAGGGTGGTCGGTTCAAGTCCCGGTGCAGAACATAATATTGAAGTTGGTCTGGTAGCTGCACATGTGTGATGGAGCGCCACCGAGGGGCCCTGAGCAAGGCATCAAACCCCCGACTGCTCTGGTACACTCCCACAGTGTGTCGCAGCCCCACTCTGATATCTCTCCATGAATGCACGTCCACATCCTGTTTGTGCACGTGCGTGTGTGAGAAGCATGTCTCTACAATAACAGATTATAAACCAGCATTTCCCTCAGGGATTAATAAAGTATGTAAAAAAAGGGGGGCTTTTACTTTGAAATTGAGCGGAAGCTGGGTGTGTCTTATATTGGCAGACTTGACAGAGCTGAGGGTTTTCTTCACAGCAGAATAAACAACAATAGTAGTAAGCAGCAGAGTCGTCGCTCGGATTGTGGATCAAACATGGAGGAGAGAGAGGACAGCGCCCCGGTCAAACGGTGAGAGGGGGGGCTTTCATTATTCACCTTCTTTCATCTTCAACTTTAGAAAATAAAAAACCTGCAGCTGGGATCAGAATGCAAAGCGTGGATGTGTTTGATGAAGATCTGCGTGTTGAGTTGTTTCCTGTTAGTGTGAGATCTCTGCAGCAAAGACGGATTTGTAGATTGGAGTTTGAGAGCCTCTGTTTTGAGTTCACCGTGAAGTGAACAGGATTTATTTCAAGTCAGGAGTGGCATTCCTCCAGCATGGATCATATGTGAAGTGTTGTGTTTTTGTAGTCTTTGTTCATGCTTCAGTCTGCTCCTCGCTGTCTCTACGTGGAGCTTCAGTTTCTGCTCATATTTCATGGCCCACTTCTGTTTGTGTCCTGAGGTCAGGCTGGACTGGAACAACAAGTCCACCCTGGAATTTTCTGTCCAGACCGAAAAGACCTGACAGGCAGAGACAGGACTGTTTTTAATTGATTGAGATCAGAGGGCCCAAGGGCCAACGAGGAGGGGGAGGGGGGGGGGAGGGGCTCAGGGCCAACGAGGAGAGAGAGGAGGGGGGAGGGGCAAGGGCCAACGGGGGTAAAGCAAAGAGGCGCCGCTCCATAACAACCTCGCTCTTTACAACAGGCAGCAATACTTGCAACCACTCAGTGCGCACGCGCACAAAAACACATTACCTGTTTTTTTATTCTCCGCTGTATCCATCTGATCACATCTGAACTATATAATGATATCTGTTCATTTTGAACTTCACAACTTTAGATGAAAGTTCCATGAGAAGTTTGCAGACATCTGCTACATGGTCTGTTTTTGATGCAGGCTCAGGAGCCTCACACATCCTGCCAATCACAAGCAGGGAAGTTCACCTGGAAACCATGATGTGAACGTCCACATGTGACTTTGTTTTGGGTTGTACGTGAAAAAAAAAACACATGTCGTCATCCTCAGTCTGGATTGTGTGTGTGTGTGTGTGTGTGTGTTTGAAAGCGGAAGTGACGTGCACGCTTTGACACGCTGATCATAGTGTGTCACATAAAGTCTGTTTGTTTATGTGAACAGTTTGTTCCAACACAAACAAGGTCGGCTTCATCTCTTCTTCTTCAGACACGTGACGCGAGTTTGTCAACTCGCCGTGTACTATCGCTTCCTTCCTCTTTGGCTCCACGTGTTGATTCTCTCTCTCTCTCTCTCTCTCTCTCTCTCTCTCTCTCTGTCTCTGGAAGAGGACATTTAAGGACACTATTTGCTCTGGCATGCTGGTTTACCTTACACCACACCCCCACACTCTGTGTGTGTGTGTGTGTGTGTGTGTGTGTGTGTAACTGTAGTTAGTGTAGAAAGAAACACATACCGAACGAGCAGAGCACGTTCAGGGTTTCAAGGTCACACACACACACACACACACACACACACACACACACACTCACGCTCAGATTGAGCAATCGGAGCTGGATCACAGAATAGTCAAGCTTGTGAGGACACACTGTTCCCCGAAGCTCCTCCCAGCTCAAACACACACACACACACACATGCACAGATTTCTTCCTGCAGCAGTATAAAAGAAGAAGGTCGTAGTAGTTTTAAAAACAGACTGCAGCTTTGTTCAGTTGTCGGTTGATTTCTGCAGAATAAGCTGCAGACACTGCACACTGCACCTTTATATCAACTCTTCATCGTGAAGTGACTCCTCTGCTGTTTCTACATGTGACGTGACAGATGGTGTGCTGACATGTTATTAAAGCTGGAGATTAACTGCTAGGTACAGAGTGTGCGTGTGTGTGTGTGTGTAGTCACGTTATACACATTCAGATCGGACAGGTGTGTCGAGCTGCGATAAGATCGTTTGCTGAGTCCTGTAAGCGTGTATGAAGGATGTTTAGGATGTTTAGGACGTCAGAGAGCAGAGGAGGCCATGTTGTCTACACTGCAGGAATACATCAGGCGGCGTTCAGGAGTGTGCTTACCGCTTTTTGATCATTAAAAACAAGAAAGTACCCCACAGTGGGTGTAGGACTTCTATCTGCGTTGCCATGGTTACCAAAACAGGTTTCATTACAGAGCTAGAAGTCTGATTCACATGGTGAACGTTTCTAAACTGGATCACGTTTGTTCCGGTTGCTGCTTCAGCAGATTTAGTCCGTCGGTCCAGAATCGTTTTGAATCGAAAGTCGATCGAATCGTGAGACACCCCAAAGATCCCCCGCCCTGTTCTGAAGTGTTTCTCAAATACAGAAAACTCAAATCTATCGGGTCTCTGTGATTCTGTTCACACGTCGAGAGATGAGCTTCGACAGTGAGGATCAGAGGTCGACACGCTGCTGTACATTCAGGTTTCTCTTCTTTGTTCCCTTCAAGTGAAAGTGGGTCAAAGTTGAGCTGTTCTCACGTCCGTGTGTCTGTCAGCTGCTGCCTTACCGTCACAGCTCAGACGTTATTTTGGGACGTGCTCGATTTTGGGTTCAGAGTCACGTTTCATGTCTGAACGTTCCCGTTGTGTTTACTTCACTGTGCACAGAATATTTAGTTTTGTTCTTGGTTGTGTGTCCACAAACTGAAGACGGATCATACGTGTGTGTGTGTGTACGTGTGTGTCTCCTCACCATGTTTGTTTCAGTCCAAAGCAGAACGGGGGAGGGGCGAGCGAGGGAGGAAGGGGCGAGCGAGGGAGGAAGGGGCGAGCGAGGAGGGTCTGGACCGTCTCCCAGTAGCTGAAATAAATCACATGCTGTTCCTCTCTGTTTCTGTTTTGGGACATTTTTGTTTTGATTAGGAGAA
Organism: Symphodus melops; assembly: GCF_947650265.1. Classification (NCBI taxonomy): domain Eukaryota; kingdom Metazoa; phylum Chordata; class Actinopteri; order Labriformes; family Labridae; genus Symphodus; species Symphodus melops. The sequence goes on from NC_136700.1 coordinate 1,604,301, forward strand.
GAAATGTGCAGCAGAGCTCGTGAACACTCGCTGATTCAGCAATAAATAAGCTCTTAATGTTAACAGACGAAGAGTGATTGATTGATTATTTCACCGTCAGGATGTCTTTCACCCGTGATGTCAGACTTTATTTTTTGTTTGTCTAAAAGAAGAAGAACTGAGAGTAAAACACAGGAAGCATGAATAAACCTCTTCCTCCTCCTCTTCCTCCTCCTCTTCCTCCTGCAGGAGCAGTTCGGAGCAGAGGAAGCTCCACTCTCGTGACGCGGCCCGCTGCAGGAGGAGTAAAGAGACGGAGGTGTTCTACGAGCTCGCTCGCACTCTGCCCCTCCCTCGACGAGTCTCCACCCACCTGGACAAAGCCGCCATCATGAGAGTCGCTCTCAGCTTCCTGTCGATGCGCCGTCTCCTCGGACCCGGTGAGACTCAGAGTGTCAGAAGCCTGTTTCATGCATCCAAAATCACAGAAAGTGTTTTTTTCCCTTCCGTCTAAAAAACAGAAGTCATCACATCTGAGCTTTATTTAAATCTGTTTCTGTTAAAGAAACCCAGGGCAGAATATAAAGGTTTATTTCCTCCATTTTTTGTCCTTTAGCTGAGTTGAAAAGTCGGTTTCTTATCTTAAGGGAGTTAAAGATAAACTCTGGATAATCTTTGGTCTTCTGTCTTGTTTTTTCTTTACAGACGAGGAGAAGCAGAACGAGTCTGAAGAGGAGGAGGAGGAGGAGGAGGAAGGAGATCTGATGGACTCGTTCTACCCTGACGTGTTGGCCGGCTTCATCCTGGTGATGTCAGAGAGGGGAGACATGATCTACCTGACGGAAAACGTCAACAAACACCTCGGCATCACGCAGGTACGTCGAAGCTCAAACTCAAAGTGTCACAACGAAGTTTAAAGCTGATGATGTTTCATGTTTCATGAGATGAGAATCGTCCAGGCGAGCTTCTTTAATAAAATCCTCTGCTGCACGAACGCTAATTAAAGTAACACAGTTTATTAAAAGGAGACACTCAAAGTCACCTGACGAGGTAGAGATGCAGGACGTGACTGCCTCGGAGCTGCAGGGTGCACGGAGGGAGAGCTCAAGCGATGAAGAGCGGGGTGCAAACACGGCTCGTCGTCCACATCTTTACAAGAGACGGCGTTTTTCTTCACTGACTTATCCAACAGTGATGACGTCGTCTCCTCGTCTGTCGATGGCGGCGTTTATTTTCGGACGTGGCACAGGCGAGAAAGTTCCAGATGGAGACAGAAGAAGGAAACACAAGTTGATGACGGTGTTTGTTGTTTGTTGTTTGTTGTTTGTTGTTTGTTGTTTGCAGCTGGAGCTGCTGGGTCAGAGTGTTTACGACTTTGTTCATCCGTGTGATCAGGACGAGCTCAGAGACCTGCTGGCTCCACGTCCAGGTCAGACACCCGCTCTGTCCTCACAAACAGACAGTCTGATTATATGAATTCCTGCAGTCTTTGAATGCACCTTTGTCTGATGCCACTTGGTTTGTTGTTTTCAGGTCTGAGTAAGAAACTGTCGGCTGCTCAGTCGAGCCAGAGGAACTTCTTCCTGAGAATGAAGAGCACTCTGACCAGCAGGGGGCGCACCGTCAACATCAAGTCTGCTGACTACAAGGTTCAGTACCAAACACACACACACACACACACACACACACACACACACACACACACACACACACACACACACACACACACACACAGAGGGTTAAAGTCCAGCCTGAAAGGGAGACAAGTTGGTCAGCCGTTTTTGGCAGTCGCCAAATCACGTCACACACGCACACAACACCCATACACACACATACAGCACAAAAACACATCCACGCACACACACACACACACACACACACACACACACATACAACACAAAAACACATCCACACACACCCACACACAGATCATGGAGTGTAACTGGAGGCGAGGTGGCCTGAGGGTTGTTGGGGCGATCAGATATGAAATAAGACCCGGTGTTTGACTTGACCTACTGAGACAGATCCTGCAGAGAGTTTAAATCCAGTCTCTCGTCTTCTTCAACACGTCTTGAAGTTCTTTTTAAACATAGTCACCGACGTGGGGCTGCACACTGGGATCGCCCCGGAGCGGGCGGGGGGGCTTGCTCAAAGGCCCTTGTGTAGTACGCCGGGTCAACTGGCTCGTCTCCAGCAACCTGATGGATATGACTTTGTTCTGCATGATGTCAAACCTGAGGGACTTTATTTGTCTCCTGTCTGAAAGTCTTGAAGTCTGGAACGAGAGAAGAATGAATCCGACTTCCTTCCTTTCCTGCAGGTTCTTCACTGTACGGGCCACATGCGTCCGTTTGGCCAGGGTTCCACGTCGCCCCCCGCAGGCCGAGTGATGACGCTGCTCTGTGAGCCCGTCCCTCACCCATCCAGCGTGGAGTTCCTTCTGGACACGCACACCTTCCTCACCCGCCACAGCATGGACCTGCGCTTCACACACTGCGAGGGCAGGTAAGGCTGAACGCAGAGTCCTCACCTGACCTTTTGACCTCTGTGAGAGGAGAAACGTCTCCTTCTGCTCCACAGAGACTTTGAGTCCTCCGTTGATTTTCCTCTTTCTCTCTGTTTCCAGGGTGATGGAGTTGGTGGGATATGAACCTGGCGATCTGATTGGCTGCTCAGCCTACGAGTTCCACCATGCGCTTGACTCGGATCACATCAAGAAGAGCCTGCACACACGTCAGTTTGAGTGCTGCTGTATAAAAGATAGAAGATATAAAACCTCAGTAGACAATCGATCGGCTCATGTGAATAGTTTTTTAAGGAATCTATTTTGAAGTAGGAGTCATGTGACAGTTCTGCTGTTGTGTAAATGTGGTTACTGTGAGTAGCAGAGTATTTAGTCGTTGCTTTGGTCCTTGAGTGAAATCTTTTCTCTTTATGTCTGTGTCACATGAAGTGCTGTCCAAAGGTCAGGTGAGCACCAGCTGCTATCGCTTCCTGACGAACGGCGGCGGCTTCGTCTGGGCTCAGACTCAGGCCACCGTCCTCTACAACAGCAAGACGTCTCAGCCCGAGGCCGTCGTCTGCCTCAACTTCATACTCAGGTACTTTCAGAACCAGAAACCGCAAATTAAAAACGACAGAAAGCAGCAACTAAATCTTCTTCTTCTTCTTCTTCTTCCTCTTCCTCTTCTTCTTCCTCTTCTTCTTCTTCTTCTTCTTCTTCTTCTTCTTCTTCTTCTTCTTCTTCTTCTTCTTCTTCTTCTTCTTCTTCTTCTTCTTCTTCTTCTTCTTCTTCTTCTTCTTCTTCTTCTTCTTCTTCTTCTTCTTCTTCTTCTTCTTCTTCTTCTTCTTCTTCTTCTTCTTCTTCTTCTTCTTCTTCTTCTTCTTCTTCTTCTTCTTCTTCTTCTTCTTCCTCTTCTTCTTCTTCTTCTTCTTCCTCTTCCTCTTCCTCTTCTCTCTTCCTGTGCAGTGCGGTCGAGCAGCCAGACGTCGTCTTCTCTTTGGAGCAGATCCGATGCCGCTCTCCGTCTGAAGCTGACTCTCGTTCCCCGGAGATGAAAACAAACGCCAACGGGACTGCGGACATCTGTGACGTTGACGTTGAGCTTCTGTCTCGCTCCGAGGACGCGTCTTTGAGCCCCGGCAACGCTTCAGCTCAGGGCGAGCCAGAGGAACTTCTTCAGTTAGCGCCTGTGGCCAAAGACGTCATCGCACCGGCGGCACCAGGTGAGACAGGAACACGTTTAGATTTACAGCCTTTGTTCTCTGCGTGCACGGAGGCGTCCAGACTCACGACATCACTCCAACTGTTCCAACTAACGTTTCACACTTCTTCGTGTCCGTCAGATTTTGTCGAGCTGGCGTTCTGCACTTCGTCCGATCCCGACTCAGCGCTGGAGCATCCGAGGATCTGTGCACCCCTCAGCTGAGACAGCTCCTGTCACCCATCTTCAACCTCCTGACTCCTCCTCCATCATCCTCCTCTTCATCATCGTCACCAGCAGCACCCGTACCTCAGCCGGAGCCGGTAAACACCGTCTCTCTCTCTATCTCTCTCTCTGTCTGTCTGTCTCTCTCTGTCTCTCTCTCTCTGTCTCTCTCTCTCACTCTCTCTGTCTCTCTCTCTCTCTCTCTGTCTCTCTCTCTCACTCTCTCTGTCTCTCTCTCTCTCTCTCTCTCTCTCTCTCTCACTCTGTCTCTCTCTCTCTCTGTCTCTCTCTCTCTCGATCGTTTCTTGATGTCTGTCGTCCTCCCTCAGAGCTGCGGAGACGACGAGGTGATGGACACCAGCCAGGTGGAGAAGTTCTTCGCCGTTTCTTCAGACGACGGTCAGAAAGGAGAAGCAATGCTGGAGGTAAGTTTGAATGATGATGGGATGAGGGGGCGGGGCTTAGTGTTGCAGGTCAGAGGTGTTGTCAGGTGTGAAATCAGGACGAACGTCTACATTGACTTTAAACTGCTGCGTGTTTGCGTTTCTCTGTCTGATCTGTAAAAGTGAAAACGGGGACAATAACCTCAGATTCTGTCTCGTCTGAAGGAGATGGACCTGGACATGTTGGCTCCTTACATCTCGATGGACGACGACTTCCAGCTGACCGTCCACAGCAGCGGCTCTTCCGAGGAAGCTGAGAATCCTCCGTCTGCTTCGTCCGAGCCGCACGCTGTGACGCCTGCAGCCGCGGTCGGGAGGAAACGGTACGTTCGCACATTGGATGACATCACCGTGTCCTGAGGAGTCATGGACGGTGATATTATAAACACATGCTGATGTATCTTACATGAACATATCCTGCGGGACTTTGAGGAAGACAAAATCATTTAGTATTTTTATGCTCGTGCTGATAAAATATTTCACAGGCTTCCCATCTTCTGTAAAATCTTTGATAATGAGATTAAATAACAGATTAGTAGTCCATATCAACCAATCAGCCGTCTTTATTTGAATGGCAAAGACCTCCCTCTTTGTTGTATTATCTGAATCCATCATGAGCACAGAGCGTCGTTCCTTTAAATAAGATGCATGTAAAGCTACAGCGTGTTTTGGTTCATAAACATGCAGCCGGTTGTTCGAGCCCTGAAGAAAAAAAAAGAAAATAACTTTATTTTTCTCACTTCTTTAAATCTCCTCAGACTCAAAATGTACGCTTTGTCCAGAGGGGGGCGCCACAGCTCAGCTCATGTTGGAGTTCGTCCTCCAGTGACGTGTCTGCATGATAAAATGATCGACTTTTTTTTAACCTGCCGACATCCTCGTGATTATTGGAGAAGCAGCTTTTAAAAGTTCACAAAGACGCTCTCGATGTGTTTTCTGTTTTTTGTTTTTTTTTCTAACCTGCTCGTCGTCTGTTTGTGTTTCAGGACTCACGACCCCGACGAGGAGATGCTGTCTGAGCTGATGACTCAGGACAAGAGACAGAAACTAGAAGCTTCCATAGAAGAGGAACTCCTGCTCAGCCACAGGATGCTGGTGAGTGAAGGAAGAGGGACGAAATGTGTCTGTCCACTTCCTTTTACAAACACACAGATCCTGAGCAGCTGTCAGAGTCGTCACATGACTGAATGAATAAACGTCTTGAACAACCATTTCCTGCTTGAGATGTTGACAAGATATTCAAGTCGCACTGCGTGATATTTTTTTATCTCCATCCCCAGAACTGTCTGGAGGAAACGGACCAATCCGATCTGTCCCTGCTGATGGGGTCAGGTGGGCGGAGCCAGCTGCTCACGGACAGAGACCCTCTGTTAGGAGGCGTTCAGGGACTCAGTGATACTGCAGGTAAAAGGAGTTCGTTTTATTTTATTTTATGAAGGCTTCTTATATCATTGATTCTGGCTGCACTCTTATCAGATTAAACTCATTTATTAAGCTCAGTAGAGCTCGTTTGATCACTTTTGAAACCTCCTCCTCTCGGCGAGGGTCAAATTTGAAAGTCATCGACCCGACCTCGACGATGATATTTAGTTCTGTGGATTAAAAGCACGTTAGGAGTCGAATATATGAACTGCTACTGTGGAGATTAACTTGCATGTGGGAACCGGTCCAGACGACCTCATCCTTATCGATGTCTGGATGGCGTGTTTAAAAACAGGCGTAAATAAAGATCTGAGCGTGATTTGAAACGCCGTCTCTTTGTCTCTCTCTCTGTCGCAGCTCTGATGTGGGACATGTTCTCAACTCGCCCGCCCGCCCTCTCGCCGCCTCTCTCACCGATGACTTGACGAAGATTCTTGAACGAAGGACGCGTCTGGACTTCTGAGAAACCACAAGAACCACAGCTTGATCCGTCTGCACACACCGTCTAACCCCTCAATGCGCACACACACAACAGGTCGTTTTCACACACGCACTCCTGACATTTTCAGCACGGCCTTCCCCGGAGTGTTCCTCCGTGTTGGATTGGGGCTCGGAGCGGGGAGGAAGGGCGCACGCTGGTTTGTGGGATGTAAACCTCTTCACCCCACTCCTGGATATTTCTCCGCTGTGTTCACACATCGGCTCGCTGAATGTTTCGTCCGGGCAGGAAAGCGTTGAGGTAAAGTCGGGGGCGAAAACATTTTGGCGATTTTACGTTGACCTTTCAGGAGGCTTGTGACTTTTTGAAATCCAGCAACTCAACACGCCGCAATCACTGATTTAAGACACCGCGTGGTCACCGTGGTAACCGGGTGTGTGTGGAGGCAGCAAAAATCTTCAAAGGTTGTCTAAACGATATAAACTTGACTTAACGTATCACAGCTTTCTGTTTCGATCACGTTGTGCAGAAATTCCCAGAATGCTTTGCCTTTGATTCAATCAATATCATCTTGTTGTCTTCCGAATGAAGCCCTCAAGCGAAGTACCAGTGGCAACGTTTCTTTCAGTGGCATATTTTCTAATCTTTTTTTTTAATATATATATATCTATATTAATATGTCATATTAATGATTTTAGCAGAAGAAGAACTTTGAGCTGTTCTCACTGTGATACCGTGAGTCAGCTGTAACCTCCTGTTACTTTTAACCATCCTGAGGTTTAATCTTTAATGTGTAGATTATCAGATCAGTCTAACCTACCTGTGTTATATCAGTTAAGTATGTTTGTTCCTGTGTAGTAGAAATGTAATTCAACACTATTATTGATGTCTTATTGTGATTTATGAGAGAGATGGATCGTGCCTCGACGCACCTACAGTGAATTATTGTAACGCTGCTTCGCTGCGTGGGATGTGGAGGACGCCATTTATTTTCTTTGTGTGATATTTTCTCAAACTGTCCGTCCTCGTCGAATCAGAAACAAAACTCTCGCCGCCTTTTTAATCATCACAAGAAGAGTCGTGTGATGACGACTCGCAGGATCTGAGATCTGAAATGATACGAAGACGTGAAAGTTTTTGTTTTTACTTGTAACATTTAATCTGTTTTCGCTCATTAACTGAATAAATCTGTTGAAACAGAAGCTGCTGTGTGCTCGTTGTTTGTTAGTCTTATCAGGATTAGCAGCTTGAACACCTCAAAAACAAGAAACTCAGTGTTTGTGTCGCCTTTAAAGACCACAGATGATGCCAAACACATGTTCCTCTAACTCCAACATGTGTCTCTAGTCTGTCTCCAAACCCCCCAATGATGAGAAAAGTCCATCCTCTCCGTCTTCTGCCTGCTCCACTTTTCAGTAAATGTGTGCTCAAACAGGCCGTTTGGAGATGTTTCCCTTCATGACATCACAAAGGGCAGTAGCCCCTCCCCCAGGTGGGTGACACTCCCACAGCTAGGTGTTTGTTCTGCCTTCTCACCGTGAACAATAGGACATGGAGCGAGCCGCCTCTCGCCCAATCACAGGCTTTTTTTTTAACCTTTATTTGTTATTTACTCAAATAAGAACGTCCGAAAGGTGTACGTATGTGTTTCTGTAGTTTCACTTAGTGTTTCAAACGTCAATGACAAAGCAGCTGTAGGTGGAGATGCTCTCGATCTCACCCTGCTGTCACGAGGTGTGACATCTCTGAAGTTCGAGCTTTGAGGATTTCCTTCCTTACCAACTCGGACTGTTTCATAACGTTAAGAATTGAGTTCTTTGTAGTGACAAAGCGTAACTCTGTGTTCCCTCTCTTCCCGTTTTGTAATTCAGTAACATCTTGTACTCTGTGGTCATCGTCATCTTCTTCCTGTGTCCTCAGTGGGGGGTTAAAAGGCCCGTGGTTACATAAGGACGGGTTTATACATGACTCAGGAGCTGCTCAGAGTTCAATCATTTCCCAACTGAGACATGACAGAAGGGAGGAGACACCACAAACACACACACACACATCTGGGAGGCTCCATGCAAAAGGCTAAATATAACACCAGATCTAATCAGTAGGATCAAAGTTAAGACGCCTGATTGGTGAGTCAAAGCTGGAAACGTTCTGTGACACATCTATGAGTGAAACTGAAACCAGTCCAGCGATGAGCGCGTGCACTGGTTGACTCCAGCGCTGGCATTGGGAAACACTGGTGTGTCTTTATCAATGACTTTTTGTTCCTCCTCCTCTGATTCATCTGACTGTAAACACAGCTGACTGTAAACTCCAGCAGCTCTTCTGCTTTTTTGTTTCTTCATCACTAGATTATCTAACCAGCTTCCTTCTGCTTTCAGTCAAACTGGACTGAACTTCTCAGACACACCCAGAGATTGAACCTTTTAATCACCCCTGCACACGACCAGTGTTCAGTGATAATTACAGGAATGATTCACATTTTTCTCAGAATGAAGACTTGAATCATCATCCTGCTTCTGTGGAAAAAAACCCTCCGCCTTAAAGGATGTGATGAGGACATCAAGCTGCAAGGACGAGCGAAAAAGAAATGTCTCAAAACATTCAGTCATCTGACAACAGACGAAGACGTGACACTAAAGCAGGGATGAAACCTCCGGACAAACACCAGTCAGATTAGCCACGCCCCTTCTCAATCACCCTCGTACAGCGTCCCTGCAGCCGGACCCTGAAGTCTCTTCTTCTTTTGCAGCTTCATGAAAAATAGACACCAAGTCTAAGTGTCTATTTCTATTCCCCTACAAAGCGACGTGATCAACCATTGAGTCGTCACGGTTCCTGTTTTTATTTGAAAAGAAAGCTGATGTGGTCTTTCTATGGCTGCTGGTGTGACACAGATACTGACTTGAAGATCAGTTTTTAAACATGAGAAAGCAAACTGGACCTGCACCAACCTGACGTTTGAAACCTTTATCAGCTGCGCCGAACAAAAACCAATATGTCCAGAAACGTTTACGGCTTTTTCCGACGTCTGAGAGTTGTCTGATTGATTGATTGATTGATTGATTGATTGATTGCAGCAAAGGATGGAGGTCGGATTCAAACCCGCAGTTCAAATTTCCATCACAAAAAAATAACTAACTTTAAATGAAGTTTCAAAATCGTGAAAAATGAAACACTAAATCAGCTCTTCCAGGCTGTGGGCGTGTCCATTTAAACATGCTGAAGCCACGCCCACTCACGCCAGTCTCATTGTTGCTATACGACCTGACATTGGAGCAGCTGCTCTTTTGGATCAGTCCAGCCTGACATGAATGAACCAGAATCAGGTTTGGACTCCAGGACACTGACCTCCTCATCCTGAACTAAAATCCATAATTCAGTCAAACAAAGTTGAGTTCACAGACTCACTCAGCTGTTTCTGCTGCATTTTGAAATCAGTCACAACAGAGACGAGATGTCAGAGAAACATGTCAACATTTAATCCTCATATAATTCTGTGCAATGTACAAATAATTGTTCAGTAAATATTACAATCCATATAATAATAATAATAAGATTAATTAGACATAAAATACATTCAAGGTGAGGGCGTGCGTCGCCCTGCGGAGGTCAAACAAACACAGCAAAACTTCTCAGTCTTTGAATCTGTTGAAGAGGGTTTTGGTCCAAAATCGATGTGGGACGAAAACTGTTATTTGGAAGATTTAAAAAAAAAAAAAAAAAAAAAAAAAAGCACCTACATACCGCACTGAATCCACCTGGGCGAAAGAAATCAGAACTATCTCATTTACATGGATGGAAATATTTGAACTTCACTCGCACAGTGAATGAACACACGGGAGTCGCTTTTCTTCAAGGCTGTTTGGTTTCCAGGCATATTCAAGTCTCTAAAAACATCGATCGTACCGTACGTACACTAAGGTTACCATGACAACATGCTCATCACACTGTCACCACTGTCCGTGCATCGAGCCGGCTTCAAACCCACAACACCGAACTCCGCAAGAAAAAAACAAAAACAAGAAACAATGCAATGAAGGCTGTTGCCGTGACAACATAGCAATCGTAGGCTTCACCTGGGAAGCCGCAATCGACCCCGTCACTGAGGGGAAGTGTGACGTCTCCAGAGAAACACTGAAAACACACACACACACACACACACACACACACACTCACACACACACACACACAGGCACTTACACCTTTAGATGATCACTGTCCTGTAAAAACCTCATAAACTCTAATATTTCTACAACATCTTTGAGGAACAAACTTTTTAAGATACAAGGTTTCACCCGATCAATAACTCATTTATAGATTCACTTTAGTCCCTTTTTCCTTCAAGGTTCTGTGACCTTAAAAAAACAGCGTCCAATCAGAGCTTATCATCTTGGTCTTGCGATTGGACAAGGCATCCCGATGAACTGCAGCAAAGCAGGAAAAGTGCCGACAGTCTCTTCAGGCGTTCGTGGTCAGACTGAGTGGTCGTAAAAGGCTGAGCTGCAGCGAGCTGTCAATCAAAACGTGACATCATCAACGGTCAACTGTCGTCCACCCATCAGGTGTCCTTGTCATCGGAAAGTGTGACATGTCTGAAGTCCCCGCTGCTCATCCTGTCTCTGGGACGGGACGTCTGCACCTCTTCGTAAGGGGGCGGGGGGTTGTCAGGACTCTGATTGGACAAGAGGGGGCGGTGACTGCCGTCTGATTGGTTGTTTGGACACAGTGGAGCTTCCTGAGCCAATAGGAGCTGCGTGGGTCCCGGCGCTGAGCAGGCAGGGAGGCGCTGCCCCCAGCTGCCGTACACCGCCTCCTCGTAGGAGGGCAGAGAGACAGGAAGTCCGTCCACCATCAGGTCCAGCTGGTCTGAGGAGCGTCGACTGCAGGGACACGGGAAGGAAAGAGTTAATGCATGAAAGAACAAGCAGGTGAGGCGTGGTCAAGGTGAGTGCGTTTTCTTACCTGTGTGACTGACACGGGGAGAGGCGGGACTTGATGACCAGACAGGCAGTGCTGGTGAGCAGGAAGATGGACACGCCCACCGCCGTGGTGGCCATGCTGGGCATCTGGTCGGCGTCTCTGTCGTCAGAGTTCATGTTTGGACCGTCTGAAGACGAGAGAGACAAAACGTCGAGTCAAAACTCCAAAACAAAAGACAGAAGATGCGAACAACTCGTGGAAGTGCAAAGTGGATTGCTTCGTTTTTTTAAACTGGCTGCACTTCCTGTTTTACTCCTCGTTGTTCCTTGTTTTATCCGCGTCTCGTACCTCGGCACCATCGCAAAGGAGGGTTCTCCCTCGAAGTGTTTTCAGAGGATTTAAATAAATAAAATGATGATGATGATGATGAAAACTCATAAATGTTTTAAAATGATGACGGATGATTCTGATCCTTCTTCCATTCAGAAAGATTTACATCTGAGCCGATTCCATCACAGCCAGCTGGTTTTGGTTTGAGATTCCAGTTCAGGCTTTTTTTGTGTGGAAACCGAAGACGCTTGCTGTGCGCTGCTCTAAAAACCACTGAAGGAAGAGAAGGACGACGGTTCACAATGTAACGTTCAACATGCTCGTCGATGTTAAGACACGATGATGAGTGGACCTTTAAACTCATCAGGAGGTCAAACAACACACACAGAACTGGAGCTCAAAGAAAGCTCCACCTGCAGCGACACCGTCCTCGGTTTCCTCAGCGGAAACAGACGATGAAATAACAGATCAATGAGCGGCAGGTTTGCGTGTCGGTGTGGTTTCTTTTTTTTTGCCCGTGACTGTGACTGTGACTGTGTGCAGAACATTTCCATGAGGCTCTGACAGCGTTGTCACAGAGGAAGTGTTTATTGGTGATTATGGTGGCTTCAACCGCTTCCTCGTTCTGCGCTCTCGCTTTGAGACAGAGGAAGTCAGATCTGCTTTAAAGAGAGGAAGGCAAACACGTCCGCCTGAGTCTGTAAGTAGGTCAAAGGACCAACCCCGATACGATGCGATGCACCCCGATACGATACGATACACTGAAGAGTCCCCTCAGGAAAATCTGTCTTTGACTCACAGCGCTGCAAACATTCAGATTCATGTTATCTGATGCGTTTCGTTGCAGCGCTGTGACGTTAAGATGACGCCCAGCTCCACCCGGGATGCTTCAGAGACACGTCTGTTGGGATCATAGGGAGGATGAGTTTTAATCATCAGTGCTGCTCTACAAACCTCCACATGGCCTCCGTCTCAGAGTGTAGTCATAATACTCATCTACTTCCTGAAATGTAAAACAAGAAGGAACCGTCGGGAAGTGACGGGAGCTTTGTTATCATCTGGGTCACTGCAGGCGTGATGAGTCATTAGTTTTGTGATTTATTAAAAGAGTTGAAACAGATGATCAGAGTCCGCCAACACCGTCAAGTTCCCGGTAGCTCAAAAAGTCCCTGAATGATCCAAACTCATTTGGAAACAGAAAGAAAAGGAGCTCCGTGTTTCACTTGATCGGACGACTTTCGTGTTGTGAAAGTGTCAAAGATGAAGTCCGAGCTCAGTTTCCTTTTATGATTTAATATTGAAACCCACATTAAAAGACAACTCGGATGTTTGAGAGCAGCTGGTGCTCTGTGGGGACTGCCGAGGATCCCTTGAGCACGAACAGACGCTGTGACAGTGGAGCAGCTCACCTCTGAAGGGGACGCAGGTGGGGATCTGAGGCTTCCACTTCCCGTGAGAACACCTGGACACGCGGACCTTGTTGCTGATGTGGTAGCCGGGCTCACAGAAGAGGTGGATGGTGCTCCTCTGGTTGAAACCTCGACACGGCGACGGCTCGCAGCGGAAACCTCCATGTTCAGGAACCAGCGGGTGAGTGCAGTTATTCAGCCGGCCTGCGGACACGCAAAACACGAGGACGTCAACTTTTTAAAAAACTCCTCCCGAACCTCGACAGATTTACTGGTCCACAACAACAAGCTTCAGAACACGCCTCAGGTCTTCAATCATCTCTGACGAGGACTCTTCACTTTTAAACAGTTGTGCATTGTTTTGTAAAAACACATTTAAAACCGACCGGATGAAATTTGCTCGGATTTGAAATCCATCTCAAACCAGCACAAGTCAAATCAGAGAATCTGTGTTGTCCATCCTCGGTACAATCGGGGGATTTTATGGAGCAGCTTCTGGCTCGTAAAATAAAAGGGACTTTCCACCATGTTTTATGACGCTGTCCGATCACTGGGGCAATAAAATGTCAGCCCTAGAGTTTGGAAAGCAACGCACTACGCAGCCTTGACCCTGACACACAGATACAAGACCAAATAAACCCGACTGTGACGAGTTACAGTTAGCGCCTGCGTGTCTGTTTTCAGCGCTCCGTGAGAGGAGGAGCTGTGAGAGTGGTGTCGGGGTGAGAGGGTGACGGGTGGAGAGAAAGGGTGAGGCCGGTGTGAAAGGTCCCAAAGGTGATGTTATCACTGTAAACAAAGTCAGGACGTGCGAGTCGAGGCCTCTGCAGAGGGTCACAGGTCCCTGCAGAATATTTACACACCAGTTAATGCTGCAGACTTTAAGCTCCTCCCCCTTCTTCTTCACTGCTCATTCTGACATCCTTCTCTGCGCTGCCCAGCGGGACGCTTCGCCCGAGTCTTACCCACATCCTCTATTTCCTCACATTCAACCTAAAAGCTCGACGTCTGCAGAATGAACAGTCTGAACATGCACATCTCAAAATCCCTCACAGCATCAACGAGTGAAGTTACTTCTGTTTCTTTCTCCGGTTGTCTCCAACAGAGGAGCCGGCCAGACGTTAGTCACACAGTCAGAAAAAGGAAGTCAGAGACACATTTGGAGCAGCAGTTCGAAGAGGTGAAAAACGGAGCTGATAAAAAATCTGAACTTGAATGAAGTGGAGAAGAGAAGGCCGCTGTGATCGATGAGCAGGACTGAAAGTCACCGTGCATCCTGCACATGGATGTTAAAGTTCATGTGTTTCACATTCAGTCATCAGAAAGCAAAACTTTTGACTTTTTCATTATTACTGAGATGCAGCAGACCAACTTTAAATCCCTCTGAAGCGTGGATATACTCCTCAACGTTTTCATTTTCCCTTTGAGACTTACAGGAGACTTTTCATGCTTCCTAAAAAAGCACCAAACTGCTGACCTGAAATATTCATGCTGAATTCATTTCATAAATCCGCTAACGTCAGGAGTTCAAAATGTGCAAACAGCTTTAGTGAGTGCATGATTGTTGCATTGCATTGCATTGCATTGTGGGGGGGGGGGGTCACATGGGCTGTCGGGGTCAAAGGTCGTACCTGCAGTGAGGAGCGGGGAGGAGGCGAGGAGGAGGAGTCCACCAAGCAGACTGATGCGTCCACATGAAGACAGGACTGACGAAGACATCAAACTGGACTTCCTAAAAGACAGAAAAGAGACGAAGTCAGCAACACACACACACACACACACACACACACACACTCAATAAGTGTGGTCAAGTATCTCTAAAGAGAAGCAGAAGGTCACACCTCTCTAAAGTGTCACAGCTCTGCGTTAAGATCTCTGCTGGAGTTTGGTGAATCACGTGCTGTCTTTCAGCTGTGACACGTCTCTTTAAAGCAGAGAGGTCAGACGGCGCCGAGCCAGCTGGCGTCTCCGTTCACACCTGCGCCGCCTGTCCTGCTGCTCTCAGAGCAGCTGAAACCATTGAAGAGCTTCATGTTTGTTTGGCAAACAAAAAGCTGAAACGTGAACCACAGCAGACTTCCTGCCTGTGCTCCAGTCAGCAGCACGAATCAACAAACTGTTTCATTTCACTGCAGCCTTTATCAAATCCCCCAACGCACTTTAATGTTCAATAATACGGAAGCCTGAAGGGGACATTCATCCACTGTGGCACATGTTGGTTGTTTTCTAGAGAGCTTACATTTTTAGAGCTGGTTGAAAAACAATGTACTGATTTACGTCCTCTCAGGGATTCCGTGAGGAGTTTTCCGGGTTGGTTGATTTTGGCGCCCCCTGTGGACAAAGTGGGACGTGCCAACTTGTCCTGTACGTGTAAAAGTTTTCAGACAACAGTCTCTTTTCTTTTTTTTGGCATGCAAACATTTGAGAAAAGGTTGTTTTGGCAGCGTGCTGAAGTGTCTCCTTGTCTGACACCGAGAAATAAATAAATTATGTTGGTTTTTTAGGTCATGAAGAAACATCGGTGTTAATTTCAGTTTGTCTTATATCAATAACTTCAGACATATTTCCTGCTTCGATGTCAATACTCAAAATGTTCCTCTGCATACAAATAACAACAACGATTCACGACTTTACTGTTATTTAACGTAAAACTCTGACATAAGAGGAGATTTCAATCTGACACTTTGGTAACACCGTATAACAATCGATGTTATCAAACCTTTTTGCAGCATGTAAAAACCTGACATGACCTCAAAACTTTCCGCGAACAGATAGTGAAACTCTTATCTCCCACAGTTCACAGTTTCAACACTGACCAGAGAGACAGCTGGCAGCACTGCGGCCGAGCAGCACCGACACAAGCCGAGCACCACAACAACACCAAGCTGCGTCTGCAGATGACTTACAGCAGCCTGTCTCAGACGCACACTTCCTGTCAGAGAGCCGACCTCTGCCACCGAGGCGCCGTAAATGCCACGGTGAGTGTGGAGGTGTTTAAGGAGCATTTATCTCACGAGATAACAGTCATCTGTGGAGCAGCGAGGGACGGGCCCCCGCCTCAGTGTGCCAGGAGGGCACGCAATCAAACAGGGATCCGACATTACACACACACACGCACACACACACACACACACACGCGCACAGATCTGTGTGTGTGACCACAGTCTGCGTGGGAGATCGGGCTCTTAGTCATCGCTCCGCTCGCTGAGATATTAGAACTTCTGCTGTAACATTTGTCGAGCTGGAAGCAGGAATATTATGTCAACACAAATATTCTCCCTAACTCGTCCTGAGAGGACGGCACGCTGCGACGGACATCTTTATAGTCCACAAAGAAAGGCCGTGACATGCATGGCTGCAGGGCTTCACTCTGACCACCTCACCTTTTCACCATTAAAGAGTCGTGTTGAAAGATGTGACGCATCAACGCCGACACAGTTTGAGGATCACTACTATGAGAGGAATGTCACTTTTCCCTCTGATATCTGCTCCGCTGCAGGACGAGCACAGAATATAAAGACCGACACTACAAGTGTGTCAGTCAGATGACAAAAAAAATTACATGACATCCTTTGTGCTTTCTGGGAAGTATATGATGATTAATATCACAATATTTCATATTCAAAAATTGGTTCCCAATAATAATGAGTTAAATAAGATGACTGTTGTAATCAGTCTGGGAGAGGTCGACGCTCTCACACTGTAAGATGTTGAATCCATGATCATGGTATCAGTGTTGTTTTGAGTCATTGCAGAGCGTCAGTCATCTTTGATCAAACACAAAAGGGGAAAAGTTCAGACCTCCTCGTCTTCTCAGAAGGGACACGCAGCTTCTCGTTTTGAGCACTTTACCCCGTTTGCGGGGTCATTGGGCGAGAGGCGGGGGTCATACACCCTGGACTGTTCGCCAGCCAATCACAGGGCAGACAGTCCATACAGAGACAGTCACATTACAGGTGATTCAGAGTCAGCAGGTAACCTAAGCAGCATGTGTTTGGACTGTGGGAGGAAGCCGGAGAGAAGCCACGCCATGCAGACTCCACACACAGAGAGGCTCCTGTCAGACAGGGATTCAAACCAGCAACCTCCTCACTGTGAAGATAACCACTGAACCGAGTTTTAAACCCTACAGAGACATACTGGTGTCGCTGGTGGAGAGGTACCAGGTCACTTCCTGAGCACTGACCCTGACCAGGAGCACACGCCCTGCTGTACTGCAGATCCTCAGGTGTGGACACCTGGACTGTGGGCTTCATTTTTCTTCTCTCTCTTCTTTTAACCACAAGAGGATGTGTGGATGTTCAGTGTGGGTTGAGTGTGATTTGTTTTTGTTGCACACTTGGTATCTATGAAAAGGGGAATTTTGACATTTAGCAACAGGCCCTATTTTTTGGTCTGCAAAATGCACACGCGCCCTAAAAGTTTCAGAAGCGCTCGGGTCGATTGCTTCAGCCGACGGCAGTCTGCGGGCCGCAATGTCCGACAATCCGCAGACACACGTCTGATCCCGCCTGCTGACTGTAAAGTGAAAACAAACATTCAAACAGCCTCTGTGTTTATCTGACCTGCTCTGCAGTTTAACCGGAAGCTGTCATGTCTCTAACTGGTGATCAAACAAATATTATTTCGTGTTAAATGACGTGAAGTAACACTTTGCTGTTGTGACCTGCTGTGGCATTTACTTGGAAGCGTTTCTCTGGTGATGATGCATTTTCTGTCTTCAGCTGCAACATGGGGTGTGTTTGGTAAACACAGAGAAAGACATGGTGGTGTAGTGAAAGAGAAATATTGACAGAAAAAGCTGCAGGAAGCGTCCTAAACTGACACAGATAAACACGTATGACCTCTGGAGGTGCACGCTGACTCACAGTTTGTTCTCGGTGATGGATAAAGAGCTGATGCCCTCCACCCGCTGAACCACATCTGACAGTCTGTCGGGTTGATCAGTATCTGAGAGGTGACACCTGCTCTGGTGAACTCTGCTCTCTCTCTCTGCTCGGGTGATTTACCGCCGTCGAACAAGCAGGGACAAACCCTGCAGGGAAGTTAAGTTCACCCTGTGGACGTCGTGTGAGAGCCGCCGTCAGGAAATAAACACAAAGACGCTACTGGCCCAGGTGCTTTCATGTAAAGCTCCTTTATTAAGAAGAGGAATGCTTCTTAAGACTCCTGATTTAAATAAGCAAAAAGCTGCAGCTGATTTTAGAGGACTGCTGGACACATTTTGCAATATTAAAATACCACAATGAGGAAGAGAAACATATTTCATCAAGTCTCAGACCACACCTGCAAAACTTCCCCTTCACTTCCTACTGCGAAGGGGAAGTTTTATCTAAAAAAAAAAAAAGTGAATTTCCCTCGGGATCAATAAAGTATCTATCTATCTATCTATCTATCTATCTATCTATCTATTTAATAGAAGTGAAGACGCAGAAACAGTGTGCAGGATTAAGCAACATCAGATTTCTTCGTTTCCTTCCAAACGTGGGAATAACGTGGGAGACCTGCTGTGAACGACCTCACTCGACCTTTAATTCAAACTGACTGTGTGTTTGCACGTTTAGCCTCACCTGCACCTGCACCTGCCTGCATGTTGTGATGTGCCGGAGGTCTGTGGTGCTTTCAGCCACAACAAACACACAGTGGAAGTGCTGAGGCTGCATCACAGGGACGCAGGGAGCCGAGGGAAGCACGACTCAAATCACACAGCAACATGTTTTTAGCGTGGAGACGATTTTCTGTGTCGTCAGTCGGAGATTGTTCTGTCCTGATGAACATAACAACATGTCTGACAGATTACATGACTGTATATTAAAACAGATGGAGGAACAGCAGCCTGGAAGTGAAGCCCAACATTTAGAGCTCCCCCTGCAGGCTGTCAGCAGTACAGGTCATAAGACCCGCCTCCTCCATGTTAACAGATGAGACGTGAGTCAAAGTGTTCACACCTGGAATCTGTCATGGGAGGTTTTTTTTTTTTATCATCAATTATGTCGAAGGAAGTTTCACAAAACAGACGTTGAACTACTAAAGTTTGATCGTCTCTGCTCAGCTGATGATGATGATGAAAGTGTTTACTGTTCAGTTTAAATAAAGTTTTATTGAATGAAGCCTTCAACAGTCAGACAGGCGTTGCCGTGGAGATTCACACTTCTCTACCTCGAGTGGTGTCGCCTGAGGTAACAAACCTTCACAGCGGGGGCGGGGGTTCACACACACACACACACACACACACACACACACACACACACACACACATCCAGAATATACACACACACCTCCAAAACACACACACACACACACACGCACGCACACACACACACACACACACACACACACACACACACACACACACACACACACACACACACACACACCCAAAACACACACAGACACACACATCAAGAACACACACACACACACTGTCAGTCATACCTGTCTACCCCCCCACCAGAGACCGTATAGAGACTCAGTGAACCCTGGACCCCCACCAGAGACCGTATAGAGCCTCAGTGAACCCTGGACCCCCACCAGAGACCGTATAGAGACTCAGTGAACCCTGGACCCCCACCAGAGACCGTATAGAGCCTCAGTGAACCCTGGACCCCCACCAGAGACCGTATAGAGACTCAGTGAACCCTGGACCCCCACCAGAGACCGTATAGAGCCTCAGTGAACCCTGGACCCCCACCAGAGACCGTATAGAGCCTCAGTGAACCCTGGACCCCCACCAGAGACCGTATAGAGCCTCAGTGAACCCTGGACCCCCACCAGAGACCGTATAGAGCCTCAGTGAACCCTGGACCCCCACCAGAGACCGCATAGAGCCTCAGTGAACCCTGGACTCCACCAGAGACCGCATAGAGCCTCAGTGAACCCTGGACCCCCACCAGAGACCGTATAGAGCCTCAGTGAACCCTGGACCCCCACCAGAGACCGTATAGAGCCTCAGTGAACCCTGGACCCCCACCAGAGACCGTATAGAGCCTCAGTGAACCCTGGACCCCCACCAGAGACCGTATAGAGCCTCAGTGAACCCTGGACCCCCACCAGAGACCGTATAGAGTGTATAGTGCATTATGTAGAAAGCTGCTTTGTTCCTCAGCAACACGAGAGGTGAGAGAAGCTTCGTGAGTTCACCATCAGGTTCCTGATCAGAGACTATTAGTCCTTTATCATCACGATGATTCAACTCTGCTCATCGGTCTTCTAACGCAGCAGTAAATATGAACACACAGCCTGATCCGCCATAATTACACACAAACACAGCGCTGTCGCTGCTCACACAATTAGTCTAAGCACGAATATCGACGGTCACATCTTTCACACCCTGATGGTGAGCAGTCAGTGAATAAACGGGATGAATGTCTCACCTGAGGGCTGGAAACAGGCAGCAGCGGTGCGACGGGGCAGAGGAGCGTCTGATCGGTCTGCACAGATCCTGGTTCCCGCTCCTGCTGGTTCAGGCTTTATTAAAAGAGGAGAGATGTGATCCTGGATCCTGCCGGTTCAGGCTTTATTAAAAGAGGAGAGATGTGAGTCTGGGTTTCGGTCCTCGCGCTGACGCTCGCTGCTCCTGCTCAGCAACAAGTAAAGACCTTTTCAGCCCTCCCGTCCTGACTCATCGATCAGCTGTGTTTGACACCGACCACACCGCCTCCTATTGGCTGATCAAGACCACCTAGTCCCGCCCACATGCGCGGTTTACACGCCCACAGCAGACTACTGAGACATACAGGTATTCTTTCCTTTATATCTCACAGGTGTTTCACTTTATCAATCCAAGAGCAGCTTTAGATTGTTGAATACGTCATTCATTCATCAGATGCAATTTTATCATGTGATCTTAGTCCCGATTAAAAAAACTAAAATGCTGCACAGAAGATATAAACTCCTGGATGTTTAGCAACTTGTTAAAGCCAAACACAGACCAGACTGCATTACTCAAAATAATCAGAGACAGCGAAACCGTCTGTTTGTTTTGGATTCTGATCTTTGAAAATCACTCTTAGCAGGCCATAATTTCACCCTTTAAAGAGCATATAAATGGACTTCAGCTTGTAAAGCACATTTCTAATCTTTTTTTTTCTTACCATGTGACGTCACACCCTGATGGCTGAGGTTGCTGTGTAAAGTGGCCTCACTAATCCCTTTCTTACAAATTCAAACGCAGCTGACCAGGGAGCTGGAGCAACTTGGGGTTAAGTGTCTTGCTCAAGGACACTTTGGGCATGTGGCTGCAGGAGCTGGGAATCGAACCCAGACTTTATCAAGTAGGGGGGACAAAAAAAAACTCTGGTGCATCAAATCCCGAACAGATGTAGATAAACAAACATCAGTCTGTTTATAGTGAAGCTGCAGAGTGTCAGTCTGCAGCGCTGCGGCTCCTCATGCTGCTCTGCTGACTGGCGACTTGACGGAAGTGCTAAAAATAAACGCGTGCTGACTCTGCTGCTTACACACAACCGGAAAATTTGAAGAAAAAAAAAAGAAGTTTTCTCTCTGAAAGCTGATGTGTAGCAGCTCAGTTTATTACGTAGAGGAAAGATGATCAGAGACTCGCTGCAGCCTCATTTATCTGAACAGATCTTTTTATAGCTCACCTCTTCTTCCTTTTCATTTCTGGTGATGTGGTTTTTTAAATTTGTGACATTAAAGGGTCAAACACACCAGGAAAAAAAACAACTAGTATTTTATCTACTGAATGAAATGAGCAGACAGAGCAGGAGTGTTGAGAAACAGACAACAGACAGGAGGGGAGACTTTTAAAAAAATCTGTATTTGCAAAGTGAAATCTAGTTTTTTTACAATACCAGTGAGATTTACAAAAACAGGATGGTGCAGGAACGACGGTCGGAAACCTGTTTGACAGAACATGTCATCAAAAAACAGCTTTTTACACCAGAGGAGAGTCAATGAGAACCAGATGAGTCCATGAAATAGTTTTTGTTGTCACATATCTGATCGAGCCGGCTGCTGATTGGCAGAAGAAACGAGTCCTACAGGGTTTTTTTTTTTTTCCAAGAAGCAAGACTTTACCTGGGCAGTCGTTGAGATGCCGCAAAGCAAGGCACTAAACCCTGAACAGGAGGACAGCAGCTGCTCATGGTGAAGAGGAAAAGCTTCTTTGTGGAGCAGAAAGGCGTTAACAGAAACGAGTCGCATCAGTCCTGCTTCCTGAAAAATCCCCCTTTTTTTTTTTGGACTCCCACGCACTCAAGTCTTATTGAAAAATCCTCAAGCTGAAGAGCCCTCCACTTTAAAAAAAACAAAACAAAACCTCATCAGGAATGTTAATGAGTGCTTCAGCCTGAAGGAGCTCCGTGCGATGACGAGAGGAAGCGTCCTGCAGCGTCTCCTTTCAACGTCTCCAACAGTCCCAGTTTCAATTCAGAGTCATGAATCTGTCAAGTAGTGATCGATAATGTTAAGGCATGAACCGAGTATGCACACACACACACACACACACACACACACACACACACACACACAGCTTCACAGAGCTCTCTCACACACACACACACACACAGCAGTAGAATCTGGTTCACTAAGTGTGCTTACAGTCTACTGAATCAGCAGCAGTAGCAGAAGTCGATTAGTGATTTTCACATTGACGATAAAAAAATAAAAAAAACAGATGTAAAGTGAGATGAAGTGTAACAGGAACATGTTTGTTTGTTTGTTTGTTTACAGCTGAACTGAAGGAACGCTGCATGACAGAGCAGATCACGCCAACACAACAAACGTCTTTAAAAACAGAGTCGCTGATATCAGAATAATAAATCGGACATTTTTAAACTTGTAACTTTGGAGCAGAGCTTCGGTTTTCTCTCTCTGCGGGCCGCAGCGTGGAAACTTTATTTAAACCTCATAAAAAAACAACAAACTCCAACCCTTAAGGCGACCAGCATTCTTATTATTTTGACCTCCGAAGATTGTGTCTCTTATACTCGGTCAGAATCCAGACAAGCAGCCGTCAAACAGAACAGCAGGAAACACAAAGAATACATTTCCCAGGATTCATCAGGAGGAGGGTCTCACCTTCAGTGTGAGGTGTGTTTGTTGACCCACTCAGCGCTGAGTGATGAGTCAACGTGTGATGTCTCTCACTGGATTTAAAAAGATATTGAAATGTGAGATTCTGCTAAAAACAGAAAAACTAGAAACATCTCTCCAGCTGATTGTCGGTCAGCTCGTCCTTTCCTTCAGCTCGGCCCTTCCTGCCTCTAATTATAAACATTAAACATCGCTACATGTTTCGTAACGTGTGAGTCACGATTGACCCACTTCAGACCCAAAAAAAAAAAAAAAAAAAAGATCCCGAAACTGACACATCCGGAAAACTGTTCCGAGCTGAAGAGGAGACAAACGCCCACAAGAAACTTTCTTCTCTGAAGCTTCCTGAAGGAGGAGAGTTTAAGATGAACCGACGTGTTGTGAAGCCTGTCGCTGCTTCATCCTCCAACATGTGCAGCTACAAACCAACAAACAGGACGACGGCCGCTTTACATTTCTTTAAAATCCCCCTTCGACACACGTGGAAGGATGGCGTTCTGTGCAGGTTCAGTATATTCGACAATTTTAGAAAACAAACTGGGAGCTTGGAATAAAACCAACTTCTCGGTTTAAAAAAAAGAAGGAAAATAGTCTTCCTCCTACTCTTCGCAAGGCCTCGCAGTCATCGATACAGCATTCATTCTGTTTGTGCGTGTAGAAATGTGAGCGGAGAAAACCTGCAGAGCTGTCCGGGACACACAAACGTCTCTGTGACAGGAGGTCGCATGTAAACACGAGGACGCGCTCCTCTGATGTCATCCACAGAGAAACACGCACAGCGGGTTTTTTTTAGTGTTCTGTGTTCACGTCCTGACTAACGACTGGTCGCGCTCTCTGCAGCCGCTCAGCTGGAAGACGAGGAGGAGGAGAGGGGAATGTGTTCATGTGCATCTCTACGTGAGAGGGAGGAAGACGCCTTCTCGTTTTCTGTTCACGGCTACCAGAGATACAGTGTCAAACTACAGAGGAGAACTGTCTATCTCTCCGCCATTATCTCGTCGGTCCACGTTCGCAGCAACACGTGAGACAACAGGTCGTCTCACGCACGCTGGGAGAAGGTGACGGGACGAGACGAAGCTGCTCCTCTTCCTCGGGGGCTTTATAAGTGAAGCACTCGCACAGAGGAGACGGGTTCAGCAGCTGCGGTTAAAAGACGAAATCGATTGAATGGGACAAAGTGGCGTTAAGGAGAACATCAGAAAAACTAACAAGAGGCTTACACCGCAGAATGAAAACAACTCAGTCATTGATTGGATAAAAAGCAGCTCATGTTGGTTTCCTACCTCACAGACGATTTTTTCAGTTTGAGTCAGCGTCTGCTGAAATCATGAATCTAAAAACAGACGCTGATCAAAGCAGACAGAAGGTCAGAGTGTGTCAGGATTTCTTTTCTGTTCATTTGTAAGGGGTCTGTTTTTCTCCCTCGTGTTTCGGTACAAAAAAAACCCCACTTCCTGCTCACATGTCGTAGTCTAGAATAATAAAATACACAAAATAAAAAGTCTAGTGTCTATCGTGTGAAATTAAGCAGGAGTGCAGCTTCTATCTCTTAACAGTGCTTCAAAACATCGATCACATCTTCCTCTAAAATAAACGGTGAAACAAAACCATCCTCATCATAAAACAATCACAAAATAGAGATAGTGAAACATCCAAACTGATATATAGCTCTCTCTATGATCATTGTACTTACACAGGGAAACAAAGAGGGAAACAAAGAGTTCAATTCATGTTAAAAAAAAAAAAAAAACACAACTCCAGTGTTTTATCTCCTCACGTAGTGTGTGTGTGTGTGTGTGTGTGTGTGTGTGATTGTTTCCAACACGAAGCTAGTGTTTCATACGGCTACAATAAAAGTCTGAGTGTAAAGTTTTTCCTCCCTCAGTAGTAAGTTCTGTCTGTGATGAGGATCGAGTCCGAGTCTGGGATCCGTCTGAAGTCTTTGTAGTGAGAGCAGTCGGCTCCCCTGATCCTCAGACAGTGAGAGTTATGAAGCCGCCAAGCGAGCCCGTGCGTCCCGTCAGAGCGGCGGACCGGTGTGCAAAAACCACCTTCAAACTTCAAATCCAGCTCAGGTCCAAATGGAAATATAAAGAAGTGGAACTCTTTCCAGGTCGGAAGAAAATGTTTAAAAGAAGTCAAAATCACTCGCCAGGCCGGTTGTGGCTTCTTCTTCTTCTTCCATGAAACACCGTCATTAACAGTGTTACCAACATGGTTTACAACCACACACACACACACACACACACACACACACACACACACACACACACTGCCTTATTGCCTCTTGTAAAGGGAGCACACTCCCCTCGGTTCAGTGATTCACAGGGGGAAAAAGAAACGACTCCTCTCGCCCGTGTGCAGGAGGATCCGGATCCACCTGAACCTGCACACGCTGCGCTCTCCGCAGTCTGGAGGTCTCGGCGTCACACGTCTCATCTCATCCTGTTCTGCCTCATCAGAGGGACGATGCAGGACGGCGGGCCCGCCTTCGTCAGGAACGGGTGTTTGAGGAGCTCGCTGGCCGAGGCCCTCTGAGCCGGATCACGCACCAACATCCGGTCCAAGAAGCCCTTGAGGAGAGGAGAGACCTGCGGCGGAGGAAGGAGAACACGTTTTCACAAAGCGAGGACATGCAGAAGATCAGGGAGGATCTGTCATCTTTAGTCAGATCATCTGGTCACCAGACGCACAAAGAGACACAAACAGGCTCGAGTTACTGGGTTCATGCGTTTGTGTGTTTTCCTGCTGTGGGTATCAACTTATTAAATTCCATTTCAGTATCAGCTCTCGTCTGGTTTTTCTCGTTGTGGATGCAGAGACACACAGAGCATCATGAGTCATGATGTCTGCACTCTCTGTGATACACGAGCACATCTCATGCTAAAGGATATCTAAGAGGAAAAACAAGCTCTTACTGAAAGATGAATTATGGGGTTTAATGTTCCGTCTTGATAACATCATGATGCCATCGTGTCCTTGTTTGTGTTTGTTCAGTTCATTCAAAGGAAGTGAGGGTGGGTTTTTTTTATTCAGCACAGTGACCTACATTCATTCACGTGTGAAAGGTTCCACGTGAACAGAGTTTATTTTAGTTATTATGACTGAGAGCAGGGACGGAGACGTGTGTCCTTCTAAATGTCTTTTGATGGATTCTCACTCTTTTCTCTTTGACTTTAAAGGTCAAATATTATTTAAAATACACTTCAGCATGTCTGTCTACAAACCCCCCAATCATGAGAAAAGTCCATCCTCTCCGTCTCCTGCCTGCTCCACTTTTCAGAAAATGTGTGCTCAAACAGGCCTTTGGAGATGTTCCCTTCATGACATCACAAAGGGCAGTAGCCCCTCCCCCAGGTGGGTGACACTCCCACAGCTAGGTGTTTGTTCTGCCCTCTGGGTCTGCCTTCTCACCGTAAACAATAGGACATGGAGCCAGAAAGCACAGAGTACACCCGAGCCCTTCCAGAGAGGGGGCGTGGTCAGACACAGCTCATTTACATATTTAAAGCTACAGACACAGAAACAGCCTGTTCTGAGCAGGGCTGAAATAGAGGGGTTTATAGACATGATCAAATACAGGATCAGAGTGGATTTACAACAACACACTTCACACACATGATGAAGAGGAGCTCGGAGACTTATTAAAGTGGAGGAGACCAGTGAGCAAATAATCAGTTTGTCTCTTTAACAATCAAGGACTCTGCAACGACTGACTTGTTTGAGCTACAACAACAACGTCCTGATTGGTCCCTGTCGGCTTCGGTCTTTGTACCTACCTTGTGCAGGTTCTTCAGTTTAGGGGGCAGGTTGTCTCGGATCATTTTCATGGCTTTGAGCGGCGGCTCGTTGAAGTACGGCGGCTCTCCATCAACCATCTCTATAACCATGATCCCCAGAGACCAGATATCCACCTGCACACAGCGAGGAGACGCCATCAACATGTGGGCTGGCTGGCAGGTTCAGATTTAAACACTAAGAGTGAGTATTACCTCCGGCCCATAAGGCAGTCTGGATATGAGCTCTGGTGCCATCCAGTACGGCGTCCCAACCAGAGACTTCCTTCTTTGCACTTCTTTAGACACCTGAGCGCAGAACCCAAAGTCTGACAGCTTCACCTGGAGACGGACAACGTGGTGGGTGAAAAGGAAAAACAGAAGGACAACAATATCAGCATCAACCAATCACAGCTCAGACACCAACGGTCAGCTGACTTTGACTATAAATGGAAACTAGAATCCTTCTGATAACAAGATGATCATGTCATCCTGCAGGTTGTGCATCCATCTGCAGATCAGAGCTGCAGCATGAATCACTATTTCACCGTTATCTCGATATCAGCAGCAACACACCCCAACAGTCTGAATCATGGCTTTAAATAAGAGCAACTATTTCACGTAATTAAAAGGTAGGGAAGGTAATTTCCTTCAGATACACTTCCTGATATGTTGATCATCATCCAAACAGTGAATGTGACGTCGAAGAAATCAAACAGCTGATCAACATGAATCAATGCTCAGTAAACTCATACCATCTGTCACTTTTCTGTTCGTTATTGCATTTTTTTTAGAGGCATCTTTTGAGGCTTAGAGGAGAAAAAAAGTCCAATAAATGGAATAATCTGTTGAGCTCCAACAACATCAAATCATATTTCAAATCGAGGTTCACACGCACAGCTTCATTTTCATGATTTAACAGTTGAGTAGTCTGGTCTGTGAAGTCTTTCCCACAGTCTTTGCTAATATTAACCCTTCTTTCTTTCTTTGCATGGCTGGGTATCTGAACAGAGACGCACTCACCACAGGTGGCTGAGAAACAGGAACCAAACAGACGTGATGACCATTACACACATGAACCTACACTGTCACCTGACCTCCTGAGGGTCACAACAAACAGCTTCAGCTTCAATACTCGACTCAACCACAGAACTGATGAAACGTCTTCACCTACTTTTTTTCCTGCTAACACATTGTTGCACTAACAAAAACCACACCTACTGCCGAGAAACATTTCAGGCGTGGTTTTGGTCCGCTTCCTCTGCCAGACCAAGCAGGTCAAAACAAACCCAGCACTGCAACACCAGAGCGAGCAGCCGAAGGCTTTCTGTGAAAACACGTGACACTGACATCAAACCTCTTCCTCCAATAAACATCTACAGCTGGTGACATGAAAAATAACACACAAGTTCTCTTCTGGAATTTGTAAAAAACATAAGTGTCCAAAAAGTATTTGAGCACAAAAAAATACCAACTAGGAGCTGAACTATTTACATCGTTGGTGCACACAAATTGACTCTAGATCCACCTCTAACTTTGACACCAGCAACAGCATGTTAGAGGCTTTAATGGGATTTGAAGTTTTGTGTTTGAAGCTTTTCATTAGCAGGAGTTTAAGCAACTAAACTAGTAACCACAGGGGCTTTTTTTCTGCACAGCGCTGCTCTGTGATCAGTGCGTATATCGGGTCTGCATGCTGCTGCAGGTCGAGGAGTCTGTCAGGTCTGCACGCTGCTGCAGATCGAGGAGTCTGTCAGGTCTGCACGCTGCTGCAGATCGAGGAGTCTGTCAGGTCTGCACGCTGCTGCAGATCGAGGAGTCTGTCAGGTCTGCACGCTGCTGCAGGTCGAGGAGTCTGTCAGGTCTGCATGCTGCTGCAGATCGAGGTGTCTGTCAGGTCTGCACGCTGCTGCAGATGGAGGAGTCTGTCAGGTCTGCACGCTGCTGCAGATCGAGGAGTCTGTCAGGTCTGCACGCTGCTGCAGGTCGAGGAGTCTGTCAGGTCTGCACGCTGCTGCAGGTCGAGGAGTCTGTCAGGTCTGCATGCTGCTGCAGATCGAGGAGTCTGTCAGGTCTGCACGCTGCTGCAGGTCGAGGAGTCTGTCAGGTCTGCACGCTGCTGCAGGTCGAGGAGTCTGTCAGGTCTGCATGCTGCTGCAGATCGAGGAGTCTGTCAGGTCTGCATGCTGCTGCAGGTCGAGGAGTCTGTCAGGTCTGCACGCTGCTGCAGGTCGAGGAGTCTGTCAGGTCTGCACGCTGCTGCAGGTCGAGGAGTCTGTCAGGTCTGCACGCTGCTGCAGATCGAGGAGTCTGTCAGGTCTGCATGCTGCTGCAGATCGAGGTGTCTGTCGGGTCTGCACGCTGCTGCAGGTCGAGGAGTCGATGGGTGAAACCACAACTTATAAAATAACATTAAACCACCAACACTCATAAGGGAGGCTGTGGTTTTTCACCTTAGTTCATCTGAACTTCACATGTGTGACGTGTTTTATAGGTCATGTTAGTGTAGGTGTGAGGGACTCAGCAAAAAGCTGCACGGCTCGCAAATGAATAAATTCACAGACTAAATGCAAATGACTAAATGCAGTGTTACTCAGCAAAATGTCACCAGATATCATTTGAAAAACAGAAACATGTCGCAAACTTTTCTGGCAAATTGTGCAGAAAATATGAGCAACGAAACAAAAACTGGAAATAGGTCAAGGCTCAAAAAGGAACACAAAATGCTCGATGAAGAAACAGCTTATTTTGAATGTAATTCATGTGTTCTGTGTACTTGCTGTAATATGTCAGCTCATTTTCATGCGTGCTAAATGTATGCATCTCAAACTCAACCAGCATGAAGAAAAACGAGCTGAATAGTTGTATAACCTTGAAGGGCGATGCAAAGGCATGTAGAGTACCAAGGACTGCAGACAGGCTTTCATATAATAACGATGTGGCTGAAACAGCAACTCAGCAGAAGCACGCACACATTCTGCAGCAGAAACAAATGCTACATGCTGCTTGTGTCAAACTAAAGACAGAATATATTTTAACTGAACGTCGACCAGAGGCCGTGTTCTGTGTGGACGCTGACTTTGACAAATCAGAGGTTTCATGTTGGTTTTTATTTTCTGCAGAAAGAAGAAACTTGCCCGTCATCGGGCAGGAAGTGGACATGCTCGGTTCCTTTTTCACGCACACAATTTCCTTTATTTGTAGTAAAAGGAGGGGAAGTTCTCTCCCCGGCTGAGGTTTTGAATTCTGCACTCATCAAACACTCTGCAGGTTGTTTGTATTCGCAGCATGCGGCCATTTAAAAAGGCCTTTCTTATCAGCAATCACGTTGACATGTCGGAGTAGGAGACGTTTGTTACCACGTGTACGGGTCACTGGGTCGTTTAAACATACCAGGATAAATGTTATTTAAGTGCACTAGTTGAGGTGCAGGTGTGAGGTACGTACTCGGCCATCGTGCGTGAGGAGGATGGAGTCGCTCTTGATGTCTCTGTGGATCACGCCCTGCGTGTGGAGGACAGACAGCGCCTTCAGCACGGACAGACAAACTGTGGCGATCTGCTCCTCGTTCATCCTGCGGAGAGAAGGAGACAGCAGAGAGAAACGTCAGCTCACACATGAAACGTCCTCTCTTCTTTTAATTTAGATTATTTCAGCGATCACAGTGACGTGTGATCAGAGTGATGACGCCTTTCAACAACAACAACAACAAAAACAACCTCCGCGCTTCATAAAGACTAGAAGTGTTTTCATTTGAGTCAAAAAGTAAAAAGCTGTGGTGAAGACTTTGTGAAATGACTCAGGTGGCCTTTGAGGTGACACTGCCCCCTTGTGGAAGAAAACAGTTTGACAAGCTGGCCACTAAATGTATTAAAGCAGGATGCAAAGAAGTGCTGAGGTAGAAACAATGACTGATTAGAAATGAAAAGGCTTCTTTAACACTAAATGTATTGATTGTATAGAATAAAACAGATAGATCTTACCACACAGGTTAATGTTGCATGCTGTGCAGCTGCTTAATAATTAAATTAACACGAGGAGCCTCAACCTCACAAAGTCACGGTCAATCAAGATCTTCACACTCACCCTCTGTCCCGCCATTTTTTACTATTTGTCATATTTACTCTTTGTTGTTTTGAGTCTTTCTCTTTAATTCTTGTTTTTATCCAGCTCCAAAACAAATCTCCCCTCGGAGAGACGATGAAGCTGAAGCTAACCAGCTGACCCCATTTGCCCCCTGACTCTGAACGGACGTGTGTTGTGTGTGATGAAGGTCACTGAGGGGAGAGAAAGAAAGTCCTGGTTTCTACTCGCGCTCTCTCATTGGCTGTCGTCGCCTGGCCGCAGGGGACGGAAGGTCCTGATTGGTCCAATGAGGTGTCAGTCGAAACACGGTGATAAGAGAACACACTTAAAGCCTGACAGGCCAACAGGGGAACGGATATATGGAAAAGGCTTCTATTATTTGTCGATTTTTAACACAGACGCGTGTGTGTGTGTGTGTGTGTTTATTTTAACTTCATTTAAATATTAACTGATTTTATTGATGAACAGAAGTTTACGTCTTTGTGAACCGCCTCTTCGTGTAACACTAACCCTGGATTTGATCTCTCACCTGGTGTGCGTCACGATATCAGTGAGAGCTCCTCCTTCCAGGAACTCCATGACGACCCAGAGCTCGTCTCCAACCAGGTAGCTGTTGTACATCTCCACCACGTTTTCATGGTGATAGTCCCGCATGATCACCACCTGCAGGTAGAGAACAGGTCGCTCACTCGTTAAGACTAAAAACAGAACAGGAAGGGGATGGAGGTGGCAGGAGGAGGAAACGACTCTCAACGTGAGCTCCTACCTCGTTGAAGAGGAGTTCTCTGCGCTGCTGTTTCCTCAGGTCCATCTTCTTCACAGCCACCAGTTTCCCGGTGGTCTTCACAGTGGCGATGCACACGATCCCCGTGGATCCCTCCCCTATCTTAATGTAGTGGTCTAGGTAGGTCCGCGGGTCGCCTGGATCTACCACCATCTGTAGCGCCGCCCTGAACTGCTCATGAGAAACTCTCTGGGGCTCCCTCTGCGGTGAGCGGCCCTGAGTGGGAGCGCCGGAGGCGGGGGGCCCAGCGGGGCCGGGGGGCCGCGGGGCTGGGACGGCGGGATGAGGGGTGTGAGGGTGCTGGGTGGATTCAGGGGTCAGGCTTGGGTGTGATGAAGTGTGATGAGGGTGGCTTACAGGAGGTTTTGAGCCGGAGGAACTTCGAGTGGAGCCGCCGGAGGGGCCATTCTGAGGGGAGGAGTCAAGATGTCGGACCGGCTGAATCGAAAAAGAGAAGTCACCAACAACGATACATTCGTTAAAAAAAAATGCATTTACAAAGAAACGAGAGAGATTGATTTGTTGATTTTAAAATGATCTGTAGTTGCGTTTAACAACACCGCACATGCTCGTGTACCGACCTGGCCTGTGGGGCTGCGTCCGCCCTCGCTGTCTGTCCTCGGATAAGTGTTAAACGGGCGTGAGTTCTGCTGGGCATTCTTCACCACCCCGTCTGTCACCGGCAGGTTCGGGGTACGAATGTTGGGTCCAGAGAGCGGCCTCTTGTCCCTGGGTGACTGTGGGCTGCCGTCCCGCACCATGTAGCTGGACTTTGGTCGATGTTCACCGGGCTGATCCCTGTGAGGCGCCTGCTCCTGAAGACAACGAAGGTTATTGGTTATTGGGAAGCCAGAAAAAAAAAAAAAAGTTGATGGCACTATATTGTATGGTTTAAGGTCCATCTGCAGTCCTAACCTGGTCCCGGTCCCGTGGCGCTCGGTCTCTGTGAGGGGGAGGAGGGGGGCCTGAGCCCGGTCTGTCCTTGTGGACCCTGCTGGGCTCTTGTCCGCGGGGCTGCTGCTGCGGCCGACCCTGGATTCCATCATCCCGCTGAGGAGGACGGATAGCTCGCTGACCCTGACGGGGGTCGCCTCCGCTGTGGTGGTCGGGTCTCGGTCGGTCCCTGAGAAATACGGCGGTGGAAAGATAAGTCGAGGTGCTGCAGGTGAAACATCTCGTCAGCGTGAGCTGCAGAAACAAAGCGTGCATTCTTCACCTGTCGGGGTTCGAGTAGTGTCTGTGGTGAGGGTCTCCGTTCTCCTGCCCTCCTCCTGAAGAGTCTTTGCGTGGCTGGATGGGAGGGCTGCCCCGTCGCAGGGAGTTAGAGCGAGTCACAGACATGGTGTCAAACTCATCCAGCAGCCAGGTCAGGGAGCCGTCGACTCCCAGCTTGTTGCCACGAACTATCGTCTGAAGATTAAAAAGGAACATTTAATGAACCGCAGCGCAGCAATAATAATAAACATGAAATAACATTTAACTCATTTTAATTATGAATCGTCTCGTTTGTCTCCTCCCACCTTTCGTGGCTCCACGGTAGTGATGACCGTCACGTCGATGAACGGCTTGGGCCTCTTGGCCGTGTCTTCTATGAGCGACTGCCATTGCCGCGGCAACCCCACAAACTTTTGCTCCTGCTCGTCAAAGTCGGTGTGCACGCGATGCTCGAAGTTCGACGGGGCGGAGATCTGGATGCGAGACTTGGTTTTCTTTTTGGTGAACATGATGGCGGCTGAGGCAGCGGCAGCCGAGCATCAGACCTGCAGGGTAAGACGCGGAAAGGAAGGGAGGGTGAGCAGGAAATATGCAAGTAGGATATGTAAAACACGTCTTCATCAGTGCCCACGAGCGACGAGCGTGCAAACAGACACAAGTCGAGACGCATTCACAGACTGTCCACCACCACAAACAAGCGTGTGTGTAGTTCAGCCGCTCATTTACATCCCAGCCGCCTTCCGGCTCATTGAGCGTTTAGAGTGGATCTGACATTAAAGCAGCTTTGACCTTTAGCTGAAGGTCATCATCAGCAGGCTCTACAATAAGACGACTTCTGCTCTCCAATTATCAACGACGGGACAAAAGCCCACGAGAACACACGAGCAGCCTGCAGGGGGAGAGATAACCAACGAGCAGCATCTTCAGAGTGCATCTCTGTCGCAGCTCAAACACAACCCAGCTCGCTTTCTGTCAGGAGAAACAGACGAACAGATTCTGCACTTTGCTATACATCTAAAAATAACTCTGACTTGAACTTATCAGTGTGTAAGTGGGAGGATTTGCCTGTGAAGCTTTTTCCCAGCACTGGTATCTGAAGCTCTCGAGCTGGTTAAAATCCGATGACAACACAATCACTCTTTTTTTTTTTTTTTTTACACCTCTGTGTGACGCGCAAAACAGACAAGAAGACAGCACCACAAAGTCTGTCCTCCAAACTCAACTAGTTGACGTGGGACCGGACCTGCCATTGTAAAATTGTGTAATGTACCTTTAAGAGATGTTGTGTTGCTAGGTTACAAGCAGAGCAACGTCGCGCCTCCTTTCCTCCTGAAGTTCAGTTTGAAACTTCTCTCTCGCCTCTGCGGCGACGTGTCGACACTGTTGTTTTGCTCGTGAATGATAAAGCGGCGGCGGCGGCGGCACAAGCGGACTTTGTGAGGTCAATATGAAGCGTGATTGTGAACTTTTTGGCTAAATGATCTCCAACAGTCTCCAGAACAGCGTTAACCAAGACGCATGAACCCAAGCTGTTACAAAACGCCAGAGTAACATCATCAATAGAGACAGCTGAACTCCTATTGGCTGCTTTGGTTCACAGATAGCGTGCATGCTAGCACGGCCAACTGGAGCTTTAATAGAGTAAATATTGCAGTTATCTTTGCTCTTTAAAATTCATCTTTAAGCTCAAAGGTTTAATGTGAAGAGAAGCTGCTTCTCTCCTCATGTTTGATAGTAAACAAGAAGTGTTTGAGGACAGAGACATGTTGGTGAGAACGCTGCACAAAAGACAAAAAAAAAAAAGAAATGTCAAGACTAATTCATTAGAAAATAAAAACATGAACGCATCTTAATAGTCCAGCTTATAAAAGAATAAAAAGATTTATTAAATCTGCTCTTTTACTTGACGAGAAACAAAGAACCGCTCGACATTTCTCTGCAGCTCTGCTTCGAGTCCCTCACTCAGTGGGAATCAAAGGAGACACTCCCGGTAGTCAAACATGACCTCGCCAGATCTCTGTGTGGTAAGCAGAAGCAGGCCGTGCTGTACAGCTGACCGGGGGGGGGGGGGGGCAGCGAGAACCGCCTCTCGTCCTGTTTTTCTACAAAACACTGGCCTGATCTTAAAAAACAGAAAAACATAAACAGAAGGAATCAGAAGAGCAGCAGAGAGGTGCAGGCGGTGGACGGTGGGTGGGTGAGCTGAGCGAGGGGGGGGGGGGGGGGGGGGGGGGGGGGGGGGGGGGGCTGGGGGGGTCATGAGTCATGGCGTCCACAGCTTTAATAAAAGTCTCTCACAGCAGGAGTGTTTCAAGTGGAGCGGGACCCGCCCAGGAACACACAGGGAAGAGGGTTCACAGCCAACAACGCAGCCGTGACTCAGAACTTCAACACAACACGAACGCACAAAGAAATCTGGATCACGGGCCACGTTAGAGAGATGTGTGCACGAGTCCTGTAACGGCACGGCTCACAAACTAAACGGTATCAGAGAATCGGATGAGTGACGTGATGTTCAAGCCAAGGCGTGGTTCATGTCACTGCCTCGTGCACAGCTTCACTTCAGATGTGTCAGTGTTGTAATGAGAGCGAATAAATCAACATGTGCCGCAGTTCCAATTTGAGGTTACACAACAACCCACCATTATCTGCCCCTCCTGTTTTCCCAACATTTCTTCCTCATATGTTCATTATTTTCAGCATGTTTTCCCATCTCAAGAGCTTTTTCAAAAACATATTCAATCACATGTTTTAGTCTTTACTGCATATCTGCACATGGGAAGGGCAGGTTTCATGTCACGCAAAAGAAACACTTTGAATTTCATGTTCAGGGTTAAAAGGCAGGTTTTCCTGTTTGATACACATGGAAACTGTGAAGTTAAAAACATGTCAGGAAACTCCTTCCTGCAGGGTGAAGATTTTAAGAAACTACCGCGAGACCCTGTCACTTTTATTTACATGAGATTAGTGCGACGGCAGAGCTAGTGCTAATGTTGCTAACTGGACTTCTTACACGTGCATCAACTCTCCCAACGTGTTGAATGGACCATTTTGTAAAATGAATTTCGCCCGTGAAGGACAATCGGTGCATTTAGCGATATCACCCGGATGAAGACGTTTCTAAGAAGACAGCGCGCGTGGCGTGGACCTGTGGACGAGGCTAAAAGCTACACGTCAATATAAACCGTCTCTCCGCTGTGTATTTTCTAACCATTAGCCAAACTATCTCATAAGAGTGAGGTTGCAACGCTGCGGTGATAAATGCCTCTCTTCACTTATAATGAGCGCAGTGACAGCACAGAGGAGGCGTATTAATCACTGCGGAGGCTATCATTAGTGTTCAGCTGAGGCAGCAACGCAGCCAATCAATGCATCTGAACTCTGGGACACGGATACAAAAGAAGAATTAAAGTGATGAAGACTGGAGGGCGAGGCTGGGGACTTATCTTCCTCGCCTGCAGAGAACAATAACATAAACTAACGTGACCGTGAACCCTATATTCGATCGCTGCGAGGGGAAGAGTTTCAGCTTCAGTCCTTGTATCTTACTGAAAGCTTTCAGAGTTTGACAGTAAATCAGTGAGACACACACACTCATGTGGGGACATAAGATGACACTGTGCGTCTCATAATCACACTCAGAGGTCTGGCTGTGAATCACGCAGGATTGTGGATTTTTTTTTTTAAGTTGTTTTTGTCGGAGATATCTGGAAGAGTTGGCCTGAGGGCTGCGGTGAAAACACAAGATTTAACTGCTGCTGACACCATGAAGTGTGAACAGAGAGCCAAACAGCCAGCACATCACTGCGACCTCAAAGATTTGTTGACGTGTGAGAGAGAGAGAGAGAGAGAGAGAGAGAGAGAGAGAGAGAGAGAGAGAGAGATAGAGAGAGAGAGAGAGAGAGAGAGAGAGAGAGGCTCTGTTCTTGAATTTGATATTTGCAGCATTGTGAACATAACTCAGGGTCTAGGTTTTGGGCTAAACAGAAAAATCTGAGTCGGGGGTTCACGAGTTCAATATTTCCAAATTATAAATATTTAGGCATGTGTTTATTTTAAAGGCAAATGTCTCTGATTCCATCGTCACAGTATGATTTAATAACTGTGAATTCATTCATATGTTTGAGTGACAGGTGAGCTCCAGGCATGCAGTCATTGACAGCTGGAGCAGGTGCCCCCCCCCCCCCCCCCCTTCAGAATAAAACAGGAAACAATGCGTGAGAACCTCAGAGTCATGAAAGGACGACGAGAGCAACAGGTGTCAGCTTCTACTGACAACCTGATGAACTGCTCCTTTCACTTTTTAAACACACGAGACGGAAACAAGAGAGATCATAAACTCAGCTTCACAGACTCTGAGTTTCTTACAGTCATCTGTTAATTCATTCAGGCCTCTCTCCCTTCAGTTAACACATGTATCATAAAAAATAACAACCAGTAAAGTGCTCTATTTAACCACTTCTTATATGATCTCACGCTGTGATATTTCACTCATTTGAGACACAAACATTTTGGTCCTAGATTCAGTGTGCAGGTTAGACGGGCAGTGTGTGCAGGAGTTCACCTTTAGGACATGAAGACACACGTTTAAAAACAACAGTCATCCAACACAAGCATGAATCAGTGAATCTACTCCATCTTTGCTTTACTCAATCATTGCTTGATCAAAGCAAACAAGGGACCAGCAGAGATTAAAGCGTGCCCGTCGGATCTCCATTCCAGGTGTAAATGATGTTTTTGCAAAACGTCTGAGGAGAAATCTACAGTGTGACTGCAGCACCTCCCACTGCAACAGTGTGAATGAAGCTTTAAAGGGATCAAAACAAGCTGCTCCCTCCCTGAACACAACGATCTCTGTGGTTATAGCTGCCCTGTCCTCCCCCCGCCCCTCAAACTTTCTATCTGCTCCCCACCCCCCACTTTTGCTCCCTCACTTCAAAAACAAACGTCTGTCCCGCTCGTCCAGCTCCCGGTTGGTTGACGTATGCCTGGCTGAACAGTGAGAAAGCCTGTCCTGTCAGCGGGCCAGAGTCGGCCTGATGAGCTCTGGATGAAGCTGTTGTCCTCTGGTCTGATTCAAGGACTGTACATGGGTGGTCCTCACTCAGAGACACAGCTGTAGTCCAAAGAACTGTGGAAGCAGCCGGATAAGAAAAAGCTCTTTTGGAAGCGGATCAGCTTTTTTTTAAAGGGAGTGAATGTGTCGGGAAAGGAGCGCTGCGATTCTGTCTTATTTAATTCATGGCAGCAGTTTGTAAACCTACCAACACATGTTAAATGTTATCATTCCCGTTGACAGACACAAGAAGAGCTCACATCCTCCGAGCCATCGATCACGCCACAGATTTCATCAGTCGACATTCAATAAACAATCATTTAAATTAAACTAGAAGAGGAAAACGTCCTGAAATGTTTTGTTTCAGACTTGAGTTTGTTTTCACACTGAAGGTCACATTCACAGGCCGCAGACGGAGCAACTCGGGGGGAAGGGGGTTTAAATGTCTCGCCTGAATCGGACATGTGGCTGCAGGAGCTGTACATCGAACCCCCCGACCCCCTCAGGTAGAGAGGCGACCGACTCGACCACTGAGCAAAGCACCAGGCTTTCATCTTCATCACCATTGCTTATCTTCTGAAATCTAGAAATAATGAGAGAGAAAAAAAGTGATTTTTTGAATCTGTCGGACAGCTGGATTCAGGATGTGCCTGATCGAACTGAACGCCATCGATCATGAGTCGCATGCTTCATCCCTCTCTTACACTTTAAATGACTTCCCGGCTGCAGCGCTGTGGAGACATGCCGCACATAGCTGCGCTCACGACGAGACACTAACAACACTCAGGGGTCAAGAGGGCGAACGTAAACACTCTTCAGAAAAAGGTCACAAGAAGAATCTTTACAGTAAGCAGAGCATTCACTGAGTGAAGGTTCGGAGCCGACCTCGACTTTTAACAAGGCAAATAAACTCAGGTGATCATGTGACTCATTCGCTTTCAACTAACGAATCACACATCTGTCCAAGACGACCTTTCAATCTCGCACGTCCTCTCACTGCTTACACTCGACGTCGATGACCACGTCCCAGGTCTAACGCAAAGATTTGGACGATGTTAAATGGCTGCTCAGAAGACGTCCTGATTCCGATAAAAGGCCGCCGTGATCGATGAATCGTAAACATTTAACAGCTTTAACCCCTCGCTCCCAGAAGTGAGTGGATGAAGAGCCTCTAAAAACGCCTCTATCTGCTGAGGTACCGGGGGCCGAGCACAACACGGCGAGACGTCAGGAGGCTATTTCTGACGCCGGAGTGTCTCGTACCTAAATGGACCCTGGAGATAAGATGAAGCAACAAGTGCAACACAGGTGTCGAGTCTGCAATGACAGCGAACGCCAACGAGCAGGGACTCAGACCAACCACGATGTTGTTGTGATACTCTGACTTTAGCTTGCTGTGCTGAATCAGGGTGATAATTAATAGCCTGTCCTCTCAGGTTGGCAAACAGAGATCACACACACACACACACACACACACACACACACACACACACACCTCTCACTCAGTGCAAACATCATGTTCGCCGTGTGACCTTGGAGCTCCTGCCTGTTCTGCTGACTTTGAAACAGCGCTGTAAAGTCACACTGTGTGGACGTGAAGCGCTCGGGTCCCTGCGACGTCACACCTCCACTCGCTCTGCCTCGACACCAGTCAAATGCTGTGTCCACACTGACGCAGCTGTGCCTATAATGTTATCCATGAATATTTGTACAGAGACGTGCGTGTGTGTGTGTGTGTGTCGAGTCTGCACACTGTCCCAGCCACATTCAAGTTCACTGATTGTCATCTGCTCGTTATCACAGATTTGTCCGGCTCTCTGTCACGTGACTTCACACTTAAAAGCCTCCTCGCTGGTTTTACTTTCATCGTTGACAAAGTTGTGAGTTTGAATTATTCTTTGTTGAGACTTAAAGTAAAGTGAAGAGAGAGAGAGAGTGTTTGTGTTGTCTGTCTCTCATTTTATAGACTCAGGTAGTTCAGATAGAGAACTTGTTTTTAGTTCCCGTGACATAAACGGCATCGACCAGCTGATGTCAATAATGATTAATGATTAAAAAAAAATCTAAATGTCATTTTTATTCCTTAATTCATATTCTGTTTATTTTTCATGTATTCATATACACTTAAAATACACTTTTATCGCTTTTACTTGTTTAAACACTTTTCAGGATTCAGCAATATAACGAGTTGTTTTATTTTGAAAGGGAGCGGAGCGTGTTTGTATCATTGTATTTAATTAATAAAATCAAATGTTGATCATTCAGATTAAATAAGAAAGGAGTGAATGAAGATATGGAGCAGATTCATGATTCACTATTTCCTTTTGGTAAATGGCCTCTGATGCATTAAACAAACTTCCTGTAAATAAGAGCACACACACATTCAACTTCCTGCTGAGGTCACAAGGTAACAAACTCTCTCCATGTGTCACCAACACTTGTGCAGAGAGACAGATGAGCAGGGAGTCCAGCAGCTGTCACAGATAGGAGCCCTCAGTAACAGGTTTGAATGGTCATAGTGAGGAAGAGGAGGAGGAGGAGGAGGAGGAGGGAGACAGACAGACAGACTCTCACTCTATCTGCTGCCTCCATTCACACAAGCCAAACAATAAAGTTATTATGCTTTTCTGACTCACATAATCCCCGCTGTGAGGCTTTAACAACACAGTTTTGTTGTTGTGGACCCAGATTAACTTTCAACGCAGCTCAGTCAAATCACAAGATCAAATGTTCACCTCTTAACTTCG
The DNA here is from genome assembly GCF_947650265.1 of Symphodus melops. NCBI lineage: Eukaryota > Metazoa > Chordata > Actinopteri > Labriformes > Labridae > Symphodus > Symphodus melops. Next base: position 1,644,892 of record NC_136700.1, read on the forward strand.
CTGCTTTACGCACTTTACACAATCATCTGTACTCACTGTCAGTCACAGGTAGCCTGCTCACTATCCACCTGAGCTCATGTCGGAAACGCAGCTGAGAGAGGAAACACACACGGACTCCCTGCAGACGCAAAACTTGTTTCCGCGGAGCAAAAATCAACCCAAAGTTGAAGCGTCGTCGCGTCCTCTCTCTCTCTCCAACAAAACAAAACAAAAACCCCACAAAGAGCCGGACACGTTCCGAGAGGAGGAGACGGTCAAGTTATTTAAAAGAGTCCTCCAAGAAGAAGTCAAAGCGCTGTGAGGCTTCGGTCTGTAAATACAAAGTGTGTCGCATTCCTCCGGTTTCGCACCGCGGCCCAGTTTCATGACGTCACCGGGAGGGAGGGAGGGAGAGAGAGAGAGGGAGAGAGAGAGAGAGAGAGAGAGAGAGAGATAATAGGACAATAAGCGCCTTAATATCCTGTCACTAGGAGGATATTAAAATATAATAAAAAGTCGCTGTTTTCACTGTCCTTCCTTCCGGTCAAACGTGATATCTGTGACGTCACACAGGTGTAAACTGTAACCTGTTCGCTGCTGTAATGAGACTGTCAGATAATCCTTTACTCATCTCGCATAAGGAGAAATGTGAAGTGAAAATCACACAGTGCAAAATTAAATTAGACAAAAATATAAGAATGTAAAAAAAATACACCTTTTGATTTAAAAAAATAAACTTTTTTGTAGCTTGATTCTTTAGCAGCATCTTAGTAAAGTAAAATATGATCTGTAATTCTTGTGCATTATTTTATTATTATTATTGTGCAATCATGAATCTGACTCCAATAAACGGAAACGTGTGTGAATTAATTCACAAGCAAACTTTACAAGGCTGCTTATTTCTCATCTTAAAATGGATTAATAGACAGATTTATTGACCCTTTGCATGAAATTACAAACAGAACAACTGGACTGATAACATTTATGAGGCAGAGAACAAGATGAAGAAGATGTGTGACGTCGACTGCTGCAGGAAAAGAAAGATTTAAAGAGCTTTTTTTTTTGACTAAATGACACTTAGCTCATCAGATAGTCTGATCAAGGCAGGCGTCTGTGAAATACCGAGCCGGCCTGCTAATATAAACGCGTCCATCACGGAGACTTTACAGAGGCGTGCAGATATTTACACGTGCAGCTCGAGTTTGGTCAAGAGACTGTCACAGCACTGTTGTTTTAATTTAACCCTTTTCCTTCCGTTCACACCGAGGCCACGCATCCTTCAACAAAACGTAGTGTCGAGTTACTTCGCCAAACTCCGAGAAGAAGTAACTCAACACATAAAGCTGAAGCTAGAAAATGTACAGTCAAAGCTCATCTCATCAGATCACTTCCTCATATGTGTGGATGTCTTGTTATCGTCTATCTAAGCGAGGACGAGGAAAGGCCTGCTCACGTTCCTGTGAGCGTAAAAAATAAAGCGAGAACAGGTCGGCTCGACGTATCAGAGGAGCACAGGAACCTGCCAATCGCTGAGACGGAGTTCAAACAAAGCATGCAGTGTTGCGGCCAATGAGGGCCGACTTCCAGCGGCAGGTTGAGGAATGTGGAAAGGTCAATGATAAAGACGGCGGAGGGAGCGCACACATATTTCACCACACACACACACACACACACACACACACACACACAAAGTGGCAGCTAGCTTGAGTCTGCACAGGAGGACCTGCAGACCTTTGAAGGCTCGGTGCTCAAAGGCAGTCATGTCGACTTGGCTGCAGCGAGTTCATGGACGGCCTACAGAGTCATGGTAAACGGGGTTAAAGGTCAGAGGAAGAGACGGGGGCCGTTAAACAATGCACAAGCAACTACGGTCTCTTTGGCTCAGTGGGTTCGAGTCCAGTCGAGGAAGCGAGCTCGATAATCCACAAGACGAATATAAGATCTCTCCTGTACTCTGCTCCTTATAACATGTTGGTGCAGACAGGTGTCGTGTAAAACACACGATTCACTGTGGGCTGTATCACCATCATTATGTGGTGATGGCGTGTTGTCAAAACAGAGAGAGAGAGAGAGAGAGAGAGAGAGAGAGAGAGAGAGAGAGAGAGAGAGAGAGAGAGAGAGAGGGTTGAAGTCAAACACCACATCAGTCCTCTCTGTCATTACTGAGTCCAGTCATCGCTGCTCGGACATTTTGTGTCGGATGTTGTTCAGACCAGACGCACGGCGCGGGGAAGACGGCGATCAGCTGGATCAGATTTGAATGTGGGGCGGGTAAACGCGCTCTTTCACAGTGTTGCTCTTGTGCAACTGAGGGCTAGTGACAACAAGTATTCAAAGATCCTGAAGTGTGAAGCCAAGAAGCAATCAGATTTCATTTTGTGGTTTTCTGAGGAATTCAAATCTGTGATAAACAAATAGAGGACAATACGTTACAGGAAGAATCCCCCACATGCACGCTGACAGCCGTGCTGCGTCATGCAGACTGTTCCAGTGACCAACGGCTGCAAAAAAAGACAAACAAACAAGCAGCTTTTTTTTTTTGTTTCACTCCCTCTATCACAGATTCATTCACTCGCATTGCAGCAGCAGGACAACTGGACACCAGGGCACAACAACACCGCCTCCATCCAGATCTGTCTTTGCATTGTGTGCCCGTGTTTGTTAGAGCTCCATATCGCAGCGTGAACATGCAGGCCTGAGCTTGAGTTGGGTTTTTTTCAGCAGAGAATAAAACAACTGTACATGCAAAGTGAGCTGCTGCTGCTCGAGCACAAAGAAAAAGACCCACAGGGGGTTTATTTGATGTGGTAAGCTGTTTCTCATGTAACAGGTAAAGAGTTTGGTACAGTGGAACAAGATGGAGCCGGTGTGGAAGACTGGAAATCACTTCATCTGTTGCTTTTGGGCTTTAAAGATCACTTTTTTTTTATCAATTTAAAGACGATATCTGGGCCAAAAAAAGCTTAGAGATGGGACCGAAGTAAAGATACCGGAGCGACCGCACCGATCCACGTCACTGATCAAGAAAGATGGCCGGAACACTTTAAAACGTCCTCAGCTCGCTTCGAACACGTTCACGACTGACCCGTCTCCATGACAACGGTCAGATGAGATGAGGGACAGCTCCCTCTGCGTGATCACAATTACAACTCTTTACACTTCCGCTTGTAAAGTTTGTTGATCTGAAAAACCGGACAGCCGTTGTTGCTGCTTCCTGTTTGAACGCAACGCTGGGTCAACATTATGAGTTATTATGATAATAACCAGAAGAAGAAGAAGCATGTTTTTAAATGAAAAGTCTAAAAGGAAAGAATCGAAGCTAATCTTTAACAACAAATCAAAATTCTTCTGATTTTTCTCTCCCTGCATGTTTTACATAATAATCAGACCCTGTGGAGGAAACTGAGTCTCAAAAACAGGCTATTGTTGCGATATTGAATATTTCTTTTATTCATACGCTGCTCTTGCCTCTGTTCCTGAGCACCTACAGGGCCGTGTTGATGTTGGCTCCTGCACTCATTCCAGAGAGGATTTTCTTTCCTCTCAGGCAACAAGCCTGGCTCCCATTCCCCCCATTACAGTGAGGAATCATAACCTCGCATATTCTGTCTCTTCCTCACCAGGACTCTTTTAATCTCTCACCCCAGGTCAGCTTAGCTCCATCCCGTGTCTCCGGACTCTTTCAAGTTTTCACTTTGTTTTTTTTTTTGCATGCAGAGGATGAAGGCTTCTGGCAGCGTCATCACGGATCATGTCAGCTGCAGCTATCTTTGTCTGCGTTAGGATTTTGATCAACTGAAGGAAAGATCGAAGACAAACCGATAGAAAATATCTACAAAAAGAAAAGAGAGAAAGAGAGAAAACATGAAGGGCGATCGACTCCCCCACCGCTCCCCTGACGTGAGGTGGAGTTCGGGGATTTTTGCTTACTTCACTGCTGTGTTTTCTTTGCAGATGTCGTTGTCTGGCTATTAGCCTTTAGCTGAATCTGGCCCAGTGTTGGGTTGGCACTCTCGCTCGCTCGCTCTCTCTCTCTCTCTCTGGCACACACACCCAAAACAACCACTGTGCAGGGAAATAAAACCTCCACTTTCATCTTTTCAATTCTCCCCCTCCCTCTTTCTGCTAACTTTCTCCCTCACACACACACACACACACACACACACACACACACACGTCCCTCTATTCCAGCTACATGTTTTTCTGTGAAGGCTGACAACAGGAGAAAGAAGAGAGACGCGCCCCTATATGAGAGCATAAACTCAACCAGCGAGGACACAAAGTAGAACAACAACAACATCACAGAAAAAGGGGAGCTGACACTTTAATGCTTTATAATAAATTAATAAACCGACAGGAGCGATCATAAATGTTGCTCATACGGCTTCGCCATCTTTCTTCCACCTTGTATGTCGACGTGAAAGCTGTGACAGGGTTCATTGAAGATGCAGAAGCAGCAGCTGTATTTGCCTCTCTCTCTCTCTCCAGGTCAACCTCCATCATCTAACGTCAACACCCGCTCTGCCGTGAGCTCCGACCCCTGCTGGACACGTCCGTCGACGGTCATCTACTCTTCCTGATTGTCTCTGCTTCCCTGTGGTGATCCGCTATGAACACCCTTCCTCCAACGCTCGGTTTGCAAGATGGATGACGACTCAGAATGTGTTCTTGTTCGAAGTGTTTGCAACATAAATCAGCCACTGTCAAAAGCTGCAGGTACATTTAAACACATGTTGATTGAGTGCATTTTACATACTTGTTTTTTTCCCTGTATATCTATTAAAGAAGGATTGCAAAACATCTCCAGGCTATTTGTGTCATCTGAGATCTCCTGCCAAGATGTGAGAGAGAAAGAGGTTGATTTAAAATGTCCGACTGTGCACGGTTAAGTAAAATAAAATGTGGTCTTAACGTTTAAACTTGTGCCGTGTGGTGCAGTCAAATACTTTCTCCTAAAAGTGAAACTTCATAATGAGTCAGGCTGCAGGTGACACTCCTTTTCTTCATGTATTAATCAGCTGATTATTTCACATTTGGTTAAACAGCCTGAAAAAGTATTGTGAGAAATAAAAACATTCCCCCATTCTGATCTGAATTAGTAGTCTAGTGATATTTGTTGTGGCTCCAGCAGTGAATTTATCTGTGTAACAAAACCAACAACACAAAGTTCATAGCACATTTCATCCCTCGCTTATTTTAAAATCTGACTTATTTTAAATGACCGATAATCTAAATATCGGTGGTGCATCTTTAAAGCATCTTTCATTTTGTAAAACTTAAATTCACTGAGACATTATTTTGATCTGCCACCGTCTGACCTGTACAGTCACTCCTGATGAGCTACCCAACCCTGACCTAGTTCTCCTCGCTGAATAACCAGCAGAGCACGATGTATTGTTGGGTTGACTCTGAGAGGAGTGCTCACTGCTGTGGGAATCATGTCTGTGAAGAGTGACCCCTCAATACAGCTCTGGCATCCCAGGAATGTACGATAATCACACAACCTTGATGACTAACCATGCTGCACGCAAAAAAACCCTCTTTTCTCTCTCTCTCTCTCACACACACACACACACACACACACAGCAGTAAAAAAAAAAACCCGCCTCAGGTCTTCTATAAATGGACGACAGCTGAGCCAGCGGATGCGGAGCAATGACCATTAAAAGTGGGGGTCAATAAAGGGCTGAGAACAACTTGATGATCAAATCTCAGACAAACAATATCCCTTTTATTCTCTGAGTCTGAGCAGACAAACACAACCCTGCCACACAGGTGTAAATACGCACACTCTGTAAATACTGTAAAAAGATAACCACCTCATCATCCTTTGGCACTTCTCCCCACTGCACTATTATCTTATTTAGTCTCGTCTTTAATTACCTGTTTATATTTTTAGCTAATATTTACTCAAAGGTAAACTCCTGATGGTGTTTCGTGATTTTTAGGAGTCTCTGACTATTATATATATTTATTATGTGTCCCAAAGATTTCCATGTTTCTCCTGTCTGAGATGCATCTCTCACACCACTCTCAACATTGAGACAAACTCCTGTTTGTATACTTTTTACCTCCCATCAGCACATCAGACAGTTTACCATCACGTCCTCTTCTTTAATGTTTACATTGTGCAGAGAGAGCACAGTCTATACTGAAGTTTACATTATTTGTGTTAAACATTAAAACTGATTCTGATCCTGAAAAGAAAAGTCTCACACAGTCAGGGTTAAGAGAGGGATGTATTATCAATAACTACCAAGAGAATGGAAATTAAGAGAAGTTATTCGAGATTTTTCGTAAATGAGAAGAACAGGAAATAAAACCAGATAGTTTCCTGGATTTGTATTTAAGCCTTTCAGCGAGCTGAGTGCGTTTTAGTAAACAAACAAACAAACTCAGAGTTTTAACTTGTGAACAACTTTCACAACAAACGCTTCAACTTGTAACAGGAGCACAGACTGAACACTACAAGTCATCACACCTCGCATGAAGACAATCTTCAACACACAGATCAGTCCAGCTGGCTGTTTTCAGATCATATAAAAAGAGGCTAACGTTAGCTTATGTTAGCATCTAAACGGGGAGCAGAGACGCGCCTTCATGTATCGGGACCTAAATGTGCTGACTCACCCAGGAGACGAACCCGGAACAAGTTTCCTCTGCTGCCTCCGCGATATGGAGACAAACTTCCCTCTGTTGGAATTAAAGCGGACACCGGCTAACTTTGGACAAACTGTTGGAACATTAGCAGAAGTCTCACTTTCCTGACGCCATGTTGAACAGAGAAGGAGTGGGGGGGGGACTAGTACATCCGGGAAACTGCAGCAAAGCACCATGGCAACCGAGTCAGCCAAGGGCCGCTGGGGAGGATTAGCATAAAGCCATGTAACTACTAAACAACAGAATTATATAAATACTCCTAAATTGTGTTTTTTTTTGTGTTTTTATTCTGATTATAATTATGTTTTGTTTTTTTTAATTAATTTACATTTATATTTACGTTTATAATTATATATACTTTTTAAATTCATTTTCTTCTACCATGTACGACAAAAAGAATTAATTTCTGTTCTAGCACCAACAGACATTCATGATCTTAAAATGTAGATGATTTTGATTAAGTACCTCATCAAGAGTTTTTCCAGTAGCAGACCTTCTTTTCCATCACTTAAAAAGTCAATGATTAACACAAAATTAAGAAATCTAATTTACACGAAGCTACAAGCTGACAACCCAGAGGCACAAAGTGATGACAAAGCAGGACATGGCTCTGTGTTTTACACAAAACTGCAATCCAAGTATGGAGGCTCATGGTAGAGGATAAATGGGAACACTGGTCAATGTATGCCTGGGGGTCTCTCCATGTAATCAATTTATTAGGTCCAACAACAGATGAATCCCCCCACCACATCCACAAACACTAACACATTTTATCTGCAGGACAGAGCTGACTGAAACTCTGTGATATGAATCAATGAGAATATTTTTGTCGGTCTTTTCCAGATCATCATTTCGAATTAAACAAATAAAAATCAACACATCAGAACATTTTATTTGCTATCATCCAGAGATACATGCAGCTGATGCTCACACTTCCTGTCTGTGCAGAACAGAGGTGAACCAGAGACACACTCTGGCCTCTTAAAACTGACATTTTGATGGCGTTGATCTGCTGGGGCCGGTGGCTTCATCTGTCTGGAATATGCTGCACAGGGAGAAAGCATTTCTGAGGAAGGAGGAGAGCCCTGGAAGAAGAGGAAGAGCAGTGAGAGGGGAAATCAGATGGATGACTATTCAGGAGAAGCCCTCTGAGGTTAAGCATCAGGTAGTTGACAGCACTCTCCCAGAATAAATGCACTCATGGCTGCTATGTTTGAGAGAGTGTCAGGACCTGAATCAGGTTGAGGATGTGCTCTGTGACCTCTAAACCTCTGAAGTTGAAGAGAAAGCAGCACATGGAGAAGAGTAAAGGGAGATGTAACCCCCCTTCTTCAGCATCTCGAGGGTGAAAACAGTGTGGAGGAAGTGGATCAATCGTTGGATGAAAAGGAAATTTCATACTCTGACAACAACGATCCCTGAAACACTCAACCAGGAAACCTCTCTGATTTCCGCGGAGGTGTTTGACTCTCTGACATTTGCCTCTCAGCACTTCCTCACCTTGCCTACCAAGTCAGCCATGCAGCTTCTACCTCTCTGCAGCCTTTCTACACGTCCACACGAGGCTTCCTGTGTCATCACAACCACGCAAAGGAGGCATCAGAGGAATCAGGTGAGGAATCAGACTCCGACTTAAGGAGCTGCTGATGGTGGATTAAGATGATTGTAATCTTGAGGGTGCAGACACTGGCAGGAAATTCAAGCTGTTGGATGTGGAGATAAGTCTCTTAAAAGCACATATTTAAGTTTTGTTAATGCAACATAGTGAGCATCACGTCAGCGGGAAACAGCCACTCACTGCCCCACCGCCTCCCCGTCTGTCTTTGTAGGTCAACAGGAGGTCACAGAGGTCAATGCACTGATGGAGGGTGTGATAATGTGCTGCCTTCAGTCATTAACATCGTGCTTGAGTTTGAGCCATACATGTGAAGTATTTGTTTTTCTGTGTCATGCAGATGAATTTCTGCTCTTCTGTACGTTTCAAAGAACTTTCATTGTAGATTTTCACTCACTGCATTTATTTACAGCATTTACTTCTGAGATGTATCATGTGCACAACAAAGAAGATAAAATGATGAAAAAAAAAAGTGAAGTCGATGAAAATGCAATAAAATTTTGATAAAACAATCACCAGTGTGTATATTAAACATGAAACAATCTTTATGACTTAGATTATGATCAGAAGGATTGATCAGTTAATGTCACTCCTGTGAGGTAATAACTTCACCATCAGTTACTGCAAACATCACCGCAGTTTAATTAATGCAACACTGACCCCTAGTGGTCAGACATTACACTGTCTCCAAATACATACACAAACACGCCACCAGTCTTTGACTTTAGAGTTTAGAGCACAGGTGTCAAACTCCAGTCCTGGAGGGCCGGCTTCCTCAGACTGTTAGACGTCTCCCTGCTCTAACACACCTGCTTTAAACTAATGTGTTGTCATCAAGCTCTGCAGAAGCCTGATAACGAGTCACTCATTGGATTCAGCTGCATCCGAGCAGGGAGACATCAAACAGTCTGAGGAAGCCGGCCCTTCAGGACTGGAGTTTGACACCCCTGGTTTAGAGGGAGCCTAAACTCAACATGTTTTTTCTTTACTTCACTCAGTGGTGAGTCGGTCGGACGAAGAAGTCTTTAAAGGAGATTTGTTTTTATCAAAGAGCTTTGGCCATTTGTTCCAGAAGTTACCTCCTCTGAATATAAATAACTCCATCTTTGACCTTTAACATGACCTTTAGCTGCAGCTGTTCCCATCCAAATATATTCATATTCACAATAACGGCTTCGCAAACAATGTTCAGCCATAAAACCAAACAACTTTCAGGAACAAACAAAGACAGAAAATGACCGGGACTAAAAGAAAACAAAGGTTCACAGTGAAATTGTTGCAGAAGTTAAAAACAGAAAAACCAGAAATGTGATTCAGGATGCACATTGGAGGCAGCCAGTAAACACGAGAGGGGAAAGCGGTATACAAGTGAGCATGCTCAGTAAACATCTGATAAATAAACTTGGAGAATGAAGAGGAGGAATCTGCAGCTTCAGCACTTTCACAGCATTGATCTCACTTTGCAGCAGGACATGAAAAAGCGCTGATACTCCACAATGTGTTTCCACTGCAGGATAGAAAGAAGATGTTTTTAAAGGACTCATCCTTGAAAATGTTCATCACATCATTTTATAAACACACAAAAATACATCATTGTAATAAACTCAACAAAGATCCTCTGCAGAGTAAATGGACCAAAACGCTTTTTACACCGCAGGTCACAGAGGCTGCATCAGTTTTTACTAATCCCAAAATGATACATGTTTAAACGCCAACGAAGCAATTTGGGGTTAAATATGGGCGGACATGATGCTGCAGGAGCTGAAAGAAAAACTTAAACAGTGAAACACTAACCTTGATCTCATTGCTCAACAGTGTTGATGAATTTCTCGAGATCGTTCTGATGAGGACTTTTAAACTTGTTGTTGTTCAAGGTCACAAACATGTGAAAATGTAAATCTCATGTCTGAAACACATAAAGTCTTTCCTTTATGTTCAGGTCACTTTGTGTGAGATCTTTCACTTGAGTTTTGTGTTCTTTGGTTCGTTCACAGAGAGTTTGACACCTTCCGTCCCTCTCCCACAGGGAGGAGGAGAACAGGGCAGGAGCAGTGAGTGATGATGACGATGATGAAGAAGCTGCTGCAGCTCGGAGCGGACTGATGGAGACCCTGCTGAGTCATGAGAGACTTCAGGTCGCTGCTGCTGCTGCACAAAGAAGAAGATCGACTCCTGACTACTTCAGCGGGTCGTTTCATCACTGAAGGAGGGAGACTGTGAGGAGAAAGAGTGTGTGTGTTTCTTTTTCATGAACACCCGAGACTGTCCAGGTGTGTCTCTTACAGTTTTTCACATTAAAAAACACTGGAGACAAAGTGGGAGAATCACTGAGTTGTGTGTCCATGTTGAGATTTGGATGGGTTTTGTTGCTTTTGTTCACGTCACAGAGATCGTGATATCATGTGTTCATGGTCCCTGAGAGGATTTATTGAATAAAGTAAACCTAAAACTAAACTAATAGTGATTTAGAGACATCATCTTTCAGTCTTCAACTCTTACACTTTATTCTTCACGTCTTTTTATTTCCGTTGTCGCCTCACGTGTCGCCTCCCTGCAGGTCAGTCTCAGAACAAACTTTAAAGTCAAACAAACCTTGACAGTCCTCTACACTGTTAGATCACATCCTGTGGAAGAACATTTCCAACACATGCTGTTTCACTTTCCCCCCACTTGATCTGTCGTATTCAAGCGGCTGAATCCTTCAGTACATATTTATTTTTGCACCATATGATGACTTTGGATCATCAAACTCATGAGGGAAACATTTCGGTCCTTTCTCTGAGAACAGGAAAAATGACAGCGAGTCCAACCTGTTAGACTCATTTATAATAAAATATTATAATGTTTTACTGTAACATCAATTTCTTTAAATTCTGCTAATTGCTCTGTTTTTCCTGTCATGGTGTGTTCAATGTCGTCTGTGAAGAACTCTGTAAATGCTGAAACGTGCTCTAATAAATAACCTTAAGGATGATGAAGAAGTGTAACTCCAGCAGTGAGCCTTGTGGCGCTCCGTTCGCTTTGGCTGCTCTGCTGGATCCTCACAGGTTTCCAGGTTCTGACAACACACTGAATAAAAAGACGGACGACATGACGTCTCCCCAGAAGTGAAGCCAAAGTATTTTCGGCTCCTCCCACTGACTGGCTGCAGTCGAGGTCACAAACCCGCCTCCTCCATGTAAACAGATGGGACAGTAAAATAAAAATACACAACAGATACATCCAGGTTTCCATGTTTGTCGTCACTGCTGAATTATTACTGTTCACTTTTATGAGACAAGTTTGGCTTTAATTTATTTGGCGATATTGAATAAGTTAAATATGACGATCAGAGGAACGGTGAAAGGTTGCTTCAAACCGCCACAAGAGGCTGAACACCTGAGGGATCTCTGATGTTTAAACTAGAACTTAATAAACGTGCTGATCCCCGCCTCGTAACGTCTTCAGATGTGCAACGTCAGCGCCCGCTGCACCGCTATTTTTGATTTCCAACTTTGTACGACAGAGATGTACATGTGGTCGATAACGTTTCAGATACAAACAGAACTCTCAGCATTTATAAAGTCCAGTGAGCCATGAATTTGTAATCAGTTTCAGCTCATGTTGTAAAGTTGTACGTAAAACAAGTCCCCAAACTTCCAACACGAGTTGAGTTCACTCCTCGACATTCACACGCTGGTTTTTTAAAGCTTCATACTGAGAGCTAAACTCTGCATATTATGCAACGCTTTAGGTGAACTCAGAGGAGCAGAAAGAAAAGGAAAATGGGAGTGTCAACCAACTTCACTGAGTGTTCCAACAGGCTGTGCACCTTGAAGTGAAACAGGGCTCCTCTTGTTGCTGCACAGAGACGAAGGCTTTACTAACACTCCTCTTCGTGTTAGCGTCGCATCATTATTAGATAAACAAGAGAAAGGTCAGTGGATTTCAGGAGGCGGAGGCGACGCGGCTCTCTCGCTGAAGAGAGGAAGAACATACACTACTTTGAGGAGAAACATTTCCTGGAGTCATTTAGAGAAGCAGCGTTGATCTGTGCAGACAATGGGAGTCTAAAAATGTCACAGAGGATTGTTTTTATAGACGCAGGAAGGTTTCAGTGAGCTGACGTCAGCTCGGCCTTCTGTTGTGTCAGAACAACAACAACACGCGGCTGGGTTTTCACAATGACGACACAAACACTGGAATAAATGCATAGTTTATCATATCATAACAACAAATTCTCAAGGCTACGTCGTAAACAAAAACAGTCGAGTAGATTTGAGGGATCGTAGCCTAAATGAAAAACAGTTGGTGAGGTGAACAAACCGTGTCATCCAGAAGAGGTACGTTGGATATTTATGCTCATTCTGTGAGGCAATGCAAGACAAAAGTTGCTCTAAAAAGGTAAAACCGCTGCAACTACTGAGTATAGAGTGATCGCCCTGCATGTCATACAGCTACGAGCTACTGGAGATCACGATGTAGGCTACTTCTGCTACAGTACAGTATCGCTTTAAGTTCCTCTAAATACCTGAATACAGACAGCGCCCTGCTGCAGAGCACAGAAAGAAAGAGAGAGAGAGAAACGTCCATCACTCCTCTGTAGGCATGTTTTTCAAAAAGAGTCTGTGGAAGTGGCGAGCAGGTTCAAAGGGAGGCGTCCAGAGGGGGGGGGGGGGGGGGGGGGGGGGGGGGGGGGGGGTCGAAGGGGGAGCTTTAAAAAGTTCTTAAGAGGCTCATTATATTTGATCATGATATCAGAAAGTGCATTAAATAAAGCATGGATGGATTACTGTGCAGGTCACATGGGCTCAGGACAGAGTCTCTTCAACATGACATTACAAAAGAGAGTTTGAGGGGAAGTTGCATTGTGGGTAATGAAGTGTTGCCAAAGAAGAATTTAAACAAGAAAAGATAAATCAAGTTTGATTGTTTTTGTATTGAGCTGACCGAGTTCTGCCTGATGGTTCTTTTTCTGAAAGCTCAAAGTTATAATGAGGGAGGTCATGTGATCCTCCTCACTCTCTGACATTATGCTATATATTTCTATAAGCTCTTTAAGTTATCTGATGGAGTTATTTTCATCTTTGTTGATCTATCAACGACTAAAGAGAGGCAAACAGAAACAAACACTACATCCTTCAAACGGATGTAGGATGCAGATCTCGTTTGCCTCTCTTCACCTCTTTGTGTTTTTGGACACACTGAACGATGTGCATGTCTTTTCTGATTTTCTATCAATAACTCATAAACTCCTATTCAATCAGTGAGACTAAAAAGTATCACAAAAGAAAGTCAAATGTGACTGAAAAGTCCCAAATGATTATTTATCTGTGCCGAGGAGAAGATTTGGGTTGAATATACTTAAATGATTTAACTTGAAGCAACAGAAACTCTTTAAGACTTCCGGTTCTCTCAGGGAGTCTCTTTCTGAGCCCAGGAGCCTTTTGTCCCATAACCCGGGCATGATTTATGGGATTGTTGTTCGAGTTTCAAGTCAAGCCTCCAACATGCAGTAAAACATCCTAACCCGGGACAAAGACCCCCCTGAATAAGAGGTAAAAGAATCTGTTTCTGCAGCGGGAAGGTGAACATCTTCTTTCTAAAAAAGCTAGAAGCACGTGACACCCCATCTCAAGACTAGGTGTTTGGATAAAGCTGGCAGAAACACAATAACAATCCCCCCCCCCCCTCCCCACCTGCATCCTGCATGCGGAACACTGGTGCATCCCAGTAGCACGTGCCCTCTCTGTCCTCTCTCAGGTCCTCAGTCTGCATCCCAAACTCTGGATGCGGTCATGTCTCTCTCGCGCGCCGTCTTCTTTCTTTCTTTCTTCAGTCAATCCATCCATCCCTGCTGCAGCATCATGTCAGGTGTGTGCAGTCACCTACATAACGCGTGTAGATGTTTATGTGTGAGTGTGTGTGTGTGTGTGTATGTATGTGTGTGTGCGTGTGTGTGCGCGTGCTACATAGTCATCCTAAACTCGTGCACACGTTGCGGTTGGGTGCCTCGGTGCTGGTGAGGTTGAAGTGCGGGTCCGGGATCCAGAAGAAGACGTAATAAATGACCAGGATGAAGGCGGCCACGGACACGCAGAGGAAATAAACGATCGCCATCGCCACTTTCACCCAAATCTTGTTTGACATGTTGGTGTGTTTGGCCCGCAGCTCTCCGGGGTAGCTCGGCCTGCGCTTCATGTCCCCGTTCAGCTTCTCCGCAGTCACCGTCACCTGTCTCCCAGCCGCTTTCATCTTTCTGTCAGCGCTGAGACCTCCTCCAACGATTTCTCCTCCGCACACTCCTCTGTGTTCATCTGAGTCCGGACAGCAAAGCCCCGCCGGCCCCCTTTCTCCCCTCCTCCGGCTCCTCTGTGCTCCGGGCTCAGGATTCAGTCCGGACCGCAGCTGATCCGGTCCAGAAGCTTTCTAGTCCGATTCTTTCCGAAAGACGAGGATCTCCAGTCTGACCCCTGCGAGTCCTCAGTGCGCACCGGGCAAACTGAACTCAAAGAGGATGTCTCTGTCATCAGCTGGATGGGACCACTGTCAAGCTGCGCAGGGGCACAGAGGCAGCTTCCGGTAGAGCTTTTCAAAACAAAACTGCGAGGTGCATGCTCAGGGTGCTGCAGAAGCACTGATGTGGATAAATCATAACAAGACAACAAACACAAAATGAAGAAGTTTCCTAACATGGGATGATGCCATTGGCCCGATTGCAACATAATACTGCAGTTTAACACATTTTACAGATGCTGCAGAAGCGATTTGATATATGAACCGTTTTGTGCATTCAAAAGGCTTCAGACTTCAAAGATTTATCCAATTACTTTCACATTAGCACTGAAGTGCTGAGTACATAAGTGCTCACATTAGCACACTATAAGTGCATCGGCCTGATTGCAACACAATCACACAAGTGCTAATGTGAGGACTGAATCTAAAACAGGAAGTCTGTGAAAAAGAGCTTGAAGTCATTGTGAACTCCATCTGAGACGATCAAGTTAAATATTGGTCAAGAGACAATAATATGGCATACACAAAATTATAATAACCTAAAGGTGTTTATCTTTCAAACTATACACTTCATTAAGAAAATAATCTGATTAAAGGAGCCCGTACCATAAATTGACCATTCTTCATGTTTAACTCTCAGAAATATTTAAGAGAAATGATCTGAATTAAATATACATCGACACACTGCTCAGCTGCAGCAGCCAGCTTCATAATCACGTCTCTCTAAAATCTTAAAAAGCTCCCAAGTCAATCACTAAAAAACTTAACATCAGCCACTGACATCAACCTGTTTGTCTCTATCCTGCTAACTTTCATTTGTTGGATAATTTTTGTACTCATGAGGAGGTAGCGCTTTTATTTTGAAGGTCCGTTCATTAAGTTTCCGGCTCCATTCTCCGTGATTGTGTCCGACTTGATGCAGCTTCAGATGAGGAGGGGCTCAAAGTACGCAGCAGCCAACCATTGGGTCGTAGTTAGAGAGAAACGTCCCGCAGCAGAAGCGGAGAGCTGCGGTGTTCAGGAGCGTCTCCTCCCGCGCGCACAAGCTGCGCAGCACGCGGCTCACTGGAGCCCATCAAACACATCAGCACCATTAAACATCTCCCCTACACAGATGAGTCACACAGGCTGCAGCCAGTAAATGTAGGCTGAGCTCTCAGAGCCTCATTATGTTCCGTTCACAGGCGATGAAAAGGACAGCAGGAGGCCTTTTCTTCTCTTCTGTCCTGCAGCAGCCAAGGTCAAAATCCTGCACAGGACCAGAGTCAAACACAACAGAGCCGCACGCGGGGTATTCAGAGTGTGCACGGGGCAGAAAGGTTTTTTAACTGAGCAGCCATACATCCATGTGTTTATGAGGTGGATGAATAGATGAGCACAGAGGAGAATCCTGCAGCTTCATGTCCGACGTGGAGGAAGAGAAGTGTGTGAAGCCGAGCGCAGAAACAAATCAAACAGATCCAAACAGAGTCAGAGAGAAAAAAGATTTATTGTCTAAATGAGAAAAAACAAACTGTGTGCTTTACATGTGTACACATTATGGACAGCTGTACAAACACCAGTGCTGCGTCCCCTCCGATGATGTGTGAGCGATTATTTCATCAATGGCTTTGATCACACTTTAAAAAGCTACAATTTCATCTTCATGCTTGTCCTGGTTATTTCATGTGAACATCCGCACGCCACTCCAAAAAAGAGACCTTTGTTTGAGGAGTCAGACACCTCATGTATCAAACAGGAAGACAGTTTAGAAACATGACATTTCGACTGTTTTAAATACAATCAAAAGCTCAACAAAAAAAATTAAAACAAAACGCAAAAACAAACGTAAAACCTGTTTTGTTTGTAGCTCGACATTCTGCACAAACACCCGACTATGGAATGTTTATTAGCATTTAAAAAGATGTACATTTTGCATTTCTTTCACATCCAAACGCATCACTTTCATCAGTCTGAACCAGAACACAAAAACATTAAAGCGTCCCCATTTATCCCCGCGTCCTCGAACGCCACATGAAAGCAGCTTCAGCCAACATGATTCAGAGAGTGATCACAAACTCAAACAGTCTGCTGAAGGTACGAGGAAGCATCACTCTGAACACGTCCTCACTCTTAGCAGAGATTCATGTCAGACCCAATCAGATCCCGACACACGTCTGTGGGAAATAACGAACAAAAGAAGCACTCCGTGGAGTCTTTATCACATAATCATCCATGCTTGAATAAAACCCTGAAAAGTAAAAACAACGCTTCCTGTAAGAGGAAGAGAGAATTGATTCACAGCGACGAGAACGATTCTATCAAACGTTTCCTGATTGTGACGCAGAATCGTGAAACCGCAGAGATGTGACCGTTTGCCCTGAAGTCAAACACCTGATCCGAGAGCAGAATCCAGGCCGGAGCGACGACTTGCAGCCGTCTAATTCGTGTCGACTGCTCTGATTCGCCGCTGACACACAGGCCTGCACCGCCGCCTCCGGTGCAACATTTAAAAACATCATGATGGACATCCGTACGCTGATCCGTCTCTCGTCACGAAAACAAAAAGAGCCGACTGATTTAAAGGCTTTTGCAAACTAAGTCATTAAAAGCCACAAATTAAAAACAAAGAGCGAGCAGGCTGCAGGGCGGAGTCCCATCATCTGCACATTATGAGGACTAATGGAGCTGAGGTTACAAGATGGCCATCCAAATCCCTCGCTGCGGAGGATTTACGTTTAAGCAGAGCTGGTTTACTTCCTGCAGAGAAGACTGGCGAGGATTAAGATCCGTCTGCAGGAACAGGAAGTCCGGACTGACGTTCACATTCATCACTTTCTCCAGGTGTTTAACTTTCATTCAACTTCAACAAAGCAGCCGTGTGATGTAATATTCATACTTTTTCAGAGCAGAATAAAATCTCTGTTATTATTTTTGTGAGCGGGAGTTTTCTCTCTCTCTCTTTTTTTTTTTTGGTGATGTGAATCGAGAAACGTCGGGTGCCTGGGGTTTGTAGTGTTGCCTGTTGTCGTCGAGTGTCGTGTGATGTCACTCGAGCGAAGACTTTGCATAAGATGAAAATGTGTTTGAGTTGATGAGTGAGTGAGTCTGTAGTCCTGGAACAAACTACCAGGGAGCGATGCATCATGGGAAGTCTTGATGTTTTAAAGAAAGCAGAAGAACTTCCTCCCCGACGATTCGTTAAAGAATTTAAAAAATACAGAGAAACTAAGTGTTCTGAAAACGAAGAGGTCGACATGTTCAGCCTGAGCTTGGTGCTCAGTCGGCGCCCGCTCCATTTAGTCATCGATTGGAAAAAAAAAAAGAGTTTTCACCTCCAACACCTGCTGACTCCGCCCAGAAGGCTCGCTTCATAAAATCAAACGGAAAACTAAAAACTAAAGCCTGCGTCTGACCTCCGGCAGGATCGGAGGCCGTTACAGGGAATCTTCCTCTGCATGATTATTATTTATTTTTTTTAAACTCAGGGATAAAATTATCAGACTAAAAAAAAAACATAAAGACCCCCTAAGGCGAAGATAATATTTTAAAGCGTTTCCATAATGAAAACAGGTGACACACCTGAAAAGCTCACAGTGTGAGAGAAAACATGGAGGCGGGTCCACAAGACTTCAAACGCTCTCCTAGAGAGAGAGAGAGAGAGAGAGAGAGAGAGAGAGATGCTCGCTCTCTCCTCCAGTCGTGGTCACTTTGTTCTCCGTTTGTCTGATGTGTGGTCGCTCGCTCCAGTGGTGAGACGCGTCCCGCTCTCCGTCCATCTCATCTTTCCACCCTCCTCAGAAGAAACTCTTTAGTTTCCCAGCAGCTTCAGCCTGTAGATACAAACACATCATGGAAGTGCTGCCCGTGTGTGTGTGTGTGTGTGTGTGTGTGTGTGTGTGTGTGTGTGTGTGTGTGTGTGTGTGTGTGTGTGTGTTTAACGCTTTCATCCAAAGCACTTCACGGTAGTGTAAGCGTGCACGTGTCCCGAGGGCGGCTCCTCGCCCCTCGCTGTGATCGCGTGCACAGATGAAAATCAATCCTGGAGAAGTTGCAGCTGCAGAAAGTGTTGATCTAATGGACGTTTCTCCGAGTCACAATAAAACACTGAAGACGTCGACGCCGCTCAGAAAACTCTTTCCCATCACTTTCATTCTAATAATTGTCTCAGGGGGAAATCTGCTGTCGGAGCATCCCCCCCCCCCCCCCCCCCTCGTGACTTCATCACGTGATCAAACTAAATGAAAACATCAGATTTTCAGCTCTTTGAGCGTCACGAGATCTTTAAAGGAGAAGTTTGACATTTGTTTGAAATCAGGAGGAGATGATGCTATCGCTCGCTGTGTTCTTCTGTGGTTTTTTTTTTTGTTGTTTTTTTTTTTTTGACTGATTTCTGACGTTCGTCTCTCAGCCGGAGAACTTCCCTGCAGAGTCTCGGAGGCATCACAAGATGTGATTTAATCACTCCTTCAAAGCGCTCTGCTGCTCTGTCCGGCAGGCTGCAGCTCATTTCCTCTCAAAAACCTTTTAAAGACTTAATTGTGTCTCTGATTTCCCTGGTCTGCTGATCTCCACCCTGACACACACACACACACACACACACACACAGATGAGCTCATTGGACGCCTGCTGTTTATCACAAATGACTCATCTCCTGTAAATGTGATCCGAGTGGCTTTTACAGCGAATGAAAGCGAGCAGCAGCGTCTCTCCGTACACTCGGGGAGGTTTCATCTGGTGTCTAACACGAGCTTCTTGACCTCAGGAAACGGGACGCTCAAGGTCACTTCGAAACCGACTCGTCCTTCAGAACCGAACTTGTCCATCAGACAAAGAGGCGAGAGCGCGGCCGCAGACGAGCGACGCCCTGCTCACGCCCTGTGGTGAAGTTCACTTTGAAACCACGCTCAATCAAACGTGAACCGTGACCTCCTTCAGACCACACGCCGACGTGCACGCCGACGATGACTCACAGTACGGCGAGGTGCTCGGGAGCGATCGCATTATGTGGTGTCATTATCAGGAAGTGCTGCTTTCCACAGAACGACATCATCAACACAAAACAGAACAAACAACAAGTTTACGTCCATTAAGAACTTCCTGAGGGAGCCGGCGAGTTCAACCAGGACACGAGTGAACACAAACAACATCCACGTGAACACGAGCAGCAGGGCAGGAAGCAGGCTGAAGGTTGCATTCATGGCAAACAGGAAACAGGAAGTTTTAAAGGGCGCTCTTTAGTCCGGCGCTTGTACGATAGCTCCGCCCCCCCCCCCTCACCCCTCGCCCCTCGCCGCGATCGAGTACGCTCACGTACGTACAAACAGGAAGTGGCAGTACGCACACATACTGTTAGTTGGTTTGCAAAGTCTACCATGATGCAAAAAGGAGACGAAGAGGTAACCATGGCAACCACATCTGGGCTGAGCCCATCCATCCAAACTGGGGATGTTTTTAAAATTTTTGAGATGCTAAAAAAAAAAAAAAAACACAGCCCACCGTGCCTGAGACTGGTTTGTGTTCACACTGATCAAATGAACTGGACTTCAGGGTCGAGTGGACTCGGGTCAGGACCCGGGTCCCGAATGTGAAACTGAAAGTGTGTGTGACGATAAGCACGAGGTGTTTGACTCTAATCTAAAGACCCACCTTCTTAATTAAGAGTGATTTTCAACGCCTCATTTTATTTAGTGTCAACACGAAGAGTCGACATTCTATGTGTTCTAATTCTGTGCTGAAGCTCTTTGGGCTGAAATGTTTGATGGATTAAAAGGTGCTTTATAAATAAAGCTGAGTCGAGCAGAAGCCACGTCACACGACGAGTTCAGAGCACTGCGAACACGTCGGTCTCTTCATGAAAATTGGCAAAACGTTTAAAATCCTTTGAAGTGAAAAAGAAAAACGATTCTCTCGAGTGTTCTTTGCATTTAAGAGTTAAAAAAAGGTGATAAAACAGATCACCTGAGTCGGACCGCACAGGATAAACACTCGCCCTGATCTGTTAATAGATCTCACAGAGCTGGCTCAGGTTGTCCTCTGTGTTGGCTGAGGCATCGCCCTCTCAATCTGTGCACCATCTTCAGTCCAGATCCAGGACCGTCTGAGAGGGAAGTCTTGCCAGCTAACACATTAGCAGCTATCTATTCAAGTCCTCAACAAGACTTGAGGTTTATCTCCCGGGACGGCTGCCAGAGACACGGACACGCGGGGACGACTTCCTGTTCCACCGTGCCATGAATGTACAGAAAACATGCGACACAACACAAACGCTCTCTCTCTCTCTCTCTCTCTCTCTCTCCTCTGCAGCCACTGGTTTGTCGTTTGATCGTGAAACCTGAGGCGACAGCAGGAGCGAGAAAAAGAAGCTTTTTTTACACCGAAGGTTCGGGAATACATCAAACATCTGGATCACAGCAGAGCGGGAAAGAATGAACATCATGAAAACAGAGGGAGGAAGTACAGGAGCAGCGTGCACACACATCATCAGAGGAGCGGGGGGGGGGGGGGGATTAGTGTTTTGAGTCCATCACAGGGGGGGAGACAGCCAGGAGGAGGTTCAAACAAGCAGAGGGGTCCTGATTGGTTGGAAAGGGCTCAGACTCCGGGAACAGGCAAAATGGCTGAGTGTGTGTGTGTGTGTGTGTGTGTGTGTGTGACCCAAAAGCCTCCACCAACATGTTAAAAAAAAAAAGGAAATAAAAATTAGACGGTCAGCCTCGCAGAAGCACGTCGACAAAGACAGACCAGAGTGAAGCGTGCGAGGATGTTAGCAGTGCAACGACAACCTCCTACTGTAAGTCACCGTCTCAAAGTCGCTGATATGCACCGCACCTGAGGGCGTCTCCTCCGAGGACTCCGCCCCTCCAGCCGACGGAGCTGGAGCGTCGTTCGTCTCGGCGCTCGCCGCAGCAGCATCGTCGTCTCTCTCTCCTGCTTGTTCGGAGGAGGTCTGATCGGCGTCCTGGACGGCTGCAGGGGGAGGGGCGTCCGGTTTGTCAGCTGTGAAAGAGAATGAAATTATAATTAAAACACGCTGACTGACAGCATGAACATCAGAATGACACCGAACAGACGCCGTTGAAGGTCGAGCGTCAAGAGCGTCGCCGCAGGCGTGTTCGCTGCTGGTGTTTGTGGTTTTTATCACCTTGTGATTGAGCAGCAGGTGCGTTCATCAGCTCAGCCGCCTCGGTGACCTCAGAGGGGGCGGGGTCAGAGGAGTCTGCAGGGACGGACTCTGGTTCTGAAACGATCACCGTCTGCGGAGCTTCTGGAGGAGAGGTAACATCCACGGCTGAGGAGAGGACGATAAAGACGAGAGGAGAGGAGAAGGTGAGGAGGGAGCGAGACGAACAACGTCCCCAAGATTTTTGTTTTTCATCATCAAGTTTGGCTCAACGGGAGGTTACCTGACGTTTAAACATCTTACCCGTGTCCTTCTCTCTTTGTGGCTCAGCAGGTTCCTCAGATCCGGCAGCTTGGCTCTCCTCCTCCTGGTCCTGGTCCTGGTCCTTCTTCTGGGGCGGGGTGGACTCCACACTGAGGGGTTTCAGCGGGCTCTCGCCCCCCATGCTGCTCCGGGGCGACAGCATCTCCATCTCCTCGCCCCAGTCTGACACAGGCTGGTGGCTCTCCAGAGGCAGGAAGGGGCTGAGGGGCTTCCCGCCCTCCGGTGACTCCTGCACTGCAGAGGGGGGGGGGATGTGGATCTTGGGCCTCGGGGTCCGCTGCTCTTTGGGACTTCCTGCCGACGACGTTCGGGACCGGTGTGCCGGAGATGTTGGGTTGCTGCCTTTGCTCCTCGTGGGTTTCTCCTTCCCTTTGTCTTTCTTCTCGTCTCCTCTGGAGTCTGGCTCCGAGTCGCTCTCGTCCTCCCCTGCTCCTTCATCATCATCATCATCCTCATCTTCTCCATCGCTGGCGTCCTCCCATTCCTCCTCGTCTTCCTCTCCATCCTTGTTCTTCTCCTCCACCTGAGAAAAGATAAGAGGAGGTCCAGAGGGTTTAAAGAATTGTCTCTTAAAAAGTTAAAAGCATGAAGAGGGAGGAGCTTCCTCTACCTTCTCTGTTGCCGTGGGAGATTTGGCCTTTTCTTCGTCCTTCTCCTTCTTTTTGGGCTTCTCTTCTTTCTTCGTCTTGTCCTCCTCTTCTTCTTCTTCTTTCTCGGCCTCCCAGCGGTTGTCATGCATGCTGTCGAAAAAGATAAAACAGAGGACAACATATGAGAGGGTGTATCTAAGTCCTCTCACAAACACACGTGAATGCATTTTAAAGAGAGGAAACGGAAAAAAAACACTGAATATTTAAGATTTACAACATCAGAGCAGACTCCTCCATGTTGAAGAAACACCGCTGTCGCAGATCTACCTGTAGCTCGGTTTCTGTCCTCGGCCCCTCCCTCGTCCTCGGTCTCGGTCTCGGTCTCCTCGGGGCCCCTGGCTGCGGCCCTGAGAGAGGAAGTCGCCAAAAGTCGGAGCTTTAGGAGGCCGCTTGCTGTCGTCTGCAGGAAGTAAAGACGGAGATTTAACTTGTGTGACTCAGAGAGGATGATGAAGATGAAGATGGGAGCTCTATTTACGACACACGTGTTTCAGATTAAAGTTCTCCTCTGAAACAACTCGGCACGTCACGAGGTCAGAAGCAAAAAAAACCAAAAAAAAACTGGAGCTCGATGAAGCCAGAGACGATCTCCTGTACATGCGAGTGACGCTTTTATGCAACAACCTCCTGACGAGGAGGCCTGAAGGCGAACTCCTCCCTTCACCCGTCTCAGCTCGGCACTCTCACTGCGAACGCAGAGGAGACTTTGAGGAACGGAAAAGAGACGGCGACCTCGCCAAACGGCAGCAGAGGAGCAAATGTGAGCGCAGGGATTTGGAAACTAAAGGAGGCTGTGAAGATCACATCAGAGGGCTTTACATCGTTTCTATATGTGCGGTTAGCGTTACAGAAGGAGAGCGTATTTGATCCCTGCTTTGATTTCATCGTCGATGTTGGATGAATAAAGGGGATGTAACTGAGGAAGGGAATATCTTAAGAGTGAGTCCGTGCGATGAGCAGAATATGGAGGGATGATGGAAATCAGAAAGGTCAAGAAGAAGTTTGAAGGAACGAGAAAAACGTCAAAGTTACAGAAAGACGTGAGAGGAGAGAAGATTTGAGGTTTGGAAGAATAAAAGGAGCGAGACTGAAAGCTCCAGAAGGGCAGAAAAAAGGAGCGAGAGGGAGGAGAGAGAGAGAGAGAGAGAGGATGTGAGGAAGAAGGTCAGGAAGAGGAAGACGAGCGCACAAAGAAATGAAGGGATCAGTGACGAGGAGGGAAAAAAAAGGGGGTGATGATGAAGAGATTAAAGCGAGCAGCTCGGGCTGTGAGGAGGACACGGGGGTCACCCAGAAATCAGAGAAAACACACACACACACACACACACACACACACACACACGGCGAATGCAGGCTTTAGAGTGGGGCGGAGTGAAATGTCATAATCTGTCAAATACTCTCAGCTTTAGAAGTGAAAGGAAGCAGGACTGAGCAGCAGGGAGAAATAATCCTCAGCTTTTGTTCGCACCGTCTCAAAGTCAAATAAAGTCGGAAAGATTTGACTTTGGATCAGGTGACTTTCCAGCAGATCTATGGGAAATGAAGAGTGAGACACAGAGAGTGAAATGTGAAGAGTGAGACACAGAGTGAAATATGAAGAGTGAGACATAGAGTGAAATATGAAGAGTGAGACACAGAGAGTGAAATATGAAGAGTGAGACACAGAGTGAAATATGAAGAGTGAGACACAGAGTGAAATATGAAGAGTGAGACACAGAGTGAAATATGAAGAGTGAGACACAGAGTGAAATATGAAGAGTGAGACAGAGTGAAATATGAAGAGTGAGACAGTGAAATATGAAGAGTGAGACACAGAGTGAAATATGAAGAGTGAGACAGTGAAATATGAAGAGTGAGACAGAGTGAAATATGAAGAGTGAGACAGAGTGAAATATGAAGAGTGAGACAGTGAAATATGAAGAGTGGGACAGAGTGAAATATGAAGAGTGAGACAGAGTGAAATATGAAGAGTGAGACAGTGAAATATGAAGAGTGAGACAGTGAAATATGAAGAGTGAGACACAGAGTGAAATATGAAGAGTGAGACAGAGTGAAATATGAAGAGTGAGACACAGAGTGAAATATGAAGAGTGAGACACAGAGAGTGAAATATGAAGAGTGAGACACAGAGTGAAATATGAAGAGTGAGACAGAGTGAAATATGAAGAGTGAGACATAGAGTGAAATATGAAGAGTGAGACACAGAGAGTGAAATATGAAGAGTGAGACACAGAGTGAAATATGAAGAGTGAGACACAGAGTGAAATATGAAGAGTGAGACAGAGTGAAATATGAAGAGTGAGACACAGAGTGAAATATGAAGAGTGAGACAGAGTGAAATATGAAGAGTGAGACACAGAGAGTGAAACATGAAGAGTGAGACAGTGAGTGAAATATGAAGAGTGAGACAAATACTGAGAGGTGGAGAGTGAGACACGACTTGTGAGACGAGTGAAGACAGAAGAGGAAGTTTTTAAAGAAGACTGAGCGGATGAAAGTGCACAGGTTGTTCAGGAGCTTGAGTCACTCTCGTGACTCAGGGGTGTTGTTGTTGTTTTTGGGTGCAGCTGCTCAGCTTCAGACGGACACACAAATGAAGACAAACACTTTAATCTCAGTCCCATGCTGCGGTCTAACCTGAGGCTTTGCCCCGAGGCTCTGCACGAGAGTCACGCCCCCGGGCTGCAAAGAGGACACACAAACACATTTCAGTATGTCCACCACACACACACACACACACACACATTAAATAAAAACATCCCAGCCATCCTTCACCTTGGACATGAATGGGAGACAGTGAAATGAGCTGCAGTCTGACTCTCGTGTGTTAAAGCCTTAAAATAGAAACACGTGAAGCAGTCGTCTAATGACAGCTGAGCACAGAGGCATCGACCCCGCTGTCAGACTGCACGCGATCCAGACCCCATGTCTGTACTTGATCCGTATCTGAGCAGGGAGCAAACCCACGAGAAGGTCCATGCTCAGGATGACCGAGGGAAATTACCAACATGCGTTAGCTTCAAACGTAAGCCTTTTAAAGCGACTCTGATCCGAGTCTATCAGACTTTAAAGTCAAACACAGAAAACAGTAAAGCATCAAAAGTAAGTTAATGTGAGTCTTAAATGTCAGACAGTTGTAGTTTACTTCTAGTACTTTCACACGCACAGAAAACCCCCTGATATTTACAGGAAGAGCTGTAAGTGTGAACACAAACTGATGAGTCATCCTGCCGTCCTGTGACCGGCGCACAGACTGTCTGAACCTGATTAGACGGCTGCATTAAGCCTTCTGCTCGTCAGTATGTTCTTCTCCCATCTTTTTTTTTTGTATTGTCATTTCGTTATGTAAAGGTAAATATTGTCATCACAGTGCCGTGTAGCGGACTCTGTTGCCTCCTCTTAAAGAAAAGCGAGGTGCTGATAAACGCTCCTCTCAGAACAGCTCGACCGCGGCTTCAGAGGTTGATTTGGACTCGAGGGAAATACGTCAACATTTACATAACGAGCTTAATCAACTCTTATTTACATAACGGCCTTAATTAGCTGTGTGTGTGTGTGTGTGTGTGTGTGTGTGTGTGTGAGGCGACAGGTCAGAGTGACATCCTGTCAGACGAGTGGAGGAGAATCGATGTTCTGGTCTCAGAAAATGCTGCGTAACTATGACAACAGCAGACTAATGAGTCGTCATTGCGTGTGCGTGTGTGTGTGTGTGCGTGTGCGTGTGTGTGTGCGTGTGTGTGTGTGTGTGTGTGTACTTGCCTCTCCTGCCGCCCTGCTCGGGTGTGATGCCCTCTGCAGCTGCACCTGGGTCCTCCTTGAACCTGTGAAAGAGCTGCAGGGTTAAAAATCACCGAACCAGAGCGCGTCCACGCCGTCAGAACGACCAACACTTCATCAGTTTAAATCAGACCGAGGACAGGAGACACTCCAAACGCTTCAGTTTGGGTTTGATTTGTTTTCGGAGCTCCTTGAGGATGATAAATATCTTATCCACAGGAAAACTTTCAGCTGTTGAAGCTTCTAAAATATTTAGATTTGCTGGTTTAGGGATTTTGATGAAAATAAAAGAAGCTGTTTTAAAACACGATCTTCATCTGTCGGACATTTTAAAAACATTTCCTTCCTTCTGTCTTACATGTTGTCGGTCTTCTGAGCGTCCCACTCTCGTCTCCACTGGCCTGTGGCGTTACGATGGCGAGCCAGCCTCTCCTCGTCGATCTGCTCTCGCTCCTTCTTCCAGCGCAGGTACTCTGCACGCTCCCGGCCCGTCATAGACATGGTCATGTCCATGGATCCTTTGGGACCTGGTCTGCGACTCTGCAGGGACATCACAAAGTCAAACCTGCTGGATTCGATGACCCGCTTTTGTCAAAAGAAGAACGTTACTCACGGTCCACTCCTTCTCCAGTTCAGATCCCGTCTTCACGTTGTCAAAGTCCAGCCCTCCCCAGTTCCTCACGTGTCTCCTGCTGCCCTCCTTGCGGTCTATGTCAGGAGCTGGACCTGAACGTCTGGGGTCGTCCAGGAAGTTTCGGATCGGTTTGTCTCCATCCTGCTGAAGAGAGAAAATCATGTAGGCCGCAGCGACGCGTTAAAAAGCTTCTCCCATGATCACTTCTCTGTGTGTTTATATTCTATAAAAGAGCCAGTGAGTCTCTCACCCGCTGTCCTCTCTCATATTCGGCTATTTTCTCCATTTCTTCGTTCATCTTCTCGATGTTCTGTCGTCTCTTCTCCTCCCACTCCTGTGAAAACAACAAACGCAGGGAAGCATTCAGACTGAAAGGAGACAGGAAGTAACGACTGCAAACATTTAATCCTTTACGTTAATCAGCAATAAAAAACATTAAAAAAAGTCAAAACCAAATCAGCATTTTGAAAATTTTAAATACAACAGGCTCACCTTGGATTTCCTGTCCACGCCACCAGGTGTCCCTCCTTCTTCTCCTCCTCCTCCTCCTCCTCCTCCTGATCCGCCTCCACCTCCTCTCTCTCCACCTCCTCTCTCTCCACGCCCTCTCCTCCCTCCTCTGCGCCCCTGTCCGCCTCCTCCTGGTTCCCCAGTTTCTCCGTCTCTGGGTGTCCTGGGTTCCCACTCTCTCCTCCCTCCTCTGCGCCCCTGTCCTCCTCCTCCTCCTCCTCCTCCTGGTTCCCCAGTCTCTCCGTCTCTGGGTGTCCTGGGCTCCCACTCTCTCCTCTCCTGGCGTCCTCCTCTCTGCCCTCCCCGGCCCATTCGTCCCGACCCCGTCCGCCTGGTGGGGCTGCTGTGCCCGTCGCTCTGACCTCTGTGGCCCTCGCTCTGACCTCTGTGGCCCTCGCTCTGACCTCTGTGGCCCTCGCTCTGACCTCCATGACCGTCGGTCTCCTCTGGCGTCTTCCTGCCGCGAGGAGTTCCAGGTTTCCAGTCATTTATGACTCTGTTCTCCTGCAGAGAAAACTCAGGATTACTACACGGACTGAAGACTCAGACGGGGGGGACAAACGTGTGTCGGGGACGGTCAGCAGATAAAGATGAGCAGGTGACTGTTTATTGATCGTGGATGGATCTCTTTAAGCACTGTGTTGAGCTTTATAAAAGGTTTAACAGACTAAAGAGCCGACCTGACCTTTTGACCCTGAATCAATACTCCATTCACACGGGGAGCACGGCGCTCCACCCTGCAGTGCTAACGTCTCAGACGGCACAGAGAAGGTTGAAGCGGTTAACATCCTGTTCTGTTTCTGTTTAAAAAACCATCAACGGCTGCTGCTGCTCTGTTCTGCGTTTGCTAAGTGTGTTCCTGCTGCACGCCACGAGGAAGATAAACGCATCACAGAGCCGCTTCTCCTGGACGTTCGTGTAACTCATGGACGCATGGAAGTCTCCTCAAATCAAATATGTACGACAGAAACGTTTACACTGTTTATTTAAAATGCAGTTTTCCCTTTTAACGCACAGCAGTTAATAAAAAGATAAACAAGACGCAGGACGGATTTCTCTTTTGTCGTCCCGACACTTTTAACGAACAAATGGTTCGAACGAAGGATCCGTTTCACGTCTCACCCCGGGGAGTTTCGAGAGGTCGACTGTGACGGTGAAGTTTTCCTTCTCCGTCTTCCGCCTGTCCGTCTCAGGCTCATGGGGGCGGGGCTTGCGGGCTGTCGTCACGGCAATGCCCTCCTGTTCGGCCTTCTTCTTGTCTTCTTCTATTTCCTGTGAAGGCGGAGCGCCGGGAAAAAACAACGTGATCATTCAAGTAACTCTCAGAAATTGAACAGTAATTAAAGATGGAAATATTCACAGCACACGTGATGATGATATTTATGGTCTCCTGATACGTCCATTAAATTCAAGGCAGCGGACGTGCATTTTGATTTGTTGGTTACAGAGGAGGGGGGGGGGGGGTCTGACTGAGGAACATTTCCATACCTGGTACCTCTTGACCAGCGCTTCATTCTTCTTCCTCAGAGCTTCGATTCTTCTGTCCAGCTCTGCATCCTTCTCCTCCTTGGTCTTTAGATCCACCGCTGAAGACTGAAGAGAGCAACAACACGACTTTGTCACAAACACTAAAGCCGAACGTCGACTATGTCTCTATAACATCGGTTAACCTGTTTCTCACCATCGCTGCGTCCGGCTCGTCTTCAGACACAGGCGGACGTCTCCTTGATTCTCCTGCGGTGAGGAAGACGAAGAAGATGAAGACAGCGTAAACTCGTTTTTTTTTAACTTCTTGTTCCTTCACACAGCTGTGTTTGAGTCACGAGATAAAGACCAGAGAAGAAGACAATCATTCAATCGGTAGATTACCCTGTGAGGACGCTCAAAAAGGTTTCTGAATTAACTTTAATAAACCCTGAACATGTATTATTTTTTAATTATTGAATACATATTAAACCAGACTGATCTCAGAGCTGAGCATGGGGTGAGATAATGATTTAATAAATTGTTATGTTACCCCCGTGCTCTGGAGGGATCCTAACAACTCAGGTAACAGACAGGTGTGCATGTGCGTGTGTGTGTGTGTGTGTGTGTGTGTGTTTGTTTCCAAAGCTGCTTTAAGCGTCTTAGAGAGAAACAGTCTGAATGTAAACAATTAAGCACTTTAGTTTCAGGTTATTCTCCACATGTGAACATTTACTGATCACACACACACACACACACACACACATATATATATATATATATATATATACACACACACACACACACACACACACACACACACACACTACAAACATCAAACTAGCGTCGGGGATGTTCAGGTGTATTTATTGTTTGTTTTACCTCGGTCAGAAGAAGCTTGTTCCGAGTCTAAAGATCTGTGTTTGTTCTCGCTCCTCAGAAGTGTGTCCTCATTATCCCGCTTCCGGTTAGCTGCGGCTAACTTCCTGTCGAAAGCGCTTGTTTTTCTTCTTCTTTGGATATAAACGGCAGCAGTCTGCCGGATTTCGTCTTCTTCTTCTATTGGTTAATTTGGAAACAAACAACTTAAAAGTACACAGCGCCACCTAGTGCACAAACGTTTATAACGCTGTAATTTAACGATATACTTTCCTTTAACGTGATTTAATACTTAATTAATTTGTCTCAGTGCTTCTAGTAGTTTTGTCCTTAATAAAAAGGTTTACTTTTTACATTTTTTTTTTAATATAATGTTGCCTAAATGTTTCTCAAGTTTTGTAAGTGTTTCACACTTTGCAATTCTGTTATGAACTTCACAGCCACCGTAGATTAGTCTGCTGCGGTGTTGTGTTAAAAAAAAAAGAAGAGAGAACTATTGTCCCAAAAATGTGTCACAACCCTTATAGACTGTAATTTTGATTTTCATTTATTTATATATAATCCCCCTTAGTCTTGAATCATGTTTTAAATGAACTTGTTCTGAATATATTGTTGTTGTTTGTTCATCCTTTTAAGAGTTTCTATTGACATTTTGTATGTTAAATTGTAAATAAAGACGGTTAAAATATATATATAGGCTATAATAGTTCTTAAATTGTCCACAAGGGGGAGCCAGCGGCCAGCAAACGAGGCATGTCCGATCTTGATCCAAGATGAACAGATAAATAGAAATTCCTAACTGATTCATAATGTCTAAGTATTACACTCAGGCCATTTAAGGACAATATTCTTGTAACTTACAGTTTATGTATTTTAAATGAATGTAGTTGAATTGTCTTTCTAAAAAAAAGGTTGAGATAATTAATATACTACATTACATTAATTGAAATCTTAGCCCTTATTTGGTTTGCAGATGTAGATTGTTCATCAGGTATAACATAACATATATTACCAATAAAGCTTGTAGTGATTCATATGATGTCCTCGTTTACCAGATGCAGCATGAAAGAAAAGTTTAATAATTTAATTCAAGTGATAATAAAGCAGTGGTTCTTGGTGGCTCAGTGTTTTCAGAGGGTTGTGAAGGTGTGGCAGGAAATACTTTTTTTTTGTCGTCAAAAACTCTGTAAAGGGTTTAAAAAAAATAAATTAAAAAAAAACCTGTTTAATTTCTGTAATATCTTTGTTCTGTCATGTCTTATACCATCTGACGTCCAATTTTTTATTATTTAATAATCAGCTGAATGTCTCAAATCTGGGTCATGTTTTTAATGTTTTAATGTTTAAGTTTGTGGTGGATGATTACAGGATTTGACAACTACTGTAATAAAACATAAAATGAATTTGAAGAAAAACCAATAATAAGATTGTATTATTCTAAAGTGAGGCATTCTGAATGATGTCTGCGTTTGGTATTAAAAACTTTATTTATTTATATTGCTCTTTACATAACTTTGAGGTGCATGCAGTGCTTCTGTTTGTTTACTCTGTGAAACTCAAAGACGCAGTCTGTCAGACACACACACACACACACACACACACACACACACACACACACACACACACACACACACACACACACACACACACACACACACACAGATGACAGACTATCCTGTGCCCCAGTTTCAGTGCACTCCGTCACAACAAACAGCTTCACTGTTGTCAGGCAGCACACTGAGAGTAATGACCACGCAGGATTTGTTAATCGCTTGATAAGATCGTGAAACCTGAGCCAGACGTCTCCAACGTCAAACCGCAGACAGACAGACAGACAGACAGACAGACGGGCAGACAGGATGGACCTGTTGCCACTGTACAGGAGGAGACAAGAGGAGAGACAGGAGGAGAGACAGAAGGAGACAGGAGACATGGAGGAGGCATGAGGAGAAGTAGGAGACAGGAGGAGACAGGTGGAGACAAGAGGAGACAGGAGGAGACAAGAGGAGACAGGAGGAGACAGGTGGAGACAAGAGGAGACAGGAGGAGACAAGAGGAGACAGGAGGAGACAGGTGGAGACAAGAGGAGACAGGAGGAGACAGGTGGAGACAAGAGGAGACAGGTGGAGACAAGAGGAGACAAGAGGAGACAGAAGGAGACAGGTGGAGACAAGAGGAGACAAGAGGAGACAGGTGGAGACAAGAGGAGACAAGAGGAGACAGAAGGAGACAGGTGGAGACAGGAGGAGACAGGAGGAGACAGGAGGAGACAGGTGGAGACAGGAGGAGACAGGTGGAGACAAGAGGAGACAGGAGGAGACAAGAGGAGACAGGAGGAGACAGGTGGAGACAAGAGGAGACAAAAGGAGACAGGTGGAGACAGGAGGAGACAGGTGGAGACAGGTGGAGACAGGTGGAGACAGATGGAGACAGGTGGAGACAGGAGGAGACAGGTGGAGACAGGTGGAGACAGGTGGAGACAGGTGGAGACAGGTGCAGGGACACGTCAGACAGCAGAATAGGTGTCACAGAGATTTTCTGGGTTTCCTCAAATCAAAATGAGATAATCATCACAGTCCAATCTATTTACGGGTTTTTTAACCGGTTATGAAACACACTCGATCGTGCACCATGTGACCTACATGCACCATGTGACCTACATGCACCATGTGACCTACAGAAGACAAACCAGTCCAGAAGAAAGCCAAACACATCTGACATAAATCACAGAGCATCACACCAGAGTCATTGTCCTTCCACCTCTCAGCATGTTGTTTCACAGCGTGTTACGTGACCTCACATGACATTTGACTGTGTGACCTTAAATGACTTCATTACATAATGTTTTGCATGATGTGGCAGAGTCAGTGTCATGTGAGGTCACATCCAGGTCAAGTCATTATGTAAGGAAAAAAATAAAAGAGGGGCCGAATAAAATGTGACAGAAAAACTACAGTCGTGACGTTTTTATTGGATTTATGACAGAAATATCCAGGAAATAAAATCATGTTTGAGCACTTGTTAGGGTGTCACGATGCCAGAATTTAAAACTTTCATGTGAAGATATTCAAAATCAAACAATATTGATGCCTGTTTTAATCACCATGGTTACAAGAAAGGAAGTTTTATAGTCAACAAAATTGAAGCCAAACTCCTGCTGATGGTCTAAAATGCAGCTTTAGGGATTGTGCAGTTTACAACATGTGAAGGAGTTCACCTGAAAATCTTGATGAATTCATTCATCTCCAACACTCCTGTCTTATGAAATATAGATTATTAAAGGTTTTGATCATTAAAAATGACAGATGTTTTCATTTTTTAACTCGTGGTGTCAAAACATTTTGACCTCCTCAAACACGCTTCTTCTTCTTCTTCTTGGCTTCTTTTAAATTCAGACAACAAAAACATGAAGGATCTTTATTGACTAGTTGCGTCAGCATTCACGTCGTTTGGCTTCTGTTTTATTAATCTTAATTCATTATGTCACAGTGAGATGTGAGGCATGCACAGTGGATTAATTATAGTCTAATGATCGCCGCCCGGTGCAGAGCGCTGGATCCTCTTTCAGTCGCAGCCTCGATGCTGAAGGGGAACTCAGCGATGAGCTCATTGTTGTGAGAGCCGAGCAGCGGCCTCCCCTGGGGTTCACATGAGAACCCCTGAGGCGAGGCGACCACGGACAGAGGAAAGTGGCGGTGATGTCTCTTGTTGATATAAACAACCAGCACTCGGGGGGGTTTTCACGTCTCTGGGCAGAATTTACAGATGAGGTATTCAGCTGGAAAATTACAAACTTTCCTCCAACAGATTTAGGAAGCACCAGATTTGATCAGCCTTCAGGCTATTTTTTTTTTCTCTGCTCCATAACGTTTAAAGCACATCCATGTCACACGTTATTCTGCTTACAAATCACGAGGTTCAGCGGATCATCTGATTAAAACCCTGCTGTGCAGCTCGTTTCTTTGGACGCTTAAACGTGCAGTCAGTTGATTTCACACAAGCACAAAACTCTTCAGAGTGGGTTCGACCGTGTCCCGTGGCGTCCTGTGGGGGGCGCTCTGAGAGTCAGGGGTTCGGGGCCGGAGCAGGAGTCTGGTTGCTGGCAGTAAGTCGGACCTGTTCCCGGCAGGGCTGCCCTTCGTCATCGGTTCTCTTCATAACTTTTATGGACAGAAATTCAAGGTGCAGCCAGGGTTCGGAGGGGGTCCGGTTCAGGGACCACAGGATCTGTTGGCTCCACTGAACCTGGACCTCCAGCGCGCACTGGGACGGTTCGCTGCCGAGTGTGAGGAATGAGGATCAGCACCTCTGGATAGCAGCGGCAGAAAATGGATGGATGGATGTCATGGCTGGTGAGGCCATGTGGCCAGGGGGGGTGTTACACTGAAATTAGCAAAACAGACTCTCAGGTGAGCCCGACCTCACTGCACCTCTGGGTCGCAGTATCAGTGACATCATCACAGCGAACAACGTTTAACACCAGTAGGAGGTGAAACAGCAGCTAAAAAATAAACGACTCTTTCCTCTCTGGTGAAGTAAAGCGATGTGAGAACAGACACGATGTGCTGCAGATGCACATTCCTCCACGCCGTGTTGACTCGACTTGTCATAACAGGGATTTGGTGGGCTGTCAGGGACGGAGCAGGGCACAGCACCACACACACACACACACACACACACACACACACACACACCAGGTCCATCTGTCTGCCTCCGTTTGAGCTGAAAGGATGAGGTAATGCCGTTGCTCTTAAGAAGCATGGCACCTCTTCCCCGTCTTCATAAACTCGTCCATCAGATAAACACAACACAGGGTTTTCTCTCCTTTTCCGTCTGCACCGTCGCAGAATTTAAACTCAACATGAAGGTCGACTGAGTTGAATAAAACAGCCTTCGTCATTGAAGCTTGATTTAGAGATCCATGTTGACTTAAAGAGTGATGTTTATTTTGTTCAATCTCTCCGCCTCTGTTTTCAGGTGCTCTCACTTTGAATGTTATCTGACATTTCTTTGATGACGTTTTAAACACACGAATCATAAAGCAAATGCTCAACGAGCAACTCACTGCACTGGAGCGAGCAGGGAGACAGGGAGGCGTGTGATTGGTTCATCAGAGTGGCACCTCGTGGCAGACATTGGTCGAAGTTTTTACAGGCTGACAACTTGCTAAAAGGACAGATTTTATTTTGTTCCTTTTTTTTTCAGAGCACCTGAGTTATTCATTTCTGTCAGGACCTAAACAGTGGAAAATTACCAACCGTGCCTTTAAGCGTCTTGCTCAAGGACACATCAGACACGTAGCTGCAGGAGGTGGGAATTAAACCCTCGAACTTCCTTTTTTCGGAGAAGGCCGCCCCTGAAGAAAGACGGAGAGAAAGGCTGACGAGGTTCGATAAAACATGTATTTCTTGTCTGTATTATCAGCAGCCTGCTTGTCTCACAACATTCATCTGATAAGGAGACAGTGAGCTTTGGACTGCTGATATCATTATACTTTACCTGACGACAGGTAACTTATCTGTGCCTGCTGCCCCATCAGGCTTCCTGAAGCAGAGAGGTTTGCTGTCTCTCTCTCTCTCTCTCTCTCTCTCTCTCTCTCTCTCTCTCTCTCTCTCTCTCTCTCTCCTGTGGAGCCTCTTTAGCAGATAATTATCACTCCGACAGCGCAGGGCGGATATCTTAAAATGCAGGTGAGACAGAAAGAGAAGGAGGGGGAGGATGATCAGTTTTACATACTTTGTTAATCCCAGATGAAAAAAAAATCTGCTTTAAACAAATAAGCAACCAAAGAACAGACAGATAAAGGAGCCGCTGTGATGAGATAAAGGTTTCGAATAACAAAAGAATTCAAAGCAGATTGAATTAAGCACGAGCCTGCCGTACAAGACAGGACGTGTGATAGGACCAAGTTTGCATGTGTCTGAAGATCTTCTGTTTAATTTCATCTACTGAGAGAAAAGGAAGACCACAAAGAGACACGACGTGACCACAAAGAGACATAGCTGAATACCTAAGACCACAAAGAGACAGCTGACAACTTACACATTCAACATAACAAAGAGATATGACGTCTGCAGAAATGTGAAATGACTCAGAGGAAACCGAAAATGACGGAGATGCACAACCTCTTCAAAGCAGAATAACAACTGCAAAAAAGACAAAGCACGCCAAAGACAGAAAAAAGACTAAAAGAGACTAAAGGAGACTTTAAATGACGGATTTTATTTTAGAAATGAGAAAGGTTGCTCCTCTGCAGACCTGGAGGTGTTGAAGGTGGTGATGTAATTGTAGCAACCCAAACACTGGCTCAGCTTTCAGTAGTGTGGACTCATGCTGAGGCCTTCTGTTTTGGTTACGACAGGATGACTATCAGCTTCACATGAGGCCTGTCAGGGGACTTCTCCTCCCTTTAAAGCTTCTCATCGAGTCCTCCACCTGCTCGCAGACTCACCTGCGATGACTGAGAGAGCGAGGGAGGAAAGTTCACCTCAAACTTTGAATGAATCAGGAAAAAAAAGACACTTACAGAGTGATGTCACTGCTCAGATTCAAACCACTCGGAAAAGTTTCCTGATCAAAGTGTGAAAACTGGAAGGCACGTTACAGGATCCCGATAATCTGTGATGTAAGAGGGTGAAAATATGAATCTCCAGACATGTCAGCTGGAATTTGTTTTTTAAGCCTCAAGGGAACATTTCCATCACTGTGCTCAAGTCTGTTGAAAACTAGAAAAGCACTAAACAACATCAAGTCCATTCACCATTTTCCTCTTGAAGGTTGTCACCAATCACAATCTGGTTTATAGCGAATGTGTGCATCAATGATGCTTCGTGCAGACAGACGCTGTTTGACCTCTTGGAAACATGTGAGCATGAGGAGGAAGTCCAGGAACAATCAAATGTTTAAAGTCAGTTTAAAACTGAACGATGACAAAAATGTTCTTTTAAGGATTTAGAGTGGAGAGATGTCGAGACAGCAATCCTCATTAACATCCATATAGAGAGAAAGGAAAGCATGGTGTGTGTGTGTGTGTGTGTGGGTGAGCGAGGGAGAGAGCAATGCACTGAGACCAGGGTGAGAGAGCTGTGTGTGTGTGTGTGTGTGTGTGTGTGTTCACCTTATCTGATGCGGTCATTTCTCTCTAGTTGCAAGGCTGCGCTCCTGTTACAGTGTGTGTGAGTAACACCAGCCCCCCGCCACACACACACACACACACACACACACACACACACACACACACACACACACACACACACACACACACACACACACACTGCTGGACAGAAAACAATGTTGGTGATGCCGTCTGGAACTGAAAACCTGGCAGGTGACATCAGCACAGGTGGCCCCAGCCGTGGATCAGCGGGTGTTTTGGCTGTTTGTGTTTGAGTGACGCTGATGTGACAGACCCTCTTTAACCCTTTACAGCTATAACAGTAATAATCAATACAAATATGGACAGTTGCAATCAATCTGAGGAAAATATATATTGCAACACTTATTTTCATCTAGCAGGGTGCACTACATGCAGTAGCTGAAGAAGAGAGGCGAGTAAACAAAATCAGTTTGCAAATGTTGCAAGAGACGAACTGCAGAATATATACAGGCAGGAATATTCAAGAATTTATCGTCAGATAATTGAAATAAAAGACTTTTTTAAATGCTTTTTCAAAGGAGAGCTGGCCAAGACAGGCAGCAGTAAACACACACACACACACACACACACACACACACACACACACACACACAAAGCTACAGACAGCGATACAAAGTGGACTATCTAAGAGTCAAACCTGGGAGTCAGCAGCTCAAGCAGTCGAGCTCAACACATCGGCATCCTGTAGAATCTGTCTATGAATATAAAGCATGTTGTTTTGACGTGAACAATACAGCAGAAAGAAGGTCAGGCTGACGAAGGAGATTCTGTCTTGCTGATCTATAATCACATTTTATTTCCAAAAACGGAAACAAACTTGAGCGGATGTTGATTAAGTTTCAAACTGAGGATGGAGTGAGACCTAAAGAGAAATGAATATATGATGGAGTGATGCATCATTTCACTGTGATCCACCCTAATCACCAACAACAAAAAAGAGCAGCAAGAACACAACAAAGGCAGCCTCGAGGGACGGATGATGCTCAAAGTCTTGACCCACATTATCAGCCTTCATGATCTAATCTCTCAAGGCTGACTGCTGACCACATGTCAGGCATCGTCTGTCTGAAGGCTGAAGGCTGACGGAGGATGTTCGCCTGGGCATGTACCTGAGAGAGGAACCCCACAACCCCCTCCCCTCCAAGATAGAGGGGTGTTGGGGGTCCTGGAGACAAGCTGCCATTTCCAGCCGATTAAACAGCCTCCGACCTCGCAGCTGAGCAGAGCCGCCCCTGTCTCATGCCCCGCAGCGGAGGAGTGTGTGCAGAACACAAAGATCTGAGGGTCGGGGGGTTAAGAAGGCGGGGGGGTCTGAAGTCATTTAGGATGCTAATGCTATGCAGGGTTCTCAGACTACAGGGTGTTAAAGAAAAAACTGGAACAATTAGGCTCCTGTTTTCTCCTCAGGAAGAAAACACTTTTACGAGTGCAGCCTGAAAACCAAAGATGTGAAGCGTCAGATTAAAAACAAACACATTAAACTAAAGGCCGACATCTGAGAACTTCTCTGTCGTTGTGTCTATAACCATATGTTTCAATCACAGCTTACTTTAACGGGTGCATATTTGGATTAACCGTTTTGTTTATAAACGGATTCCAGTGTTAACAAAACATTCACTAATCCCGGATTATAACTCTTCATGCCATCAAGAGGATTTCTATTGATGCTTCGAATGCAGAGAGTCAGTTTGCATTTCAGAGAAAGTCTGTCTGCGTCACAGCTGCAGCTCCCTCAGAGGGGAAATGATTAACACAAGCAGACGTGTTTGGATGTCTTCATTGGAGAATCTCGACACTGAACGCACCGTTTAACAAAAATCTCAGACGTCAGGGTTTGAAGAAAACACACACACATCGCAGCAAATGTGACAGATGTGATGAAAACGTGTGTTAAAGTGAGAAGTCAGACACAGAATTCCTCTCGCCTGTTAGAAGACAAGAATCCTTCTCATTTGAAGGATTCATTTTCCGACAGGGATAAATTATGCAGGACAATCTGCTGGTTTACGATCACACAGCGGTTGAACATCTGTGCAGCCACAACAACATCCTCGCTGGACAGGATGGAAGTGTGAGGCAGCCACTTCTTAAAACGCTTCATCTCCCAGCAACAGGCTGACATCTTGAACTAAAACCACTTCCTGTTGCAGTCACCTCAGATCACGACATGTGATCCTCTCTTCTCGGTCGGACCGTGCAACAGGCCCACTGTGATGCAGCCTTCATTGTAACTTTATGGGAAGATGAAATTAAATTAAACAAATGGTGACACGAGAAGTTTTCCTCTGGACTTGAAGAGGACTTTAGAGGGTTATTTACTTCATTAAGCAGAATGAGTGTTGTTGACTTGGAAAACAGCCAAACCGTCAGAGTGTTATTTGTCTTTGCATGACTCACAAACCACAAATGTTAAAGTGATTAGAGGTACTGATGGTTTTGACACTCAGTGTGTTGCAATAAACTGAGCTCAAAATGACTGCTGACTGAGCCCTGCTTTACACAGGATCAGTAAAGGTAAGGTAAAGGGGGGGGTACAGCTGGATGGGGGAGTGTGAACGTGGGGGATGTTTTAGTGGCTCTTGTTTGCAGATGTCACGTGATGAGGAGGACATGACTTTTGTCCCTGAGGTGAGACTAATGCAAAGGGGAAGAGGAGGTGCAGGATTTGAGGAGAACTAACTGGAGGTCTGGCCTATGATTAAAAAGTTTACTGGGCTGAACTGTTTACCGAAGGAGGTAAATAAGCAAATCATTTCGTCTCATGTTTAATACAAATACAAACAAAAGAGGAATTAAAAAAAAGAGAGGAGAGAAAACATGAAGTTTATAAGAAAAGAATCTCACACAGTCTCATAGAGAGAAAGGTGGAGGAGCATGTCAGCACTTGTCGAGGAAAAGAGGGGCGTGGTAACGGAAGTCAACAAACCATACAACGCTGCCTCCAGTCTTCAAAGTAAAAGCATGTCAGCTGGATTAAAAAAACAATATGAAATTAGAATATACAAGTTGAAGTA
This sequence comes from Symphodus melops, assembly GCF_947650265.1. Taxonomy (NCBI): domain Eukaryota; kingdom Metazoa; phylum Chordata; class Actinopteri; order Labriformes; family Labridae; genus Symphodus; species Symphodus melops. The sequence continues at coordinate 1,685,151 of NC_136700.1, forward strand.
ATGAACAAGTCAGGGGGCGAAATGAGATAAATAAACAATTAAAATAACATGTTGCATAATTTGTGCGAAGGAAGATGAAGGACTAGGCGATCAGGTTGGTTTTATTTTGAAAGCTCTAACCAGAAGTTGTTGTTTTTTTCTTCTTCCGTATTGACGGAGCTGGTAGTCTACAGCAGCAGCAGCAAAAAGCCGCACAGACTAAACATCCCCGGACAGAGACAGGTGCAGACATCCAGCCTCTCACCTCGCGTCGACGCTTTTATTTTGAAGGGTTAAAAAGACAAAAAAACAACAACATGCCGAAGATCAACTGAGACAATCCGAAGGGAAGGCGCTTGAGATGGACTGACAGAGTGGACTCTTTTCTAACGTTGTGTCGGTGGTCGCGTGCACTCCTTGTTTTGGTTCATTGTCATCCCCTCTGATGTGCACCTGTTACCTGCGGACAGCCTCACCACGGAGCCGCACACACATCTAGTAAGTGAACAGGTGCATCACCGTGAAGAACCGAGCATGCACAAGTCTGTTTGGAAAGTTGCATCATCTGTCAAAAGAGGGAAAAAAACGAAAAACTTTCATTTAGTTTTTTCTAATTTATCTAAATATATTTACACTTTTATTTCCTACATTAATCTTTTTTTTCAATGATCGGTCAGTGAGCTTACATGTATTATATGCTTTAATGGTTTTGCAACATGTCCAGACATGTCAGATATTTAAAAAAAAAGTTGAAGTCTGTAAATCTTGAAAATACAAACACACCTTCATGTGTGCATGTGGACCGGAGCAGGACTGTCAGAAACTTTCCTGAACATCATTTGGAGTTTGAAAAATATTAAATGAATTAAAAAAACAAAAAACAAAAAAAAAAACATTTTAAAATAAATTTTATTTTGGAGGAAAATTCTGAATTTTATCATTTATAATGACGGATTTATCACTTATTTTTTAGTTTTTGTAATTAATTGAACGTCACCTTTAATCGATTGTTTCCGTTAAAAGTGGGATTTTAAGTGTTGGAGGGAAACGAAGTATCTTCTATGATGATTCCTTCTGTTTGAAAAATGGGGATAAATGTTGATATGTTGCTTCATATGATCCGATATCTGCCTTTAAACGTTTCACTGTGAATGTGTGCGCGTGTGCGCTTCCTCGTGCTCCGGCTGCAACAGATTTGTTTACAAACACGAGTCTCGTGCTCTTGGAGGGGGGGAAACTAATGCCCCCTAGCGGTGACATGACAATATAGGTCGGTGGGTCAAACAGGGGGGATGAGGAGAAAAAACAATGGAGCTAAAATTAGAACTGTTTGTTTTGTAAACGTCAAATACTAAATGTTTTTATTTTCACATAGATTTCAACCTGCTCTCTTTCTGTGGTTAGTTGGATCTGTATTATTTATTGTAAATATAAATAGATTCAGAATAGCATTTCTATTAAAATGTGATTAAGCAGTTTTCACAGACTGTATTGACACTCGAGCTGAAACTATTGAAAAACAACAGTTGATTGATCAGTCTTTTTTTTTCTTATTTAATCAATGATTCAAATAATTGCTAATCAATTGCATGTATAGACGAATGTGTATAAATAAATCGACGTATGTTCATGAATGCTGTAGGCTTCTACTGAGATGGCCCGTGCAGAGACCATCGATCGAGAGCGCCGGCGAACCTGGAGGAGGAGGAAACAGTCCTCTTCCTGGACACAACACCTGCCGCATGGAGCTGCCTCGGCCTTTCCACGCCTGGCCGGGCCTGCTCACCACCGCCACCATCACCACCAGCAGCACCGGGCTGGGGGCCGTGCACCCGCCCCACTTGCGCCCTTTGCAGGCTCTCTACTTTTCGTACCCCCTGCCTTATCCACACCCCGAGGGCCAGGACGAGCCCCAGACTCACCAGCAGTTTCCTGCGTTATCGCCATCACCGACGGCCTCCTCCTTCACCACCGTGCAATCACATGGAGGAGAGAGGGAGAGGCCATGCACCCGGTGCCTTCTCAGGAGAGCAATCAGGTGAGACAATCATTTTCTACTTAGAAATAAAGCAAAACAACGCTGAACTCGTTTAAAGCAGGATAGAAACCTTATAAAAGCAAGTGCGTTCTGACACGGAGTCATAAACATGTGGGCAGACGCTCCCTTTGTTTTGACTGACAGGGAAAGTGTGCAAATATATCTCTAAGATCTTTATCAGTAATCGTGGAGCCTGCCAGAAAGAGCAACAACAGAGCTGGATTTGATTTATGACCTCAGCTTGCAGCTTCACCGCTGCAGGACCGACGAGCTCCACATATCATAACGCAGGAGCAGCAATGAATGCAGGTTCATATGAAGCATGAGATGGGCTCAGACTCGCAGCACAGTTGTCCTTTCAGACCGACACCCAAAAATAAACATCCCTGTCATCAGTTGGAGGGAGAGTATCGGTTATGTGTGTAAACCCCCCCCCCCCCCCCCCCCTCGGGGCTGTGTGTCCATGACAGGAGGAGGCTGTTTGGACAGTGTGAGGAGAGGCGATGTGTCACAGCTGTCACAGAGATAAACACGTGTCTCAACTTCAGCACAGTGGCGTTATAACCAGCAGGACACAGTGTGAGGGAATCATGACGCCAACCTCAGACTGCAGAAACCGCTCCAACTGGTTCTCGCTCTCCAGAAGACGTGAGCAGACAAAAAAAAACGGCCATGAAAGAATTAAAAACGTCTGACGTCGATGGTTCTCGCTGTTCGCGAACGCTCACTGAGAGCTAAATAAATCTTCAATCTAGCTGTTTTGTTTGCTCGCAGCATCAGAGCTGTGAGTGCAGTGAAGAGGGAGGCACAAAGTACGTGATCATAGGATGAACCAAAATCTAAACACGTGTCTCCTGGAGGCTGTAAAAGAGGAAACAGCAGTGTCTCAGCGGGTTACAGGAAAGGCAGGTTTACTATTGGCAGCGAGCCGCTGTGATGTGACAGATTTGTAACAATGAAAACAGATAATTGGCCTCCTCCTCCTCCCCCTCCTCCTCCTCCTCCTCCTCCTCCTCCTCCTCTCAGCTGTAGGTCAGCTGTGCGTCTCTGGGCATGTTCAGACATGTCCCCGCGCTCTCTCTGCAGCAGAGAGAAAAAGAACAACTCTGCAGCATTTCCTCCTCCTGTCCTTAGCAGCTCAGCCAGTCAGTAAGTTTCTTCATCTCCTCTTAACTTCGAGCTCTCGGGCAGCTCCTTCATTCAGTCAGGTGGTGATGTTTGTTAGTGATCACAGGCTTATCTGTCAGTCTGCTAATCACACCGTCAGAGTCAGGCAGTAAGTCAATTATTCAGGCTTCATTGATTAGTCAGACACTTTCATCATCTCTACGAGTCAGTCGGTTTGTGCTTCCTCGTCGTCCTGCTGTAAGATCATGTGTTTCCCTGCATGCACTCCCCATGTCAGACGCTTTTAATTAGGAAGTCATCCACTTCTTTCACTTTTTATTTGTGCACTTCTCGACCCCGTTGGTTCCTTCAGAGATCAGTTCAGTTTGTAAAGAACACGTGTGTGTCAGTTATCTGCCTCCAGATCAATAAATCAATTCACAAGTTAAGCCGAGAAACACTCAATGAGGAGGTGTAATTAACCCGCCGGTTAGGAAGAGAGACTGACTGTCAGTCAGTCAGTGTTCAGTCTCCTCGTGTGGTCAGTGGGCGGGGTTATTGATTCCTGTAACGTCAGTTTGTCCTCTGGGTTTATTGACAGTGATATGAGGTTGTAAATTGTGTAACAGCTACGACAGAATCAAAGGAAGGAAGTAATCAGTCTGAAAAATCTTCTTCTGTATCTGCCTTGTTTTGATTTTAGATGCCCCCTCCCCCCCCCCTCTTCCCCCCCCTCCACCCGGCAACCACACCGCCTCCGGTCCTTCCTGCCCCCCCGTCTTTAACTGGTCAGGGGGTCTCTCTGTTACCTTGTCAGTCTGTCAGCCCAATCAAAAAGACAGCGTTCCCCCTTAGCCACGCCCCTTTCATCCCATCCACCCTATCGCAGCCTGGGCCCTTGCTCCGTCGGCCAATCACGCGGAGACGTCTCGAGGAGTGTTGCCGTAGAGTTACCTTGGCAACAGGCCAGGGTTTTCCCCATTTGTTATTTTTTCTCCCGCTCTCTCTTTCTCTCTCTCTCTCTCTCTCTCTCTCTCTCTCTCTCTCTCTCTCTCTCTCTCTCTCTCTCTCTCTCTCTCTCTCTCTCTCTCTCTCTCTCTCTCCTGTCTAGTCACCTGCATCTTTAAAGGATCAGTTTTAATCCTCCTAGAAAAGCAGATGCTGTGGTTGCTAAGGATGTCCGTTGTCTCTGTGTGAGAGAGAGAGAGAGAGAGAGAGAGAGAGAGACGGACGGACATCGTGTAAAAAAAAAGCAAAGACAAATGTTCAAGTAAACGCAGAAGCTGTATGTCAAAGGTGTGTGTGTGTGATTTATAATCTTATTACACACAGCTGGTAATCAAAACCTCCCCGTGCAGGAGAGCTTAATGCAGAATATACAACAAATCTAAGAAACTACAATTAGAAACACTAAGAACTACAAAATAAGAACATAAATAAACATGAAGAAGAAGTAAACAAAACTGAATGAAGGATCAAAACGTTCGAATCGCCCAAATCAGCTTAAAATCCTTTTATCTCGAGTAGGTTAAGGCACGTTTGTTGGTTTAATGTAGCCAAACAGAAGGTGCAGGTATCTGTGTTTAAAACAGTACAAAGTCTGTAAACAAACACACACACACACACACACACACACACACACACAGACACACACACACACACACACGAGCACCTCTCCATACCAGACTTATTAAGCAGATTAAGAGATTACTCTCCCAAGTTCCATGAAGAGGAGAATAAGTCGCCCCGTCAGACTCCGTCACTCCTGTTTGTGTTTGTGTCAAACCGGAGAAACAAATATCTCCCCGGGGAATCACACCGACAACCTCTGCTGCTACCTCATGATACAGGTCAGCACGGACGCTCTGCAATAATGAGAAACGTGCTCAGTCACTTCCTGTTTCCTGTTTTAACAACGTGCATGTTTTCACAACAGCAGAATTTAATACTTTCATGTAATAACAGTTCAAATTGTGTGTGTGTGTGTGTGTGTGTGTGTGTGTGTGCGTGTGTGTGTGTGTGTGTGTGTGTGTGTGCGTGTGTGCGTGTGCGTGTGCAACATTAGTGTGTAAGGAGGCTATTAATGTTGGCTGCTTGTTGACAGTCACTGAGGCGTAATAACCAGCGGCTCACTCTCCTTGAACGTGAACGTTTCTCCTCCAGAGAGAGAGAGAGGACAAACACGGGTCGAGCGAGGGCGAAGGCGCAGGAGGACTCTCTTCTTTGTTGGTGTTTTGTGTCTGAATGTGTCCTGTGTCTTCTCTCTGCCGCAGACTCGGAGCGAGAGGAGCACTCGGATGCCTCCAGCCGGCTCGGACCTTTGCCCGACCTGCTGCCACGGAGCGTGCAGCCCTCCATGGCGCTCAGAGGAGAGGCGCTGCAGGAGCTGGAGGTCCGCAGAGTGGCTCACCAGCTGAGGGTCATCGGAGATGAATACAACGCCACAGTGCTGCTCAGAGCGGTAAGAGGAGGGCGGGGCTTAACCTCATGTTCCTTTTGGTTGAGTTCATTACGATGTCTTCAATCTGCTCGTTTTGCACAACTGAGCGGACGAGAGAGAGAGAGAGAGAGAGAGAGAGAGAGAGAGAGAGAGAGAGAGAGAGAGAGAGAGAGAGAGAGAGAGAGAGAGAGAGAGAGAGAGAGACGAAGGTCGAGCAGAAACTACGAGAGTTTCATATCTGTGCGGCCAAAACTTTTCACTGATTATGTAAAAAAGACGGCTAATTAAACTTTTCAACCAGCGACCGATGAATCCTTGAACTCTTGAGTTGACGTCGGTTCCAACATGTAGACGAGCTGAACGCTCGCCGCGGACCCGTCCTGTGCGGGCGGCTCGGCGAGTTTCCCGTCACCTGAGCTGATCTGAGGATCAGAGGCTCCTGTCCTCAAAAAACAGTCGCATCGATCCTTCTTCCACTCAGTTCTCGCATGAGTGAGCGTGTGTGTGTGTGTGTGTGTGTGTGTGTGTGTGTGTGTGTGTGTGTGTGTGTGTGTGTGTGTGTGTGTGTGTGTGTGTGTGTGTGTGTGTGTGTGTGTGTGTGTGTGTGTGTGTGTGTGTGTGTGTGTGTGTGTGTGTGTGAGGGAGGAGGGATGACGGTCAATACGGGTGTGTGTGTGTGTGAGAGAGAGAGAGAGAGAGAGAGAGAGAGTGAATCGATGTCATTTGTGCCAGTTTTTCTCTTCTGTCCTCTGCTCACTGATTTCTTTTTCTTTCTGTCATTCTTTATAAGTTGGATCTCTTGTCGTATTATTATTGTTATTATTATTATTATTCTATTCTTAATTTATTCTTAATCTTTTTGTCCCGTCTTCGGGCTCCTGTCCCTCTCCCTGACCCATCTCACTGTTTCAACAGTTTGTCTCTCATCTCTTTGTGCATTCATAATCTTTCAAGTCAATATCTAGGCATCACTTTTTTTTTCTCCTTCTTTTTTTAACCTAAAACTTAAAAAAAAAAAAAAAAGAACTTCACACACACACTCGGATCTAAATAATTGTTCGGGTCTGATTGATCACTGGAACAGATGAACAGATGACGGTGTTTTCCTGTCTCTCTGTTTCTGTTTATTGTCATGTCTTAATCTCGCCCCTCCCTCCCTCTGTACACTACATCGCGTGAGGAGTTGGCAGCCGCTCTGCAACACTCCCCCTACACACACACACACACACACACACAGACACACACACACACACACACACACACACACACACACACACACGCCTCCCCTTTGCTCTCTCTCTCTATCTCTCTCTCCCTCCCGCCTTATGCACACAAACAAAGATGACGTCACCCACTCTCGGTTCTGAGTCAGACATGGATTGCACACATGCACACACACACACACACACACACACACACACACACACACACACACACACACACACACACACACACACATGCACACACACACACAGTTTATGAGGTTAAATTGCCTGTTTGCAGACATGCGGCAGGTTTCAGGGGTTTCTGCCCTCACTGAACTGTCTCCTTCCCTGTCTGTCAGCCTGTGTGTGTGCGTGTGTGTGTGTGTGTGTGTGTGTGTGTGTGTGTGTGTGTGTGTGTGTGTGTGTGTGTGTGTGTGTGTGTGTGTGTGTGTGTGTGTGTGTGTGTGTGTGTGTGTGAAAGACAGACAGAGACTTTATTCTCGATGGGAAACAGAGGAAATCGTGTGTGTTGTTTACAACCCAAGCAGCCAAACGCACAGTCAGACTCATTATATTTGAAACGAGCAGTTTGATACAAAAAGAAGGAAGGAGGGAGGGAGGGAAGGAGGGAAGGAGGGAGGGAAGGAGTGAAGGAGGGAGGGAAGGAGAGAAGGAGGGAGGGAGGGAGGGAAGGAGGGAAGGAGGGAGGGAAGGAGAGAAGGAGGGAGGGAGGGAGGGAGGGAAGGAGGGAGGGAGGGTTAACCGCAGGCACGTGAGGTTCAGGGTGTTCACAGTAGCATCCTTTACGCAGACACACACTTGTTTGTCTCTGTTCACACACGCTCAGTATTTAAAGGAGCGACACACTCAGAAGTTCTTCTCGTCTGACGGGAACGTGAATGTGCGCTCGTGTCGTTCGGCGTGCTACGAGCCGTTTGTAGGTCACTCTGTCAATAGATGCGCATGTTTTAGCATCTTGGCTCTCCTAAAAAGGTCAAACAAAGAATAATCAAACACGTCGGTGTTTTATTTGGCCGTGCTCGTGACCTCACTGACTCATCTGTGGTTTGCCATTTCGAAACCTCACGTTTTGCATTTTGGCGTTTTCACCATCCAAGTTCTTTGAAACAGAATGACGCTGTTATAAAGAGGTGGAGGACGCGTTCAATGACCTCCGTTCAAAGAGCTTGAGCGATAGAATCACACCAACAACATGAACATGCATTCATTTCGTTTGATTAAATATTTTATTTATTACAGATTAGTTTTATATTTATCTTCACAAGAAGGTCGCTGATTCGCTCACCTTTAGAGCCGACCTCAAGTGGCCACTCAGGGAACTGCAGTTTAATTTCACATCAGTTGGAGACTCACACCTGTCCATCTCTCTCTTTCAGCATGCTGCCCCCCACTGGCAGGACTTGAGAGACGCCTGCAGAGGAGTCCTCAACTTTATCACGCAGACTCTCAGCACTCTCTACAGACTCACGTAGAAAGAGCCGACTCACTTTTCACCAACGGTTACCGCGGCGACGGTCATTTCCACTTGGACCGTTGAACGTGAACGGAGAAACTTGATCGCTGCAAAATTGAATTTTGTGGGACTCGCTGGTCCTGAAATCACAATTGGACCGATAATCTTGGAGGATTGAGGATCAGCAGCTGAAAGTCGGGAGCGCCACCTGCTGGCTGGCTCAGGGTGCAACCTGTGGAAACTGGAGCCTGCGTGTCCGTCACTCTGCAGTCTGCTGGTCCAGACTGCATCCAGACGGACTGTTTGTACATCTTGTAAAATCCAATCTGTCTTTGTTAACACCTCGAGGGTTGTGTTCTCCTGTTGGAGCGGGCACACAGTGTGTGTGTGTGTGTGTGTGTGTGTGTGTGTGTGTGTGTGTGTGCATGGCAGACCTGGGTCAAACTGACAGGTTGAGTGTTTTGGAACATTTTGATTTTGTCTTTGATTTATCTTGGAGTTTTTCCCTCAGTCTGATTTCTGTCTGATTCTTCCATTTAGAAAATGGCAACAGACGTGATTTGACCCTGGTCTGATGTGTGTGTGTGTGTGTGTGTGTGTGTGTGTCTGTCGTGCCCCCACACGTTGTGATAAACTGTGAAACTGGACGCTTTATTTGCATGGCAGGGAAATGTCGGGTGTTATTCCACTACGGAGCGCAGCACACAGAGACCCTCTCTCTCCAAATCTGAAACTGCTTCATTTTATTTGATGTGCCTTTTTCATCAACAACCAGGACAATCAGCTGCACACACACACACACACACACACACACACACACACACACACACACACGTTCAAAGAAACACACGCACGCTCGCTAAGTGCTTAACTCAAGTTTCATTTGCATAAGATTGAAAGGATGCAGCGTCCGCGCGGCTTCAGAAACAGGCCCCTCCCCTCCTCTGTAGATTCACGCACACCTTTCACACGGTCGGCGTCGGGAGCTCGCAGGGTCCGCCTGCGTCCACAGTGTTTGTTGATACTTTTGTTTGTACATATTTTTTTTTTTTCGGAAGATGAATCTAACAAATATGTCGACGGACTTCAGAAGTACTTATCAAAGAGGGCGTTCACGGAGATCGTGTTTGTATTTCTGAGCAGAGTTTGATTTAAATCCAGTGGATTTGAGACGGTGTTCCCAGAGTTAAAGAAATGAATCTGATTTAAATCTGTTCAAATGTAAAATGAACCCCTCGCTTGTGCGATCGTTTTCATCGTAGTTTTGGAGAAAATGTTTTAACTGCTCATGTTTAGAGCATAATTTATTTTTGGGAATGTAGCCTTTTCTGTAGCTTTTGTTTTTGTTTTCGGCTTTGATGTATTATTTATTGTTTCTTACATTCCTGATCAAAACCATGAATTCATTTGTACTTGAGTTGTTGCCGTTCGAACGGACGCAGAGAGTGAATACGTCACATTTCAAATATTTACACTTTCAGAAAATGGTTCCACTTTTTAAAGATGGACGATATCGTTAGCTTTGACCGTGACCGTTAGCTTTGACCGTGACCGTTAGCTTTGACCGTGACCGTTAGCTTTGTAACGTCAGAGCTCAACAATCACAGGCTGTAACCTCTGAAACCCAAACAAGACGGAAATAAACAATCCCATCAATCGGTAAAGACGCTGAATACTGGAAGTGAAAACACCATGACGTGTGCAGTGGTGCGTGAATGTGTGAGTGTAGTCAGCCGGTCACATCAGCAGCTCATTGACACTTTGAATCCCTTGTTGACTAACGTGATCACATGGTCAGGCATTCCTACATCGGACCAATAAAAACACTGATTTAGTCTTTTCCATCTTTGTGTTTCGGCCCTTTAAAGCTCACGTGGAAACATGTTCAAAGACACACTGAATATCAGAAAGTGATGTATCCGCTCTCAGAAGTGACGTTCCCTTTAAAAGCACAAAAAAAAAAAAAAAAAAAAAAGATCAAATCTCGCTGAACTCGACGTTTTACTCAAACTGACTGAACTGGGGGGAAAAAAAACAAGCGTTCATAGTCACCGTGTACAAAACAATGATTTCATAATGGTGTGTAAATTCTTGTCCTTTGAGGTTCAGTGGAGTAAATTATCCATAAAGAAGTTTATTCTAAGTTTTATTATAGTTGACTGAAAAAGTTTAATTTAACTAACAATGTTTCAGGGACGTCATCAGCTGCAGCCTCTAACTTCACCACTCTCTCTCTCTCTCTCTCTCTCTCTCTCTCTCTCTCTCTCTCTCTCTCTCTCTCTCTCTCTCTCTCTCTCTCTCTCTCTTTGGGCCTTAGCTACACTGTTCTGTATGTTTAATAGCAAAGGACCTTGTTTTTAACTTATTTCAAAGCCTTGCTGTCTGGGTTCAGGTTTGAAGGTCCACAAATTCACCTGTAAGTACTTCAATCTTCCAACCTGTAGGCGATAAATAACCTCAGCAAATCTGAGCATGTGCAGATGCTCACTTCCTGGTTTGTTTTTCCTGTGAGAGTGCACTTCCTGGTTCGGGGCTGGTGGCATCACATGCAGTGTGTATTTGCTGTTTTTCAACTTTTGTATTGTAAACTTTCTACATGAATTTTGTAAGTTTTTTCTTTTTTTATACATTAAAGATAAGAAGAACTGTATGACTGTTTTGGTGTGTTTTTTTTTATCCTCAGTTATGGACAGAAGTAGTTTCAAAACATGATCCTGTTTGGGGGGCTTGAGTTACTTGGTTGTGTGTAGCGGCCCACACGTGGAGTCATAGTCCTCTCTGTTTCACCCGGGGGTTCTGGTCTGACCGAGACCCGGGTCGTCCCCTCGGTGTTTCCTGCCTCTCTTCGGCTGTGCTGTCCAATAAAGACAGAAAGGCCTAAAAATGACTTAAAATATAATAATTTAAGTTAAATACTGAAGATTGTATAAAAATGGACGTCGAGCTGTCCAGGTAAAAACACACTATAAAACAAATACAGACTTATTACTTCATAAATAAATGAATGGCATGATCATCAGTGACCTTGATTCATCCCACAAGGTCACGTCAGCGCTTCAGATAGTAAATGCAGATGCAGCTTAAAGGGTCAGCTTAGCCTCTACAATACCATTCAGTTAATTCTCTCCATACGTTTGTTCATATTCTGGGTTTTAAAATAAAAAGTACTGTTTGACTGAATCAGATAAAGTCTTTACAAATGGAGGAACAAGAAGACTCGTTTCTTTAAACAAGCTTTTAATGTGTCGTGTTATTATGTCACCATGAGCAGCACTTATAAATAATGACACAGTATCTATTAATACATATAGAGGAGATACTTCATGATATTTTAATACTGCAGTTCATTTGCATATATGCAGGTATTTAAGGTCTGATCCAGTAAACCACAGGATCAACTGAGGACTTCCTCCACATCAGTGAAACCCTCTGGAGAACTGAAACCGAGCGCTGCATGGAGGGAGGGAGAGAGAGAGCATACGAGGTGAAGCAGGAGGAGAATCTGCTGACACAGACTCCACTTCTGTCACTTCTTTCACTATTCAGGGATTTTTGTTCTCAGCGTGTCAGACGGCCCGGTTTCTATCTGCCAACATTTCACACTGAAAAATAATCTAATTTAGAGGCGAGGTCGCAGGCGAAGGCGAGGACGGCAGCTGTTTATTGTAATGAGCTGAAGCAGATGTTTACACATGTTGGAGGCTTGTGTGTGTGTGTGTGTGTGTGTGTGTGTGTGTGGGGAGAGGGGGGGGGGTCAGATCAGCAGCCTCTCTGGACATGCGTGACAGAAGATGGACAGACATCGCTGTGGTCTCTTTCACATCTGGACATCAACACGGATTAACAGACACAAGGTCAAGATCATCGCTGCATACACACACACACACACACACACACACACACACACACACACACACACACACACACACACACACGCACCACAAGTGTTTACAGCGACGGTCAACATGACAATCTGCTACGAGGCCTGAATGAAAACAGTCCGGGACATGTTTTGATGCTTCTGCAGAGGCCTTGAATGACCCGGGTGTTACACACTGACACAGAGTCATTGTATCATTTATTCACGGGGTGGATAAAAACACTCGTTTGACCCACATTGTGATGACCCTGTTAATGCAGCGCAGCAGGAACGCCTCATTGAACCAGGACTCTACACTTTCCCCTTCATGTCGGTGTTAAATTCATCTGGAGAAAATCTTTTCAGGAATGCAGATGAAATGTAAAGTTTGTGTTATTTTCATGTTAATGTCATCATGTGTGTGGCTGCAGCTTCGAGCTAATTTAACACATTCAGAAAAGCCTTGACAAGTGAAAGATGTCAGCCGAGTCCATCTCTATCTAAGGTGACCTGACCTTACACACAAAAAACTACATTAATCAATTTAAAATGTCGTGGTGCTGACTTTACTGACTTTCATATTACTCTCCATTTATTTTAATCACATCTCTCTGTAAAACGAAACACCACTAAGCCCCGCCCCTCCATCTAGCAGATCAATCCATTAATCCAGACCCTCCCTATTCAGCACTTTCAAATCAATGAACATTTGTTTACGTTCAGGTTTTAGAGAAAAAAAGAAAAAACTATAGGGTCAGATTAAGATTAGAGATTAAGAGAGAACATATGTGGCAAACACTAAATCAAGATAAAATGATCATGTTTACTGTATATATATATATATATATATATATATATATATATATATATATATATATATATATACACACAGATTTAATACAGCCACACATTTTGTATTGTTTTAATGAGACGTCTACAAGCTCGTTCATGCAGTCAACTCGAGCTGCACTGATTTCACACCTGACATGACTCATTCTCAACAATCACCTGACAACGCCTCCTCTCCAATTAGACGTCCACCTCATGCTCCACTGCTCCACCCCAGCATCCACCTGTAGGCTAGGACCGGAGGGTGTAAGACACCATCCACTCCTGCAGATCTCTGCATGTCACCTCAAACTGTGAGGAGCGAGGAGGTCGTTTATCTTAAATGATACAGATGTGATTGGTCCTGACTGAAAAAGCACATTCTTTGTTTCTCGTCCCTCATTTCTGCCCGGTAACAAGCGACACAAGAAGTATTCAGACAGTTAACTGAGGTTAAAGTTTTAATGCAGAACTGGGTAAATGCTGGAGTAGGACGTCTTATTGAACGATGTGCTGAGGGGTCGCTCCTCCTGTGGGTGTAAATACATAATCGTGAATGTTGTCATGCAATAATGTGGAAGCTGAATTTGACTCTGGTGAAGTTGATTCAGGCTGTGCTCTCTCTCGCGTCTGTAGAAATGACTCATTTTCCATAAATGGATGCTCTCAGACACTGATCTCTTATAAAGTACATGTTGTGAGACACAGGAGAGAAAATAGACATTTGAGTCAAAGTACCAGATCACAGCCGGTAATAGAAGAATGTTTTGTTACTGAGAAGTTAAAGATCTCTTATCTCTTCTCTATCACTTCAACATGTATCTGCATCTGTTCTCTCTTTGGTCTTATTTAGTCTAATTTGTTTTCACCTTCTGCAAATGTGATCATTTCAATCCTTTCATTGATTGACACGTTTGATTGGAAACTGAATATTTATCATTTTTACATCGGTCGAATGAGTCGAGCTTCCTAAAGCTCTCTGAGGCTTTATTGACAAACTGATTCATCAGCGAATTCAATAATTAATTAGTTAATCAGTATTGCAAAAAATGCTGCTAATTGAAGAACCTCTTTATCCTTACACAACACACACACACACACACACACACACACACACACACACACACAGTCTGTTACTGAGTCAACAGGCAGCATTGGGACCAGATATCCTCACTTAAACTCCTCAGAAGAATCAGCCAATCAGGCAGCTCTCGTTGCAAAATCAGGAGTCTGATTGGCTGCAACAGCAGGCACTTGGTCTTTGCTGCTAAGTGGAGGCGAAACAGAGAGTGACCACACAGCAGGGGCACGGGGCCAGTAGGTTTAAACTGTGTGTGTGTGTGTGTGTGAGAAGGACAGAAGATGAGACGCAGACAGAAGAAAGAGAAGAAGAAGGAGGAGATGAAGAGAGAGGAAGAAGAGGGGAAATAAAGTCCAGTAGAGTCGGCGTGAAGAGTGCAGTGAATGTGTGTTTGCAGATAAGGTTTAGGTTTAATTAAAGGGGCAGAATGAGCTTAAAGGGACACTCCATAATTAATCTCTTTCTTAATCCCAGAAAAAGAGCAGCAGCGGCTCCCTGTGCTGCCTAATCACTCCTGATTCATTTCAACGCTTGTTGTGGTGCCGCAGTAAACACAGTCTCACATGATGTATAGTATCTGTATTATTTCACACACAGACTCTATTCTCCTCTCTGCGCTGAACTTCAAATGAACCGCAGCGTGTGAATGTGCTCCGTCCTAATCTTAATTGAAAAAACAGCCAAAAGCATCACAAGTACAAGTCAGGGAGTAAAAATAGATAGAAATCAATTCATCAATTGTTGGACTGATTCATGCAACCTGCTGCCAAGCTGAGAATCCAACACGGACGTTGATGCCAGAGGCAGCGACGTCCCATCTTTCTCTTCTTACTGTAAAATCATTGAACTCTCCCTTTAAAGGATTTCACGTCTTCACACAACAGACTGTTCTGAGCTCATCGTCATGAAAGGTGAGAATGAGACTCACTCAGAAGTCAACGCCACAAATTACTTTCTTTTCAAACGTTGACCCATTTTTGAGACACAAAGGGTTCACTCCAAGTCCAAAACGCGTTCTGTGCCGTCTCCAAGGACTTCTTCGCTCGACGGATTCCTCCGTATGAACTTCATGTTGCATCAAAGATTTCAGAGTATTTTCAGGACACTGTGATGATGAAACTGTCTGCTGCAGAAGCTCGAATGGGTGATGGAGAGTCTGGAGACACATAAACACCGTCAAGTATTGGGGAATAAGGAGATGCAGCATCCTTTAGGACTTCACCTTCTTACTTTCCCTGCTCATGCATTTCCAAGTGCTTTACTTGATTTTATAAATCACAGCTTTGTGCAGAGAGAAGGAAGAAAAGAGGGAGCAAAAAAAGAATTTCAAATATGTTATATAAAAGATTTGTGTGCAAACAGAAATCATTCTGCACAGTGGATACATTTTACTGTCAACGTGACCTTTAGTCTGCATTTCCCTCATAAAGTGTTTATCATCTAGTTGAACT
Source organism: Symphodus melops (assembly GCF_947650265.1). Taxonomy (NCBI): domain Eukaryota; kingdom Metazoa; phylum Chordata; class Actinopteri; order Labriformes; family Labridae; genus Symphodus; species Symphodus melops. Next base: position 1,700,613 of record NC_136700.1, read on the forward strand.
GCAGGATGACTCAGCACTTCCTCTACAGTAACGTCTGTTGAAAAATAAAGCAGTTCGTACTTGCAGACATTGAATGGCATCACAATTAGTGCCATTTTTCCCATCTATGGTATTGTAAGGCAAATCTCTGCAGCTCAGGTTTCACAGGTTCAACCAGCTGCCACTCCCAGGGGCAGATGTCAGGCACGAGACCACGCGGCTGGTTTCCCCCCCCTCGTGCTCTGGTATGACGATGTTCATTGTTGTTGTTTTTCTCCTTATTTGGGAGGATGAAGTGAAGTCAAAGTCTGTCCTGAGGCTCGTTTAAACACTGCCCCACCCTTCACTGAGACACGCTGCTGCCATGTTTGGTTTGATGAGTCGCCTGTTGTTACCAAATACAGTCACACGCTCTGAGCCTCACCACAACGAGGATCAGCTGACTTTCCCCTTCCTGCTGAAAGTAACATAAACCCAAAACACTGATTTCATGTGTCACAACTGACATTTGAAACCGCTTGATGTTGTGTCTATATTTAGATTTATTGCTGTGTTGCTGCAACGCCCGAATTTCCCCCTTGAGGATCAATATAGTAATATCTTATTTTATCTTAACTTCATATACAATTTTTAATAAAATAAACGTGTTTTTCTTGTTCATATTCATCTTAAATGTCTCACCACACAGATGTGAAGGTTTGTCTTATTTTTGGGGTCTTACCTCCATGTTTTAAATGTGCACACTAATCACCATTAAAGGCACAGAGCCCTCTTATTGAGACACGTGCAGCTGCACCAGAAAAGGGGGCGTGGCCTAAAACTGGGACCAGTTAAGATGTTTGTTTTAACTTTTAGGGTCGTCTACCTTGACAGAATGAAACCCGGTTCTTGTGATTAAAGGTTGAAGTGTCTGTGCATCATCTTGTGTTACAGGTGGGACAGCAGACAGGTTGAATGGTTCACTGATTGTTAATGACGACTGACTGCAGATATCTGACAACATGACCAGAGACATACGAACGTTTTTATTCAACAATGTTTTATTAGCAAACGTAATAATACAAAAAGAATCCACCGGTGTACTTGAGATCAGACAGCAAAAAAACCAAAAACAACAGATGTTGTGATTTGTGGAGAAAGAAGTGACATAAATAATCAAACTGCAGGTAAAAAAACAAAAAAAGAGTTTGAGGTCTGCGTGTGAAACGGGTTCAGTTCGGTCCGAAGTAGTCGACCACGCCGTTTCCTTTACGACCGTCGAAGAAGAAGAAGTTCCTGTGAGGAGGGTCTCTTTGGGACAGAGCCTGAACAGGAAGACAATAAGAAAAGGGATCAGTCACACTTTTAATGGATCAGATGCACGTCGACTTCCTCGCTCGGCTCGCAGGCGCCATTTTTTTATTTTGTGTTTAAATGGAGCCGCTGTGATGCTCGTTACATGCAGGAGACTTTGTGTAACACTGAAGTCAATCAGTCAAAACATGACTTCATGTAATGAGGCTCCATTTAACAGTGCTTTAGCTGATTCTGCCACAATGCATCCTGGGATATGTAGGCACTGCCTGCACAGAGCAGCAGAAGAACTCGGCTTTTGAGGTCAGTGCAACACACACACACACGCACGCGCACACGCACACGCACACGCACACACACACAGGAATTAAATGATTAAACTACATTTCCCATAAACCCCGAGCAGACGTCCACAGTAAACACGGTCCCTTCAAAAAGTGGTCAGAGGTTCAGACGTCTTTGTGTGAAATCAGTCAGATTAACCCGTCCAGACATCAGCAGCCAGTTACAGCACATTTCATCATCATCATCATCATCATCATCATCATCAGGACGGTAAGCTGACCATGTGCCAGTAAAAGGCGGTCTGATGTTTTACCGTCTGTCCCCTCCCTCTAACACACTCTCTCTCTCTCTCTCTCTCCCTGAACTGAACTCTACGAGGTCAGCGAGCACACGGCTCCGTGTTGTTGAATCGAGTATTCATCGTCACACACCTGTAACACTGTGTGTGTGTGTGTGTGTGTGTGTGTGTGTGTGTGTGTGTGTGTGTGTGTGTCAGACTACCTGCATTAAATAAAGATGCTTTTTTTTTTTTTTTTTTATATCTGTGAGGTGAATCTTAACAACTCCATCGCCCTCGGTAACCAGACAGTCTGTGACTCCCTTCAAAGGATAAACTCATGAACTCAGCCGTGAAGGTCAGACGCCGAAGCCTAAATTTAGAACCTTTCAATAATTCATCAGAAACAGTCGAGAAATCCGACAAAAACAAAGTCACCACATGAGAGCGCAGGCCGCGTGCACGCTTCAAGAGGAATTCATCATCATTTCAATTCACGACTGACGAACGTAACGATCACTTTTCACCTTTTCAAAAATAACTCGACGGTTCATCCTCCGCTTGTTGTGAGACGAGCGACTCCTCAGGAGGGGAGAGGTGGATGGATCGCCCTCGTTATGTTTAAAGTGCATTTAACCAGGAGAACTTCATAACATTAAGAATCTCAGCTACAACAAACGAGCTCCAGACATAAAGACCAGGTAGACTCGTCTCCAACCTGCAGCGTCGTCCATCCATTAAGATTTAAAGAGACCAGCGTCCCCGCCACAGATCCGCCTGCAGGAGCAGCGTACCTCACACTCCTCTTCCTCTTTTTTAAGACGCACTTTGGGAACAGGAGTGTGGGACTCAAAGAGCCGAGACGGGAAGCTTCCAGGAAACGCACACCAGCCGAGCTGATCTGATCCTACAGCGTGCGACGATGAGTCAGGGCACTGAGTAAGACTACATGATGGAGGATCCTGGAGGGGTTCTTGAGTTCGTTTCTATGCACAGGGCGGAGGAGCTCAGTGAAGCTCGACGCAACACGCAAAGATAGATAGATAGATAGATAGATACTTTATTGATCCCGAGGGAAATTCAGGATTTAAGGTACTCTGAAATATCATGGTGATCACTGAGGACCTGAGAGAGCTCGACTCAGGATTTTATTCCGATGTAGCTGCTTGTTTTCCTCCATAGCCGACTTTGACTGCGTAACAAATGTGCCTACATAATTCCCCGTCTCTCATGTAAACAAAGATGTCATCAGTTCAGCCTGTCACTGCATGTCTGTGTGAGTCCAAACAGTGTCGGCACTGTCGATACGGCGCCATAATGTTCTTTAACTGTGCGTTATCAATGAGCTGATTCTTTAGCTCCTGCTGTCAGAGCGCCACACTGTTCTTCTCTGTGGACACGCTGAGCAGAGTCTGCCGTCTCTCTGAAGCCGACCCAGAAACCAGCCGAGCGGCCACCTGTCAGCAAACCGGGCCTTCTTCATCTTCCTCCTCCTCCTCACTACAGCAGAGCAAACATCCTGACAGACTGCAGCTCTGATCCTCACAGACCAGATCACTGTGTTTACCTTCACGACTTCCTGTCCCAGAACTCCTCCCACGACGGCACACACCGGGGACATCTCAGAGAAGCAGAAGCTGAGGACGAGCAGAGCGGAGAGATTAGACACAAGTGATGATGCTGAGGAGGCGTGCTGTACATACTGCATGTTCCCCTCATCCTCTGCCGCCCGGCACAGGGGAACTGAAAGTGGGTTTTTTTTGTTGACGTTGTGTTTATATCAAACCTTCACCTACAGCAGAGAGCAGACTCCATGAAACATGAGGAACAAGAAGCTCTCTGATGGACGACCTGAGACATGTATGACAGCTGCTGTACAACATTTAACAACGTTTAACATGACGGCAGACCGACAGAAACAATTACCACGACTTGTTTATTTTTCATGCACGCCTGATGTTCGGCCTATTTAAACACAAAGTGAACCTTTGCATAACCTGCAGAGCAACGTTGGAATAGTAATGTTAGTTTCTGTTTTCTTAGTTGTAAAAAAAACAAAAAAGGAGATAAAGAAAAAAAGTTCCAAAGATCAAGATCGAAGACATTTCAAGTTCTCGTGTTTTAACGACATTAGAGACGTGAAAATGTCTGATTTGTCCTAAATGTGTTTTTCCTCCTTTTTCTTTAAAATAAAGCCAGCAGAATAAAAGACTTTAAAAAAATTAGTACTATTTTTTTTTTTTTTTTTGGATTCATCAAGTCTAGTCAGTTAAAGTCTGAAATATTTCCATCAAGGCGAAGACTAATAATAAAATGTCTTTTCTAAGCGTTTGTAGTTTTACCTTCGAGTCAAAATGTTTTTCATGTGTTGTAAAAAAAAAAAAAAAGTTTCTGGGCGCTGTGAGTGTAGCGGGAGACTTTCTTCAACACGTCACGATCTGTCTATAACACGCCAGCCTCGGTCAGGAGACAACGCGAGGACGCTTCATACCTCACAAAATCATCATTCAGGAGGTCAGCCCGCACGGCCAAGGCCTCCAGGACGTCGTCACGGATCTGTCTCAGGAGCTGACTGTCCTCTGCGTAGGCTTCTGGGTCGGGGTCGCGACCTTTGTCGGTGCGAAACTTCAGCAGAACTGTTGAGACGGAGAAACGACAAGAGAGGAAGTAACATGAAGCAGAGCGTTCAGACGCTGGAAACACGAGTGAGAAACATTCCTCTGGAGCAATATTTTCCATCCACGGTGATCTGTTGCATTAATGCGCTCTATAATTTCATCACGCATTAAAGTGACACACACACACTCGGATCTCATCTCGTGGAAAGACGTCTCTCTTTCAAACACGATACCATCAGTGTGTGGTTGCACCATCAACCATTTCATACGTTTATCCACATCAAATTAAAGTCTGCATGCAAAGACGCTGCACACACACACACACACACACACACCTGCACATGTTCAGTAAGGAAACATAAGGGCAAAGAAAAAAAAAAAAACTCCTTCCTGTGTCGGCTGCAGGGTCGACTGAGAAATCAGAAACATGCACTTTATTCGGTCTTCTCTTACTCTACCACACACATCAACACCTCGCCCCCGTGTTTCCTGTTCGTCCATTAACTTCAACCGCAGGAGGAAGTCCTCCCACGGCCATTTCCACCAGCATGGCACACACACACACACACACACACACAAATACAAATTAAAGCGGTGAATCACTTTGGCGCCCCAGCTCTGCCCTTTATCACTCCCTCTCTGTCGGTAGAAAGTTAAAAGGCGGGCACAAACGGCATCACGCTCAGCAGGAAAAATCAAAACAGAGTTTCATAAGAGGATCTAATAATGAGCACGCGGATGGAACAACGATCGTATCTGAGAAACCGACGCACCGAGCGCTGACGCAGATCACAGAGATATTCAACATGGACCTTAATGTCGACACCTGAAACCAGTCGATTCAGTAAAACGATGTTTCCTGCACCGACATATAAGGAGACTTTTGAATTTTAAATGGTTTGGTGGTATTTTTAAACACAGATTGCAACAGAATAGAGAATAAATAGAGACCGGACGCCCTGAAAGGTTTATCTTTATCGTCGATGGCCTAGCGGGGATGTTGTTCGTCTTATGTACAGAGGCTGTGGTCCGTAAATCTGACCTTTACGTCTTCCACCTTTCTCTCCTCCCCAGCACGTCCCGGCTCTCTTCATCTATCTGACCTGTTAAAGGTTAAATTATAAAACAAAAACAACAACGTTCCTTTAGCCTGTCGTTCGGTCGTCTTAAAGTGAGACAGCATTTCCAGCATGGCGGCTGCTGCTGATGAGACTCCGGAGCGGCCTGCAGAAAGGACGAGTGGTGCTCTCGGTCACTGACCGCTGCACAAAAGGATGAATGAGTCTTTGTGACTTCACGGCGTCACGTTCGTCTCGACTGGATCAGACTTGTTCATCAGATTAAGACTCTCAGGTTGGGTTTTTATTTCTCAGATATATTCTCCTCATCAACACGTACATGAAACATGTCTTATAACTGAAGATGAAAGACACACGAACACACACACACACTTCATCTGTGGACTGCGGTTCTGATCACCCGACTGTTCCTAGTGAGACAGGAAGCAGTTGTAACAGAGGAAGAGCCACTTCCTCATTGGTCGCCCCAAAACAACAACCGCTGGCTCCAATAATAGCAGCAGTGAAGGAATAAAAAAAAACACTCATTTACTAAATAAAACACAACAGCTGGGCGCTTTTTCCACCCGACGCTCATCATCCTGAAAACAGGGCGAGGCTGCAGAGGGTGGCTGGGTTTCAGGTGTGTGTGTGTGTGTGTGTGTGGAGGGGTTTAAACTGAAGATGGAAAATAAATACACCCCTTAAACAAACTTCACATTTAGCACGCCTGGAATCAAATCACCATAAATGAATGTTTCCTGCTAATTTAACTCGAGCCGCTCCTCTGCTCGCTGATCTGACGATTTATTCTCACTAAGTTAACAACAAAAACAAAGATTTCCTTTTTGCTTGTTTGAAACTCTTCCTGACTCTGAATGTGACAAACGTTCAGAGCAACATGGGTGTCACTACATGCATGCGTGATGTTACAGTGTGCAGCTCTGAGCCGTGTTTGGCGTGCGGCGTCTCGTAGGTGTCGGGCTGTTCTCTGTTCTCTGCTCAGTGCACATGACTGGTCATGGACAGCCTGTGATGGAAACTAGCACGCAGTGAGTGTGAGGATGGTGCAGGACCAGGTGACAGGAGGCACAATAACAACTCCAGACAGAAGGTCATCAGACGCAAATAACCTCAAAACAGGAAGTCACCTTTCCACGTTTCACTTGAAGGGTCTTTAGCGCTCAGGTGAACGGGGTCGCAGACGTCTAAACTTGTGTTCAGGCGTGAAGATCTTTGTGCAGCTCAGAGTCACATTATTCTGTGTCGAGTGAAAATTCTCTTTTTCTACATTTTGTTTCAAAGTACGGAAGCCCGGAGGAGACATGCACGAATGCATTTTATTTTACTCCCTTTTCCACGATAACGAGAGATTCTTGGTTCTTGGTTTTCTTCGTTATCTCCTCTTTTAAAAAGCCATCTTCCTGATCACATGATCTGCGTGCACTGAAGTCCCTGACGGATCGATAACGTTTTCTCTGAATGTCTAGAAAAGGGCCTGAAAGGAACCCGTTACATAAAGCTCATTGAAGCATGTCCACTTTAGGCTTCCGTAGGAAAGCTTCTCATCCAACCGTTGATGTTCAAACTTTGACATTTGCTTGACTCGCTCCCACACGTTTTCAGTTTCACATTTCTAAACTCCTTGAACTCCTCTCGGGATTCGTCGTTATTTCTGATCGATTCTCTGAACGGAAATTCTGTTTGTGTCTTTTTCCTCCTGCGCAGAAATCTCAGAAGATTTTAAATGACGGTCGTGTCGGCAGACGTGTAACGTTTCGGTTCAGGTAAAAAGGTTGTGTGTGTGCAGGGCCTTCTCGTTGTCTTTACCTTTTTACAGTCATGTCTTTTTTCAACATTTCTAATAAAATATAGAAATCCTGCTTTGAGTACCGTGAAGCAGGAAGTAGTCCACCGGCGTTCGCTTCATGCCGGCTTTGGCCTTCTCACTGGTCCAGTCCACCTCCAGGGCCTCCTTCAGGGAGCAGTAACTCATCGTCTGATTGGTGCAAGATTAAAAAAAAAAAAAAAAAGTTGGGAAAGTTATGTATTGGTGTTAGTGAGGATAACTGTAAAGCCACAGGTCGGATTCAAACCTGGGCCACCCGTAGCCTCCGTACATGGGGCGCACGCACTAACCACTTTGCACCAAAGCGAATGTTCACGACGCTTCACGTCGTTCATCACCGTCACCTTCCTACCTTTTTCAACATGGTCGTCTCGTTGGGGTCGATTTTGGGTTTCTTCGCCTCGGGACCGTCGTCGGAGTTTCCCTTCGGCTTCACGACTTTAGGTTTCTCCCTAAAAAAAATAAAAAAAAAAAAAAAAAAAAGAGAGAAATGAAGGCAAATCAGAAAAGATGGCGCTCAGGTGTGCTCAATACATCCGTCACATTTCTGGAAAATTGGAGCCTTTTTTATTTTGTCACAGGTTAAAAAAAAAAAATCTTTCAAATTCTTCCCACACTTACTCGACATAGTTGTGCTCTCGGCCAAGGTTGCAGAACATGTAACCATAGTAACCGTAGACGTCCCCACAGAAGACCTTGATGTTACGCTGAGAACAGAGCTGGTCGACCCGAACCATGAGGTCTCTGGAGCAGCCTGTCAGACACACCTGAGGGACGAAGAACACGGTGAAGTGAACCGTATGACCAGTATCACCAGTACTCCCAGTGCTCACTGGATTTGAGGAAAGGTCAGCCTCATTAATCTTTTACTCACTTCGATGTAACTTCACGAGCAGATTAAGAATAAATATTTCCTCTGACGAGTCATTCAGACTTTTAACAAAAATTCATACGACAGCTTTGTTTACAGCTTCCAACTGACGTCAAATCAAAATCACACTGAGACAAACGAGGATTTTTCAACGTAAGAAGAAAAGAGTGTTTGAAACTGAACCTCCACTGTGTTGGTCTGTCGGTCACGTAACAGGAGAACTGCTCCATATAACACAAAAACAACTGACACTGCTGCGAATGGAAAATCGTACAAACCAAAGTTTAATGGAAGAATATTCACGTTTAAAAACAACGTCATGATTTCAGGAGCTATTAGTGTGCGAGAAACCGAAAAAACATATTTGCATAATGGATGGCTTTTTGTGATGTTTTTGTTTCCTTCTCGCATGAATCACAGGAAAAAAAAATAAACACCTTCCTGTGAACATGCAAATAGAGCCACAGAGTGTGTGTGTGTGTGTGTGTGTGTGTGTGCCCAGATGGAGTGAGTGTGTGTTCCTCTATTGTGCTCGTCCCGCTGTAATTACCCTCGTATGAAAACTGTGACCACACTCCAACTGCTCCACTTTCACGCTGAGCCACACAGACTCCTCCATGGAAGTAGATGAAAGAGACGAGTGGTCTACAGCAGAGCCAGACACAGACCCCCCCTCAACCCCCCCCTCCCCTCCTCAACTTCACAGTCTTTAAACATTTTATCTCGAGCTCTTAAAACCTGAGCAACCTTCTCCTCCCGTCTCTGTCCCACTAAAATCCATCTCACTCCGTCCTCGCTTCACTCTGTCCTACTTTTATCTTCCTCCGTCTTCCTCTCATAACACTCTCCCTCCTCCCTCCTCCCGACCTTTACTTCACACCCCCCGAGGGAAGAAGAGAGCCGACAATAAAGACACAACAGGAGTGGGAAAAAAATCAAAAAATCTCTCTGTTATTCTTCTGATGATTTGTTAAAAACATTCTTGGCTTTCGGTGGAGACAGATCGCAGTGATCCAGTCGACGTGTGCGCAGCTGCTTGAGATGTGTTTGACATTTATTGCTCGTTATGATATGTAAATATGATCACTCTGTTTGTTGTGCTATCTTGTTCCCATTACGTTGGATTGAGTTCCATCCGCAGCATTTTGTGAGAATTTCATTTCAACAAAGGGAATCGATCCCCTTCATGCTGCGTATCTAAAGAAGTCATTTTATCACTTTGAGGCTGCGCTGCGGTTCGCTCGGTCGCCTCACAGTCGAGGCTTCTGGGTTCAAAGTTGAACGCTGAGCGGTTTCGTCTGCACGCTCTCTCACGCTGCAGGAGGATTTCTTCAAACTGTCCAGCGTCCTCCTTCAGTTCACAGCATGTTTGTGGACGGATGCCTGCACGTGTCAGAGGCTATAATCAAGCCAACACAACAGGAATGATGTTGACGATGATGTCGGGTCGTCGGGGCAGGAAGACCAGCTTTTGAACGAGTGACAGTGAAAAACAAACTCTCTCTTAGTGTGAGCACAACTTTTAAAGGAAAAGCTCAATTCTGCAGTTTGTTTTTATGATCTTCTGAGCCGATGTCCTCAAATACTTCTCTTGTGTGTGCTCGTATCACCATAAATGAGAATCAAACCCGGGCACCTCGCAGAGACGACATGAGTGTTATTTTAATTGTTTGACTTCTCAGCTCAGCGACACGCGAAGCTGAAGCTGTTCAACAGCCAACCGAAAAAACTCTGCCCTTCTGGATTTTTTCCTACAGACGAGTGAATGTGTCATTATCACCATCCTCCTCCCTCTGAACCCTGCTGCAAACCCTACAGAGCCTTATAAGGCATTTAACAGCAAGCTGGCCTCACCATGTAATTATAACAAACGAGTTCTTAGACAGACAGTTATCATTAGGACTGATCAGAGGACAAAGCAGAGCTAATGCTGCACCACGTGACAGTGTGTAGAAGTCAACTTCAGGCAGCCTGACAGAGCTGAACAAGGAGAGCTGGACATGTTGGATGTGTGCTTCGAGCGCCATCTAGTGGTCACACTGAGTGATACAACACCAACAGCTACACTAGTCCAGGATTATTAGACTTTTTTAGACCCCTTTCAGCGTTTCCACCCCCCCTCATTATTTAATGTTTATAAGCGTATATTAACACGATGTATTCATGTACTATGGAGCACGTTGCTACATTTTTACTGCCCAAGTCATTTGTTTTATAAACTTTGAGAAAATGTGCTTTTTAATTTTTTTATTTTATTCTGACTTTTTTTTTTCTTTTAAATCGTCGTGTACAATGAAGTGACAGACATCTCACGATCATACCAGAGCTGATCGATCGACACAAAAATAAAGTGGGCGGGAGCATTGGACAAAGTAGCTGATTTTATTGGTGCAACAGGTCCCAGTTAGTACCATTTTTTTGGAAATTATTCCGCAGACCCCCAAGCTATGGTTCGCGGACCCCACTTTTAAAAATCACTGCACTCGTCTGCAGCAGGTCTGTACTGTGTGTGACCTACATTTGCACAGCTATAAAAAAAACACTCATCAGGTTTCTTTTAAATCTCTACTCTTGCCCGTGTTATGTACATTTCTTTATATAAGTTGTATAAGTGTATTTTTGATTGCACAGGTTTAATCTTTTGTTCTTATTCATACAGGGGGCTTCCTACATCATGTTTCGGGTTATTAAGGGAGGTGGGACAGCGGCTGTTTGTCATGTGGCTAATGGCTAATTTTTGAAAAGATCCTCGCAGCAGCTTTAACTTGTTTCACCAACATGAAGACAAACCACTGTTAGTGTGAGGAGTTCCTTCAAGTCAGCCCTTGCACATTAGATTTAATCATTCATATGTGCAGCTGCTGTATCTACGACATGCTCAGTCTGATTGTTCTGAATAAACTTCTACTCACTGCATCAAACTGCAGAAAGAAGTCGTCGGGTTTGTCTTCCACTCTGTCTGAGTCTGCGTGGACTTCCACCATGGGATTGAGATTCTGTGCTCGCTCCAGAGAGGCCTGGGCTCGATTCTGTCCCTGAGCCGTCACTGGAACCAGGAACTGAGCTCGACACGACTCTTCAGACACCTGGGGGACAAACAAAGGGAAACAGTAAACAATGAAATCAGCTGTAAACAATGATTTCTTGATTCAGCCTGAATCCAACAAAGTTCGTCCTGACGAGGAGCACCTGAACATGTTCTCAGAGGTTTTACCTTTCAGGGTCCTGTAAGCTCTGTATGAGCCTGTGTACCTGTTCATGATCCAGCAGAGTGAGTCCCTTAACTCCAGCAAGAATCAAATTCTTGGCGACTTCAGCCCCAAGACCCCCTAAACCCGCCAGGAGAACTCTGGACCCTCGCAACCTGCACGAAAAAAGACAAAAACATGCAGGAGTATGACGTCATGTAATGCTGAGGAAGAATTATTTTTACATTTGGGAAATGATTATTATATAATGTATAGCTTGTGTTTTTCACAAATTAAATAACAGACATATAATTTAATAACATTTAATTTACAATAACTTATTTTCATTTTTTTCTAAATGATACTTTCCACTGTTTGTAATCATTATTTATTTTCTGTCTGTTTTTTTTTGTTTGTTCATGTTCATCTTTGTCTTATGTTACATGTTCGGAATAAATAAACAAATCAAATATATGTTTTACAAGAAATTCTTGTATTTTTATTGATTTTGTTTGACGATGTGGAAATGTGTGAACAATTACAAAGAACTGAGTTTTATGTGACTTCCCCGATGACCACAACCATAATAATTTAAAAAAAATCCTTAAATTGCACAAATTGTTCAATTAAATCCTCTGCTGAAAACTTCCCATTTATAAAATGTTTTATAATTGTTATTTATTAAAGTTAAGAGATCAAAAATTAGCCTCCGCCGGGCTAACTCAGCTAGCTCACCTCTTCTGGGCATCTAGACCCCACAGCCGGATCTGGCGGTCGTACTGAGCCGCTTCTTCTTCGCTGATGACCGGGTCTTCCTTCTCGATCGTATCGATCATTTTCACTCACAAAGACACGGATAAAAAAGCCGAAAAGGCGCCCTTTTTTGTTGATACTGCAGCTGCAGATGTGAATGTTTAAAATACCGCGACAGTCCCGCTGAATAGTCGCAGGGTGATGACGTACACAAAACGTAACAATAGAATTTTTTTCCCTCTTTATATTTATAAGGTTTATTCTCTGTTACGTTTTCAAACCTGATTAAAATGTGTTGATTCCTCTTTTGAATGACTTACTCCTACTTTATATAACAGATTTATATCAGAGGGAAGTTCAATATTCATGTTTTTTTTTGTTTACAATGCAATCTTAAAACGAGTTATTAATATTCATAAATATTTCGCTTTCCACTGTCTCATATGTGATCCTCTGCCTCTGAACCCTCGATAACTTAGAAAACCAGTCCATGGACAAAACCCCAAAACATATTAACAATGATGGAGTTTGGTTTATTTTAACCCTGGGTTTTGTCTTCAGCAAACAACCTTTTGATTTGTTTTATAGTCTATCAATTGAAACCAAAGTTTAAAACAGTTTTTCTACATTTTCAGTATCATTGCACCGCAGGACCTATGCACCCTGTTTATTCCTGTACAAACTTGTACGTCTCTTTTATTTAGGTTAAGCTCGTATTTCTGAACCGCGTTGTTGAAGAAGACATGTTATCCATCTTTTTGACTTTTTCAAACAGCAATACCTCTGTTTTTGTTTTGTTTTTTTTGGGGGGGGGGGATATCTATATTTAGTTATTTTGGCCAATATTCAAAATAGGCTAAAAGTGCTACTCGCATAAAAAACGCAAGGTAATTTGACAAAGTATGGCTGAAAATAATGCCAGTCTTAAATTGAACCTGGGTATTTTACATTATACGTTTTCATCAAAAGGAATGGTGTGATTTTTTAATAATTTGAAATCATTTTTGTTCCGCAGGTGCACCTGCAAGTCAAACTCATGGGCACACTTTCTCCAAGCAATCCCCTGTTCGTTTATTTCCGTCAGACGCGTAGACGAATGTAATTCGTAATGACGTCACTCTCGGAAAACGCGCCCCCTTTTTTCTCTTCTGAGAAGACGGTCGGCCATTTTAAGTTGATCAGTCGTCATTTCACATCGCCACAGTAGGACGGAGAACGTCAGGACTCCATTTCATCATATTTCTCTGACAACTTAAGTGGAGAATTATTGCCTACTATGAACAGAAACTCTTCCTTAAAAATCCAAACAAGTAGATCCTAGTGAAGTGACGCATAAGCCAGTAGATTCCAGTGTCGAGTTGTAATTTTTTTGTACCTCAATGTAGCTAGAGGAAATGGCTGTGGAAAGCATGACTGTCCATCCAAACTCCCCAACTACCAACCACGAACACAACAGTCTCCTGACTGACGAAAGGTCGAGTAATTCTACAGTCATATTTAAATGAAATTATTTATTTGTCCTGTGCTTTTACACAGAAAGCCCGGGGTTTATTTTTCTTTTTCTGTCAAAGGGATTAAACTCGCCTTTTCTTGGGAAACGAGTACAGAGGTAAAGAACGCCATGTTTACACGACAACGCCAACTGGGAGGCCAAAATAGCACCTGGGATAACGAAATACACCTTCATTTTTATTTCATTTTATTACAATCACCGATCAACCGACCAAAGCCGAGTTGTCTAAGGGAAAAAGAAGATATGACCAATCATACTTAAACCGCCATTTTTGCCGATTCGACGGGTTTTAAAGCATCGACGAACAACGACCCCCCCTGTTCACAAATATTTTTTATTAATTTACGTTTGCTCGTGTGGGTTTGGTGATTTCTTTAATGCCACTCGCTGAAAAAAATCGTCGTAAACTCGCCAACGGTCGGCCGGTTTTTGAAGCTAACGTTAGCATCCTTAGCTTGTTAGCTAAAGTTATCAAGGGCTACAGTTGGCCGAGAAGCTAATTGCTAATAGGTTCGCCAACAGTCAATTTAATTATCACTACAACGTTCAATTAAGTACAGAGTTGAGTATTATGTTGAAACTATTTTTTTCATCCGACCGTAATCGTCGTGTACGAATCTTTATCAAATAAAAAAATCTCGATTCAAGTGCCGTAACTGCCAGCTCGGTTGTTAGCTTAGCCGTTAGCTCAATTGTTAGATCTACGCACCTAAAAAAGTCCAAACAAAAATCTGGCGTACACATTTTAATTTCCATAAAACTGTCAAATTACTGTTTTTTTACTCCCCCAAAGTCTTCGATGTTTATTGTCTCTTAACATTAAAATAGCTAAATAATAATACATTAATCAGCCTTGCGTTCTTTAAAGGTGCACAATGTAGTGAAATAATAAAGTTGGACAAATAGTTTAATTATATGCTTTATTATCTGAACTGAAGACACACATTTTAAAATTTGGTCCCAAATGGGTCCCTCGAACACAGTTTGGAGCTGAAAAGCGACCAGCAGAGTTTTAATTACACAAGTATTTTATCTTCTAATTGTTTTCCAGAGACCAGATTTCTCTCTAAGTTCAGTTTGTGTATAAAGTTAGGAACATATCCACTGAATATGTACGCTTCTCCAACCTTTACATTTCTCTCCCCAAAATTACATTGTGCATCTTTAATTGCAGTTCAAAAGTTTTTAGTGCTGCTTGTTTGTCAGATAGTTTTCTAATGCATTACTTTTTTTTCACAGTCGTGCCCACACTGACTCGTCCCAAACATCCACAAACGTGCCCAAAAAAAAAGTGTAAAACGTCTGCAAAGCATCCCAGAAGTCAAACACAGAAGTCCATTTTCCAAAATGCCCAGTTGGCAAAGTATATGTATTCAGTTGCCCCACTTCCAAGTCCCAAAGACCCCCCTCTCCCCACCTCCTAGTTCCCTTAAAAGGTTACGAAAAATCCTGTAAAATGTTTTTGATTGCAAAATGTGAAGAAAAGTTGTCACAGTAAGTATTCCCCATTTTAATCATGGCCCTTCGCTTGTAGATTAAGTTGTGGACGTATCCACTGAGCTTATATTGTACCCTAATGCATGGTAAATCCTGAAGACAACTGCAATGTTGCTTTATTGATCTTTCAGAACTTTTTCATTGTCAATCTTGTTGATAAATAGGAATGGAAACTTGTTTTGCATAGATTACATGATGACACCAGGGTTTGCACCTAGTTGCAAGGTTGTGCTTTTTTGCTTGTACTGATGAACCTAAACTATTAAGATTATGGACTTGATGTGTTTTTTTGTTGTCTGACTTTGGAAGAAGCTGGATGTATTTTGTTCACGCTGGATGGAAGCAGGTGATGCGATTACAAAACACATTGACAGGCCAGAGAGGCCAACAGCTCCTGGCTATAGTGAATCCCAGCCAGTGTCCATTCATGACCAACCCGCTTCCATAACACAGTAAAACCCCTGTGCTATGAAAGCGGGCCCTCCATTGTGTCAGGAAAGTTTTCCATGTGATATGTTAGTGTGACCTTTTGGCACATGCCATCAGCGAGGTAGAGGACTTGGCTGCTGAGATGAAACTCCAAAGTTTGTTGTGTTTGGCTTGTGAGCTGAAAGCTGGTGTAAGGACCAGGACGTGTTTACTGTTCAGGCTGTGAAGAAAAGAAAAACAGTTCATTCCTATAATTTTTAAGGACATTTTAAGGCTCTGAAGTTTCTGGTGTCTTTTTTTTGAGTGGGTGTTTATATTAAATATGTCATAAATACTGCCTATGCTGTTAGGTATTGGTATTTTTTTTGCTCTGCTTTGTTATTTATTTACTTTGCCGAGCTAGATCAAATGTGCCCATGTATGATGAATACAGATTTGTGTTGTTTAAGTGATGGTGTCGGCAGGTCTCGTAACTGAAACCTGTTTGAAATCAAACAAAAGCACTAACATGTGTCACATGAATCTGTGTGTTCCTGAACAGCAGCAGAAAAAAAGGATTTTCTCTAAACAAACTTATTTAGATATTTAAATGTGTAAAGCATTTAAAGGGTTGGTTTGCGTTTGAGGGTGAATTAGCAGATCTGTTTCACTGGTTGTGTCTGAATCATTCTCTGCATGATGATCTGTGATGAAGCGATAAAATAATCTCGACAGCACAGATTACTTGGTTCTCCTCGGGGGAGTTTGTGTGCCTCGGATGTGTTGGGATGTTAACCCAGCACCTGCTTGTTCTCCCTGTGAGAGAAGTCAGTGTGCTCGTTGTCATACCAGTGAATAAGAGTAATGGTGCTCACATAACACTGGCCTGAGGCCTTGCCACAGTCTGGACTTGTTACCAGGATTCCTTTAATCAAATAGTGATTCTGAAATACTCTGCCTGGTATGTGCCATAAATCATACCGTGTTCTTGCCAGTGAAAGAAACAAACACGCGGAGCAATGGTCGCTCTAACCATGTCACAACTGCGTGGTGTTGCTTCTTGGGCGTTATCCAGTGCCTGGCACAACTTCTTCAAACAAAGCTGGTGGGAGGGCACGCCACACTCGCTGATATCAACGTGTGTGTGTGTTTTGTAAGACTGACGTTCTCCCCACTTCTTCTGTCTGTATCGAACCTTTTCTGAACACATTTTAAGCTTTTAAATGAAGCATTTGAGTCTCTCCCAAACTCTATGACCCCAGTCCCTGCAGGGGCGAGGCCTGCATGTGATCCACCTCAATTGGGAGCTCATGGTTGCGCTCATGCTGCCTCGTGAGGATCCTGTCTGACCTCAGTCGCAGCACATCAGTGACTTCTTCTCTGTGCATGATACATCAAGTATCCTTTCTATATAAAGTAGAGATGCTGTCTGCTCTCAGAGGTTTTCTTTCTCTTTGCAGAGAAGACGTGCCTTGAATAGTTTAGTTGTGTGCTTAGGTAGAAGCATCAAATCTCTGACAGACTGTAATAAATGCTTCCAGTCATTTTCCAAGTTTACTGAATTAAAAAAAAAAAGGTTTTTAAATCCCACAAATACAAATAATGCAACTTTAACAGTGGCGTTGGTTACACAGTGAATCCTCAACTCCAGATTTTAAATTCTCTGTACTCGTTTCTCAAACAGGAAATTGTCGTTTTATGGGTTTAAACCAGTTTAATTGTATTTATCTTATCGTACAAATATATTTAATAAATGCTCCAACATCCCTTTAGAAGATCTAAGTCTAACTTTCATCGTTTTAACATTCACAGGCCCGAGGATGGCGAGCTGGAGGAGGGCGAGCTGGAGGACGATGGGGGAGAGGTCGAGGAGGAAGAGACGGCCGGAGGAGCGTCGGCCGCAGCAGTAGTCGGAGACGGCGCCGAGGAAGCAGGCGCAGGGGGCGACGCTGAAGGGGGGGAGGGGGCTCCAGAGAAGCCTCAGCGAAGTCGAGAGCGCCACGGCAGCAGCGAGTCGGAAGAGGAGAAATCCCACCGCCGCAAGAGGAAGAGGAAGAAAGAAAGGGAGCGAGAGAGGGAGAAGAGGAGATCCAAGAAGAAACGGAAATCCAAACACAAAGTAAGAACGTTGACGAATATAAAGAAGTTAATTAACACGAAAATGAAGATACGTCCGAGTCTCTAACGACGTCCGTTTGGCTCTTTCTTAGCGTCATGCGTCCTCTGATGACGACCACTCAGACTTCAGCGATGACTCCGACTACAGTCCCAGTGAGAAGAGGAAGTACAGAGAGTACAGTCCACAGTACCCTCCTCCTGTAAGTCCAAAGGTTCAAATCTGAACCCTCCTTCACTTTTTAAATTCACTTTCCTGTCGTGTCGATTTGAATGAACGTTTCATGTCGAACGTGCTTTTAGTCTCACGGCGGCTACGGCGGCTCGAAGAAGGGCGGCTACATGAAGATGGACAAGCAGAGCTACGGAGGCTATGACGAGTATGAAGAGGAAAACTTCGAGGGAGAGGAAGAGGAGGAAATGGGAGAGGAAGACTATGACGATTTCACCAAGGAGCTCAACCAGTACCGCAAAGCCAAGGAGGGAGGAGGAGGCCGCGGTGGACGAGGTGAGCACATGTACTTCCTGCTGCGTGATAGATATTTGCCCAGCTGAGATTTAGCGGATACCGTGCTGGACTCGCTGGCAGAATTAGAATCCAAGTTTTCGGAGAGCTTCAAATAAGAACCGGCTTTTCAGAAAGTCTCCCTCTGTGTGATTCACTCTCATCTGTTTGCTGTTTCATTTGCACACAAAGGAGCTTGTTTGCTCAAAGTCTCTTATCAACCAAAAAACTTGAGATAAGTTTCAAACCGCTTCTGTGTTCGCAGCTCGTTTCACTGTTCCCTTTGTCTTCCGCAGGTGGTCGAGGTCGTATGAAGGGCTTGAGAGGGCGCGGAGGAATGAGGGGAGGGAGGAGGGGACGCGGCGGAAGCAGAGGGAGAGGAGGCCGGGGCGGAAAGATGGGAGGAGACAACGATGATGGAGATGGCTACGGAGAAGAGATGGAGGTGAGGGTGAGCGTGTTTGCATTAGCACCTTGTTTCACTGTTTTTTATGTGAGTTAGAAAACAAGTCTGGAGGTCAAAGAAAGACTCAGATATCAGAACAGCTTATTAAACCAGGAGATAAAATCTGAACCATGAACTGATAAGATTTTGACCCCGAAGAAATTCTGATACGATTTCACAGAAGAAGTCTTTCAGGATGAAATAAGTGATGCTGTTTTCTACCTAAAAGCTCAAAGATGTCAAAAGTTCTCGGCACCTTTGATTCCATTAAATAAATAATAACAGTCTTCACAAGTCTGCAATGATGTACTGAATTAGTTGTTTTTTTTCTGTGACGTGACACTTGTTGAATCCGTCCTCACAGTACGGAGAAGACGACTACGACAACAACATGGGAGAGGACGACTACGACGACTACCTCTCGAAGGATCTGTGCCAGTACAAGAAGAACAAAGACAGAGGCAGAGGTGTGTGTGTGTGTGTGTGTGTGTGTGTGTGTGTGTGTGTGTTCAGTTTAGTATTCTATGATACCTGCACCTGACAGTGTTGATTGGCTCACTCTCTCGTCTCGTGGTCGTCAGGTGGGAGAGGCGGCCGCGGTCGAGGCCGAGGTAAAGGAGGCCGAGGCATGATCAGAGGAGGAAAAGGTCGAAATCGTGGCAGAGGAAGAGGAGACATGGGGAACGATGACGACAACAATGGAGACATGGACAACGGGGTACGGCTCTTAGGTTACCTGAAAATCCAAAGGAGGTTTTTAAAGGACAAACGGAGGTCAAAGCTGCTAAACCGTAATCGAAGTGGATCAGTGAACCCTCTTCTTGACTCTGTGCTCTCTCTTTTGTTTTAGGATGGAGGTGGAGGTCTTGATGGATCAGGAATGGGGAGGAGGAATCAGAATGAGAAGCACCAGGATAAGAAAGGAAAGGCGATCTGCAAATACTACATAGAGGGCAGATGCACATGGGTGAGATATCTAACGTTTTGTTCTTGGACTGTCAAACATGCGTGTCTACTCAAAGGATTGTTGTCACGCTCCTCATTCATTTGATGCTTTTTAATCATCAATACACGTCAAGAATGATCCATCAATTATCTGAATGAAGATCCAAAGATATAAAAGATTTTTTTTAATTGCAATTAATCAAATCATTTAATTTGTCTCCACCTATTGGAAGGTTTTAGGTATTTTACATTTCAATAATCTTGTTTCCTCTTTGATCAGAACATTTTCATTTATCTTAATTGTCATGTATTTACGGGCGTTATCTCCTCTAACACACACATCATTTTGAATCCACAGGGGGATCACTGCAACTTCAGCCACGACATCGAGCTGCCCAAGAAGAAGGAGCTCTGCAAGTTCTACATCACTGGATTCTGCGCCCGAGCGGACCACTGTCCGTACATGCATGATATCCTTCACTCCTCTCAAGTTAACGAGCTGCCTGTCCATTCAGACAGTGAAGCCTTTAATCAGCTCATTTCTATCTAATGTTAAAATATGCTGCTTCAGTGTTCGTCTCAGTGTTTCTCCTTGACTCCCGCGCTACGTGAATTTCCCTGTAAGCTGTTCCACACCACGGGGAACTGCGTCAACGGGGATGAATGTATGTTCTCTCATGATTCGCTCAACGACGACACGCAGGAGCTGCTCAACAAGGTCAGAGCCTTTAACGCTGCTCCTCCTCCTCCTCTTAGAAGTTTCTGGGTTTATGAAGGAGTTTGTCATGGTAACGTGTTTGGTTTTTGTAGATGCTGGCAGAGGATGCGGAGGCCGGAGCGGAGGACGAGAAGGAGGTGGAGGAGCTGAAGAAACAGGGGATCAACCCTCTCCCAAAGCCCCCTCCTGGAGTCGGCCTCCTGCCCACCCCTCCTCGGCCTGTTCCCGTGGACACCAGCACGGGGGCTGGGGAATTTGGTGGTCCTTCGGGAGGTGACTTCGGGGGTCCACCTGGACCGAATCAGGGGCCCATACCCAGCAAGTGTCCCCCAGGACCCGGGCCCGGACCAGGACCTGTTCCTGTACCGATGCCTTGTGCTGGTCCACCTATCATGGACCCTGATGGAAATCTCTTCCAAGGAGTGCCCCCGAACCTTAGTGTCCCCCCTCCTCACATGGGCCCCCCACCTCCTTGTGGTGGCGGAGGGAAGAAGATCCCGTCGTTGTTTGAGATCAAGGTGAAGCCGACGGGACAGCTGGCTCACAAACTCGCCGTCAGGTAAGAGACGAATTCTTTTAGAGGGCGACTTTAATCCTTCAAATGAAACTTAAAAACTGTTCTGTAGTACATCCTAACTCCTCATCTTCTTCCTCCTTCAGGGGCCAGACTCCGAGCACCACTCAGACTCCAGCCCCTGGACCCCAGGGAGCCCCCGGTGCTCCTCCCACCCACTTTCCGTCCCCACAAGGCATGATGTCCCCCGACATGCAGAACATGGGCTCCAACTTTGGGATGAACCAGGGGCCCCCCAACATGGGCCCCGGTGCACCGCCTATGATGGGAGGATTTGCACCTGGCGAAGGCCCTCCACATGGGGGCGCTATGCCTGCAGGTCCTCCTCAGGGCGGAGGAAACTTCTTCAATAACTACTACAACCAGCAGGAGGGCATGAACATGGAGGGAGTGGTGGAAGAAGGTGAGAGGGAGTTTAAATCAGGAACCTGAATAATGAATAATCTATAAATATCTATAAATAGATCAATCACTGCTCCCCTCAGGTGACAACTACCAGAGTTTTGAAGAACGAGGAGGAGCAGCGAGTTTCGGTAATCAGTCGGTTGGCCAAGAAGGCTCGGCGAACGGAGCGTCGACCAATCAGGGAGGGATGTCCGTGCCTGACTTCCTGCCTCCAGCGCAGCGAGTTCTGTTCATGAGGATCCAGCAGAAGCAGCAGGAGGAAGAGGAGCGAGCTCGCAGGATGGCCGAGGGAGGCGCAGAGAGGAGCAGAGACACTGAAGGTGTGCATAACCTTTGTCATGAATATTCATATTTACATCGTCATGGCGACGTCACCGTGTCTTTGAAAGGTCGCCTTTAAACTCTTTTAACTTCTTCCCTAGGCGACTCAGGGAACTGGTACTCCAGTGAGGATGAGGACGGAGGTGGAAGTGTGACTTCCATTTTAAAGACGCTCCGTCAGCAGACTCAGCCTCCCCAGAAACCCGAAGGCCCCCCTCTGGACCCTCGCCTCCAGAAGACCCCTCCTGCCAGCGCTCCCGCTCGCCCTGCAGACCCCCGCATGGCTCGGGACCCGCGATTATCCCGTGCCGCTGACTCGTCTGACTCCATGCCCACCCCGGCTTCCTCTGGACCACCTGCAGACCCCAGGTTAGCCCGACTCACCGCTGCCGCCTCAGCCGGATCCTCCCTGCTGCCACCGGCGTCTAAACCAGAGCCTCCCCCTCTGGTCTACAAGCCCCCCCCTCTGACAGCCCCGCCCGCGGAGGAGGAGGAGACGGAGCGAGTTCTACGGGACAAGCCGGTGCCGATCCCCCTTGACCCGCTCATGGGTATGGCTCTGAGAGACCCCCGCACACAGCTGCAGAAGTTCAGCCACATTAAGAAGGACATCGTTCTCCACATGCCCGCCTTCATAAAAACCATCACATGGTCTCCTGAAGACCTCCTCCCACTCCCCATCCCCAAGCAAGACCTCCTCCCTCTCCCACCAGGCATCCCTCCTGTGTCCTCCATAGACCCCCGTCTGTCTCGTCCTCCGCCGCCCCTCCACACTCCACAGCCGGTCCCTGTACAGGCCCCTCCCCCCTTGGACCCGCCTGCAGCCTCTTCCTCCACCTCGTCCATCCCAGACTTTGAGCTGCTGTCTCGCATCTTGAAAACTGTCAACTCCAGCCCGTCTCAGACCCCCTCCCCTCCTCTTTTATCTGCTCCTGTTGCCCCCGTGTCCCTGCTGGGACCACCTCCCCCCATGCCCCCTGCCCTAGTAGAAAAGCCTGCTGACCCCCGTATGGCCCGAAAAACCCCGACTGACCCCCGCCTGCAACCTCAGAAGTCAGCACTGAAGCAACCATCAGAACCTGCCCCTCCTCCTGTCCCCTCCATCTCCTCAACAACAACCTCCAGCTCCTCCCCTCCCACTATTGCACCGTACGACCCCAGACTGCTCTCTACTGGGGGGACGGGGCGCAATGTGGGCACGGGGTCACCAGGGGGAGCCAGCGTGCTGAGCGGCATCAGTCTGTATGACCCTAGGACTAACAAACCGAGCAGCCCTGGTACCAGCAGCGGCTCAAACAACTCCCCCAACTCAGCCAGCACAGAGTCTAAACCCAGTGACCCCCCGACCAGTAAACCCAAGTCCAAGGAGCCCCTGTTTGTTCGAAAGTCCGCATTGGACCAACCAGAGCCGGAGAAAAGCGAAGAGAAAGGGACTGATCGATACAACAGCTACAACAGGCCGCGACCGAAGCCGGCGCCCTCGCCCAACTCTGCCGCGCAGGGGGGGCCTGCTGCAGCCGGGGCGGCCAGCAGTGCAGGTCAGGGAGCTTCTGGAGCTGCGGCGGATCAGGGGCCCTCAGGGGTCCACAACCTCCCTGTGTCGTCTTTATTTGGGGTGGTGAAGCAGGCGGCGAAGCCTGGCGGGACTGGCAGCCCCTTTGGAGGCAGCAGTCCGGTGCAGCCCGAGCAGGCGACCACGGAGCAGGACAAAGCCTCCCTCAAGGAGGTCTTCAAAGGCTTTGACCCCACAGCGTCACCTTTCTGCCAGTGACCCCCCAAAGACCCCCAAGACCCAACCCCACATCGATCACTGAACACTGAAGCCCATCGAGTGGTCGCCGGTTGTTTTAACGTTATTGAACACTGAACAGATCAGTGAACAGGAGAGAGACACACACGCGCACACACACACACACACACACACACACACACACACACTGTAACAGTGTTGCAGATTGTATAAAAGACCGGGGTTTATGGGGAGGGTTTAAAGTAAAGCTCTATTTTAAAACAGACTTACTGATGTATAATTAAATGTATTCTTCTCATCTCATTGCTTCATGTAAGCAGATATTCAGACCGCAAAACATTTATAAAGAATCAACATTTTAGATTCATAACATTTTTTATTTTATTTTTATTTTATTTATACCCTTATCTCAGCTCCTCCGCTCACTTTTTGCAAACTCTCTCGTCATCCGTTTGATGTGCTCGTCTCTGCAGCAGACAGCTCAGCCTCTCCCGACAGGAAATTACTGTCGGGAGATTTAATGAACTTCACTGCAGCGACTCCCCGAACACAGCCGCTCCTCCACGAGCCTGTGCATCCACCGTCCTCTTGAACTCCTGTGCAGTCAGTTTGGTTCTGACTTCACGGTCACACTTTCTGCAAACACTTCAATATTCTGCTTCTTTTTTTTTTTTTAACTATTTATTTCTTCACTCTCACTTTGTGTCCTCTGTCCGGCTGTATTATTGATTTTATGATGTGTGGCTCCTCCTGCTGCTCACATACGGTTTCTTACCCAAAACAGGTAACTCACCCATCTTTTTGGCCGCACTTTGATTAACTGAGCCAGAGTTCACCACCTCCCTGTTAAACTGCATGATTTCTGTGACTGCTCGGGGACGTGGACTCATCTGCAGCCGGTTGCTGTGTGACAATCGTAAAGCTCCACTTGGACCTAGAATTCTTCATGAAGCATGAAGTTGCATTGAGCTCGCTCTACTGTCCGCCTGACGTCTGGATTCAGAGGACCATGGGACTGAAGATGCAAATGAGTACATGGTTTTCTCTCTGACGCTACATAATGAACGCACGCTTCGTGGTGGTCACATCACAGCTGTGACTCCCGTTTAAAAAATATGAAATTCTTCCCCGTCTCGTCCCTTCTGAGTTTCCTCCTCTTTATCTGAAACAGGTCGAAGGAGCTGGAGCCCCCTGAGTCAGAGCGAGCACGCCGAGTCTGTCCCAACACGCGTCTGTCGGCTCACTGTAGAGGAGCGCGAGAAGTTTCTCCGCTCGTCCTCCGTCTTTGTAAAAATGTTGATCATTTTAATTTATTTTTTTATACCGGGGTAAATAATACTTCCTCACTTCACATTTTTGAACTGAATCATTTTATATGCCAGGAATATGTGACGACCTTGGAGGGGTTATAGGCAGCCTGCGACAGTGTGCAGACAGAAAGAGAGAGACTATTTTTTTATTTGGTTTTGTGTATAAAGAGTCAAACTAACAACAGATTCACGGTTTCTCACCTCGACAGGCCATAAAAAAAAAGCCTGATGGGATTTTGAGTGTCGCTACATCAAGTGTGAAATAATTGTTGATTTGTTCTTTCCTTTACAGCTTTCTTGTTTTATAAGTTGGTTTTTTTCTTGCTCTGTAAATTGACCAGTATCCCGTCTTTGGAGGAGTTTTTCTAACTGTACACTGTAGGTGAGGTTGTCAAAGTATTTAAATAAAGTTGATTAATCATCAACCACTAAAAACGCTTGTTTTCTGTGTTTCTTCACTTAATTCATTTGAGCATTAATGCAACTGTAGTCAAAGTATTAAAATGAGAAATGATGAAGATGCAAGCAGCAAAGTCAGCTGTTGAAAATGAAGCTGAGGTCGCACGCGCACACGCGTCTGATTGGCTCATGTTTTGACCAACACACTACGAGGCAGTTTTTTTTTTTTAATTATATATTTGTTTTGTTTAACTTTTTACAAACTACAGTATTCTCCATAGTTCTGGAGCGTGATGTAATGAATTATCAGGACGCTCCAGCTTTCACCTTGTCCTGAGTTTGTGACAGCATTTCCAATATGGAGTCTGCTGCTGATGAGCCTCCAGCGCCCCCTGCAGGAAGAGACAGGTGACACCCCTCAGGCTTCATCCATTAATAATTACAGTAAACACAAGACGGGATGTAGCAGCGGAGTAAATATTGATGCAGGGATGTTTTCTTGTAAATGATGCCATGACGATGGTTGGTGGTTTTTCTTTCTACCTTAGATTTGTTGTTTAAGGTGATGTGCTGTTTATTTATGAAACGACTTTTTAAACTCCTAATCAAAGTATCTTTATATTTGTCACATTGAACTGAACGGGCAGGCCAGCAGGGGGCGCCCAAGGGCTGACAAACTGTGAACCACAGCAGCTGCACAGAAAGTGCAAAGTTTGCTTTGACAGGAGGAAACCTCTCATCTGACTGCATGTTGGTGCCCTCCCGAGCATCACGTGCACTCTCACTGTGGAAAAATCTGCTCACTGAAGGAAAATGAAAAATGACATGATTCCTACGCTGGTTGGAAAGAACCCTCACGAGACTCTCAAATCATCCTTTCACAGTTAACAGAAGTTCATCCGAGGTGGTGATATCAGGTTGGTATTAAAACCTTTCTGCACATCTGTTTTTCTTTAAACCCACCGTCTCATACTGATACCTCCATGTGTCAAGCTGAAATAAAATGCATTCTGTAGCTGACCCGCCTCTGCCTTTGACACACAACCATTCCTGAATCTGTCATTCTTCTCCACCAGGCGTGTTGCTGTCGCCCCCCCAGTGATACTGCTCCTCTCTATCTTTAGGCCGGCTGTGATTGAAGCGCTGCCACTCTGGGATCAGCAGCACACGCAGCCTGTTTCCTGGTTTGCTACGATCCTGTGGTGACTCACTTCCTGCTCCCCTCCCATCCTGCAACACTGGCTCCAGGAAGACAAACTATTCATCCCGTACCTCAAAGGTTTCCTATCACACACAAACACACACACACACTGAGCTGCCAGTTTATTGGCAGCACCTACCTGGCTGCTGTGTAGCACCTCTCTCGACCTTCAGAGCAGCTGCTATTCATCTCAGATTCTTCAAGATGTTTGACGCTTCGTGCGTCACCACTGCACGACATTAAAGCTGCTGAAAAACACTGAGCAGTCCTTCATGTGGGGCCTGGTGTCAATAAAAAACATGCAACATGTCAGCTCAGAGCGGGAGGAGAAAACATCAGGTGATGCATGAACAATAATACATATGATACAGGAGCCTTTCAACATCATCATCTGATCACTATGTTGCTGCTCAGATTGACTTCCCTGTGTGACCCACAATATGACCTGTTCGGTGCAGAGTTCTTTCCTCACACTGTAGCTGCTGCATGAATCATTTTGTTTCCCACACTTACCTGAGACACACACACACACACACACACACACACACACACATCCGGCAGACACCCATAATTATCTCTGTGGAATCAAACATCAGCTCTGTGGAAATCCGTCGAAAGGGAAATCGTTTTGTCTCGACCTGAAGTTTTCACAGAAGGGCAGTGATTCATGATAAACTCTTTTAGACGGGCTAGAGTTCAAACACAGTGATACAAATCACACACACACACACACACACACACACACACACACACACACACACACACAGAAGGCTTTCAGCATGTAACCCACATCCAGACGGACTGAGTGACTGCAGCCACTCCACACCTGCATGGTTTCTTATGAAACTAAATCTGTGATTGTGTCATCAACACATCGCTAAGACTTCAAAATACATCAGGGGCCCTTTGTCCGTTTTCCGGCTCTCTTTCAGTCCTGATGTTTTCCTTGACTCCCAGCAGAGTCGTGTGGTCACTGTATCTTTTATCAGTAATCTGCTTAGCCGCCTCCTCGGGCAGCCTACCTGTGGAGAGTGTATATTTAGAAGAGCTGATCCTCTTAGAGGATGACTTGGGCTGGGATTTGGGAGATTGACGGCATGTCAGCAGTGCAGTGCTCCTCCTGCAGTTGTGGAGGGGGGGCGCTGTGTGTGTAATGACTCGACTTGAACCTTCAGACTACATTCAAGAGACGTTCAGTGTCTGTCTCTTTATCCTGGGAATAAATGCTTCATTATTCTGCAAAATGGTTCCCACGAGCTGCAGAGAGGACGATACCAGGATTAAGGAAATCATGGATATTTATTCCATCCAGAGGCTTGGCTCTTACTTTAAAAGGCCTTCTTAACTCAAAAACACTAAATCAGCGTTTCATGACAGCTCAGAACAGAGAATGAAAGCAATAAACACGTTGTTTTCCTGTTAGTTTTCAGTCTGCGGCGCCCACACTCTGCAGCCAGGCAGTCTGTCTGTCCGCCTCTTTGTGAGCTGCTTGTTAAAAACGCCGGATAAGAGCGTCTGATGGAGTCCAAAAAAAAAAAAGGCAGACTGCCTCTAGCTTGTCTTATTTGATAGAGAGAGAAGAACGTGACCTTCCACGTCTTGGAAAAACTTTTTTTTTTTTTTTGCCGTGCGGTATCTGCACAATGTTTGGAGCGATTTTATCAGCGTGTTTCGGATCCTCGTAAAGAACTGTGAGTGCTGTGAGACGGACGCCGCACAGATAAAACACTGCACACGCCACACCCTCTGTCCTATGAGCCAATCAGAGTGAAGTGCTTATCGACAGAGATGACCTTAGACGTCAGCTCCTGTGTCATTGTCATCGTGACCGAATAAGACACGAAGCCTCAACGTTCCCGACTGAACGGAGAAAAAGACAAACTGCTTCCATCTGCTTCCCAAATAAGGAAGTGTGTTTTTTAACTTGACTTTTAGTGTTTGGACTTTTACATGATGGGAAACCTTCAGTGTGGATTCCACAGTCTGTTCGGGCCCTTGTACACATTAACACCTGGCCCTCGGGGGGGGGGGGGGGGTTCTGGTCTGGGGGCCTCTGGAAACCTTCACCATGTCGATGGATCATTACTCCTCCAGGCGACAGCGGGTCAGTTCAGCTCGTGGACGGGGATGTGACCTGGTACATCTGAAGTCCAGAAAACACTGACGGCGTGACGCAGAAAGTTAATGTTAATGTTAATACATACTCTAATCTCCTTGTTGCTCGCTGCCCCTGAAACACCAGCTTGTGTTCAGACGTGTTTGTCTGTTTTATATCTGTGTGATAGAGAAACAGCTCCGGGTCAGCTGAGACAGATTTGACCTTCAGGGACAGAAAAGATGTTGAAATATATTCACATTCGCTTTTTCATTTCAGCAAAAAAGCTGGATGTTTTGAGTTTTGAGGTCAAACTGAATGACATCCTTGACCTGCTTAATAAAAGGTCTCCATATATTCTTAAATGCTTTTAATATTCTCTCTAAACGAAGGCTTGGGAGCTTCTGCTCGATCCACTGATTAATGTCCGTCACAGCTTTTCTCTTGAAGAACAAGTTTCCCTTCAAGGACTCTGAAATCGATGACTTTCTGATTAAACTCCTCCCACCTGCTTCCTTAAACTATATCAGACTAATCCTCTCAGGAGAAATGTTAAATAGAATAGAATAAAAGCTTCTCACTGTCTGAGGCAGAAGTCTGAGTTTACCAACCGTGAGAGTCAGATAGATCTCGTCCTTCAGCTGCAGAGTTTCTGATGAATAGATCAGCAGTCTGAG
This sequence comes from Symphodus melops, assembly GCF_947650265.1. Lineage (NCBI taxonomy): Eukaryota > Metazoa > Chordata > Actinopteri > Labriformes > Labridae > Symphodus > Symphodus melops. The sequence continues at coordinate 1,729,662 of NC_136700.1, forward strand.
GTTGAGATGAACAAACTGACATCACCGTGCTGGTATGTATCTGCTCAACATGTGACAGGGGCCTTTGTGGCAGCCACATGCTTATGGAGCCTGCATGTGTGTGTGTGTGCTGAACCATCACACAATTCAGTGTTTGTGTCCGTGTGTATGACTGTGTGTGTGTGTGTGTGTGTGTGTGTGTGTGTGTGTGCTGGTCTTCTCTGGTCAGCCTTATCCAGTCAAATCAACATTTATGTTACTTCACATCAATTTAAACCTTCTGTTCTGTGAAGTGGACTCTGGAGGAAGCACATGTGTGTGTGTGTGTGTGTGTGATGGCAGCACTTTCTGCAGGTCAGGTCTGGTGAATGAAGTGCAGCTGCTCTGTGGTTATAACTCGCACGTGGTTGGATGACTGCTTCAAGCCTTTTCTCAAACATCAGCCCTCGCCTCTTATAACCAACATTAAAGACATCTTAGCAGACCCTTAGCAGGGTGTCTTCGTGCACTCATCATAAAATCAGCTGACGGTCTCCTCCAGGGTATATTTTAGGAATGAAAGGAAGCATGACTCATCAGAAGTCAGAAAAACTTCACTGTATGTTAAATCGACTTCTGGCACGCTGACGCAGATAGAGAATGAAAAAGTGACCTTCGAATGCCCGTCTCGTGGAGAAAATCTAAATCAGTGACGTATAAGCTGACCTACATTTTGCACACTGGAGGACCTGAATCCTGCATGCTGCTCATCATCGCTCCACCGCGAGCAGAAAGACAACACGAGTGACCGAGTGGAGAACAACAAGCAGAGCAGACAGAAGAATGAATTCTGGAGATGTATTCACCAGGTGCACTACACACACACACACACACACACACACACACACACACACAGCATTATGACACCCCAGAGCATCCTCCTGTATCCGGAGGGTCAGTGAACACTGAAGTCTTCCGGGCAGCTGCTGAGACTCGTTTTGAGTAGCACATGAAATTTAAAATCTTGTGTGACAAATCAACTTTCTGTGGGCATCTGGATTCAGGAAACGACATCTGAAAGAACTCAGATATGGTCTGAATCCTGTGTGTGTGTGTGTGTGTGTGTGTGTGTGTGTGTGTGTGTGTGTGTGTGTGTGTGTGTGTGTGTGTGTGTGTGTGTGTGTGTGTGTGTGTGTGTGTGTGTGTGTGTGTGTGTGTGTGTGTGTGTGTGTGTGTGTGTGCGCGCGCGCGCAGGGATAACAGTGTTTATCCCTGTCAGAGAGTCTGGGATTGTCAAGTCTGCAGTTCCCATGCGAACCTAATTGGCAAACACACACACACACACACACACACACACACACACACACACACACACACACACACTTGAAGCCCCCTGCACACTGCTTCCTGTCCCTGTCGAAAGAATTCCAGCCATCACAGCTCTCATCCTGGGAAGACTCCTCCTTCCCCTTCCTTTCCGTGTCTCTCTTTAAACGTACTTCCCTGCCCTTTTTCTTTTTTCCCTTTTTCCCATTTTCGCTGCTTTCTTTTCCTTTCTCCTCTCATCCCTTCGTGTCGAGGTTACTTCAGTTCAGGTTCATGTGCTCCGCTCGTGGTTTGATGGTTACTGTCCTCTCTCTCTCTCTCTCTCTCTCTCTCTCTCTCTCTCTCTCTCTCTCTCTCTCTCTCTCTCATCAAAACAAATTCCTTCCATATCTCCCTCCTGTTTTCCTCTTCATGCTCTGTACCAGTCAGAGGGGGACGAGCCTTCTTCCTGCTCCATGATGGATCACTCTTAACAAACTAAACAATGCTGTGATTTCCTGTTAATGGCTGAGAGAACATTATATCCTCGTTGACGCCCCAGCCAGACAGTCGGTCTGTGACGCTGGTTAACTTTCTCCTTGAGTAATCATCATCATCAGGAAGTGAGGGACGGCGGTCACATCTTCCCCGAGCTGAACGTCTCTGTCATGTCGATGCCCTTCGTTGACATCCTGCAGAGTATTTTCAGAAACCGTAAACATCATGCAGAACACTGCATGAAAGCCTTTCCTCACGTCCTGCTGCTGCTGCTGATGGGTCAATTATAATCGTGCATCTTGCATAACTTGTTTTCATTCTGATGTTGCACTTTGGTTGCATGAAAGTCAGATTAATAAACATCTGGACGGAGCAGTGTGGGATATGTTCCTGCCGTTCTCTTTCATATTTATTTTCATCAGCTGAAGTAAACTGAGCATGCTCAGTACAACAGGAATGAAACACGCTGCATTTACGATTTAACCTGTTCCCGCTAAGGTGTAAATCAGGGGTGTCCAAAGTGCGGCCCGGGGGCCATTTGTGGCCTTTGAGTGGATTTTTTGTGGCCCTTGACTTCAAATCGAAGAATCAGAAGATTTTGGCCCCAGGCCTCATCAGATGGCATATTTCGTTCTTTTTTTCTTTTTCATGTTAGCGAGGGAGACCTATAAAAGCCTGACTATTCTTTCCAAAAAATTAGAACACAACAGTTTCCCACTGCAATTAATTATTGTGTATTTACATTATTTTTTGAAGAGGTCAAAATACAAAAAGTTCCTTACAATATTTAAAAAAAAACAAACAAACAAAAAAAACCTGTGGCCCGTGAGCGATTCTAACGCGACAATTTTGGCCTGCAAGAAAAAAAAAGTTTGGACACCACTGGTGTAAAGTATTGAGTAGTTTCTACATTGGGGACGTTTTTCAAACAGTTTCAGCATCAGTGTTGGATGTCTTTCTGCAGATCAGATAGCATAGAGGCAGATTTGTAGACTAATCTGTTCTGTGTAACAAACACAGACTAGGGCCAACGTTGTTGATCCGGCAGGTGTTGAGAGTGTCACAGTTTAGTTGAGGAAAAGTTCCTTCGTATACGCCTTTGTTGACTTTTGGTTTTCACGTAGAAACAAAAAAACGTCGACCTTTAAAGAAAGCTTTTCTGGCACGCAGGCAGCCCTGGAGCTAACCTCTCCCATGTGAGGGTTTCGTGCCGGCCACAGGTCTATTTTTTCGAAGTCAGGTGTTTTTGTGACTTCAGAGAAACTTAAAACTGCAAATAGCATTGTTAGCTGTGAACACCTGGGTGCTTGTCTCGTGACGCTGGCTCTCCACCCGAGGTGCAAATAGCTTCGTTGGCTTCTTGCACCCTGCTGATAATAGCATGTTCCATATTAGTCATGTATGTCGCTGTAACTTGTGGAGGGTTTACTGCCACCAGCTTACTAACACATACTGGGTTTTAAAGCTCTACAGATCTCTGATTTTGAGTTTGTTCTTTTTTTTCCCACTTGAATTTTTTATTATCTGGTCTTTAAAATATAAGACATGAAATCTGCTTCACTCTCTGAGCAGAAAGAAAAGCCTGTTCCAAAATCAACTGGACTACAAAGAGAACAAATCACTCATCCTGGTCATTAGTTAGATTTTCACTTCTGGAAGGAGTAGATAAACAAACCAAGCAAGAAAAAAACAAAAACTCCTTCAGGGATTTTCCACACATACACAAACCTCATGAAATGTTTCTGATTTATTGCAGACCTGCAACATCCAGAATTGTTTCCCTGTTTCCCTCTGCACGCAGCAGGTAAGAGTCAGGAATATTCCCTGCAGGTGAGCAGGACAGGATGTTTGTGTGACGCACCAGGGATGAATCAGTGCCACCTTTGTGCAGCTTCAGACTCTTTTCCTCTCGCCTTGTTGTTGATCCTTCGGATACGTCCAACAACATTTAGCATTGATATAAAAACTGGTATCATGGTGTCTGACTTTGCTTTGTCTGCCATCTTGGATGTTTTGTAAACACAGCAAAGCGTGCTTTTAACGTCCCGTCCTGTCTCCGGAGACTTCCCCCTCCTCCTCTTTCTTCAACAGGAAACAGTTCATGCTGTGAGGGAAAAACGTCAACAGCAACATCTGAAGGGGCACGCTGTCCTGAAATGTTCCAGATACTTCCACCAGTGTGCGGCCGATGACAGGACTTTCAGATGAAAGGTTCATAATGACATGATTTCAAACTGATTCAGCTCCTCCTCAGGAGTTTTCACTTTTGTGAAACTCAGGGGAGCCATTTTTTGGGGGGGGTTTTCAAATGACGTAAACACAACTTGTGGTTGTGTGTCAGTCCGTCAGTCAGGCCGGGTCTTCCCAGAGACGCCAACATCAACATCTTTACTTCCTGTTGTTGAGCCACTGAAACCTCCACAGGATAAAATTAAAAGTTGACCATGGTTGCTATGTTCCAAAACACATGACCGCACACACACGCACACGCACACGCACACACACACACACACACACACACACGCTTGCTTTAAACGAAACATTCTCTCTGGATGCTGGAATAACCTGTCCTGTGTGTTGTTTAAGAACTGAGATAATTTATTTTTATTTTCAATCTCGTGCACACACGTACGGACCTTGATGTTTACTATACTTGCGGGGACCTTCATTTGCATAATGCACCCCCCTTCCTCTGACCATCACCAAACCTGAATCAAGGTTAAAACCCTCAAAGTGCTCTTTAAAGGTTTGTTTGTCCAAACCAGCCAAAATCTATAATTCCCCCAAAAATGATCTCACTCCAGTCTAAAACTTAAACGTGCTCTCATAAACATAGTTGTGCAACCAACACACACACACACACACACACACACACACACACATTTTATTACACACACATAAACACCACCCACTTCTCAGCCTCCATCAGATAAACACTGCTGAGAGTTTTCAGTCTTCCATCTGCCAAGTTTCCCACTGTTGTCCCAAAGTGTGTTGCTTTTGGAAATAGACAAACACACACACACACACTTTCTCCCTCTCTGTCTCATGCTAACACACACACACACACACACACACACACACACACTTAAAAACTCACACGCACGAATCATCTGGAAGCTTTCCAGCATAAGCGAGGCATGAGCTGGATGTTTGTTAGTCTTAAGTTTAGCCTCGGAGGTTCCCAGGTTGATTCTGTCTGTCAAACACTCACACACACACACACACACACACACACACACACACACACACACACACACACCAAGTCAGTTAAAGCAAAGTTTGTTTGTGTTTTCTTGTGAGTTCGATGTTTGATGACACGCTCATGTTTGCAAGTCGAAGTCATGCTAGCTGTGCAATCTTTTGGTAGCTTAGCATTAAAGCTGGGAACAGCGTACACAGTTATCCCGGTCCTGTCTAAAGGTAAAAAAGTCTCACTTTATAGAAACATCGTCAAGTTTTTCCTGCAAAAAATGAAAGAGCAGAAATGATTATTGTAGTTGTTTTATAACAGATTTAATTAGCACTTTATCTTGTGAAATCTGTCTTTTATCAAACAGCGTGCTAGTTGGCGAGCATGAAAGCTGGTAGATTTTGGTTTTGGCAGGATGTTCAACAGGACGTGGGCTCGCTTCGACTTTGCTGCCTCCTTTTTGTGAAGATAAACATGGACTTCTGGAAATGTCTGGAATATTTCAGGACAGCCTTCCTGGGATGCTTCTTCATATTTGACTCACATATATTAATATTATTACTTTGTGTAATTAAACACATTCACAGCACAAACATGGAGAACAGAGGGCGAGCAGAAAGACGTGTGAAGCTGCTTTATGATATAATCCTGATTGACCCTTTTCAGAATATTTCCCACTTTCTCCTCACGTCACCTCACAGGGACGTTGAACTGAGGGGCGGGCAGGAAGAAGTCCAGGTTCAGGTCCTGAAATAGTCCTGTGATGAATTATCGGAGAAAATGTCCTCTCTTCTTTGAAATCTAGTGTAACATTTTTTTTTGACACATGTACAGACTTTGCCCTCCTGCTTGATTCAGACTGAGAGATAAGTAAAGAGGTGACCATCCGGCCACGTCCCTTCCTCTCTTTCTCCAGCGCTGTCTATTTCTGTGTGTTTGTTTCAGGCGGGCAGGGACTCTGACCTCCCTGACGACCCTTACGGGGGGGGATGATGGGGAGGAGAGAGAGCAGGGTGAATCGAGAAAGAGAGACAGAAATGTTGGTAGGTTAGAGGAAAGCAGACTGGTATTGTGGGAACGGAAGGAGTCCGGGGGGGGGGGAGGCGGGGGGCGGGAGGATCAGCGTCAGATGGAGGGATGGAGTCTAAACTGCTCAGCATGAAGACGGTTTGAATCTCCACCTTTGTTTACATCCTTTAACTGACATGTTTTTCTCTGCTTTAGCATTTATGTAACAGCTCTCTGCAGCCTGAGAGCTGAAACTGTGTGTCAGTGTGTGTGCTGGTGCACTTCTCTGTCAAGTGTTTATTTTCACTGCTCTCAGGCTCCAATGACACATTTATGGTGTCCTGTGTTCGTTTGCCCCTTCAGTCCTCTTACATCATTCATTGTTTTGCTTTCCAACCACAGTCTCTCTCTCTCTCTCTCTCTCTCTCTCTCTCTCTCTCTCTCTCTCTCCCTCTCTCTCTCTCTCTCTCTCTCTCTCTATCTTTATATACTTTCCATAAAGACGCAGAGTGGAATATGAGAGACTTGACTTTTCTTCGAGGGCCCAAACTGAAAGCTGTGAAACCGAAGATGTGAGGTTAATTTTATCCACCTCAAAGGGAAAGCAAAGAGATTCAAGCAGAGACACAAAAACACTTCAGGATGCTACTTTTATTTATTTATCAACTTTAATGGACTACATTTAAGACAATTCACGGAAATATATAGTCAACAATTTAACTCGACTTATCTGCTTCACTCATCAGAATACTGACTAAGGAGTTTAATTGAGTTTAACTGGGGGAAACTGAGGGTCAAAGGTCGACAGCAGCTCGTTCCATGTTTCTGAATGAGTCCATTAGTTTTAGTATCACAGCTTGAGACCATCTGTCTGATCAGATCACCTCTCTTCTCATCATCATGTTTGTCTTTCTGCTTTTCATAATGTGTTTCTCTCTAAAGCTGTGAACACTTTTTTACTCTCTGTGTTTCCTGCTACTTCTGTCTGGATCTTTCTTCCCTCCTCAGCCGATCGGCCCCCGAGGCTCCGCAGTTTGCTTCAATCAAAGCAAACTAAACGGAAACATATGAAGTCCAATTTACTCACAGATTCCCAGAATTCTTGGCCATGAGGTCACTCAGTGTGTCGGTGTCGCTCATGACTTTCACTGCTCGGAAATGGAAACAAGGAGCGCTGTCTGCGCGCTGTCACAGCTTTGTTGGTCAGATTTCAGTTTCAGGCTCATTATTTCACCATCCTCTTAAATCCCTGCTAAATTCATCTGAATGAGCTTTTGGGTGGAGGGCTTGCACATGTAATATTTAGTCTTTAAGACAATGTGCGACACCCAGAGGAGTTAATTCAAGAGTAAAGTTTAGGAGTTGGTTGTGATAGTGTTGAAGATTACGCAACAGGTGGGTTAACTTTCTGGGAAGGAGGCTCGATGTGACTCAGCAGCGGAAATTTAGCTTAATCTCGAGTCTTCTATGATGAAATCTGTGCGAATTAAAGACCTATTTGGACAGAGAGTAACTCCACCTGGCTGAGTGAGGTTGTTGCGTAATAACGTGCAACGAGATGACAGATCGGCTCCGGCTGCATTCCCGTCCTCGGCACACAGGGGCGAGCTCACGGAGAGCCTGTAATTCTCCTCCATCTCGATCGGTAACAGACACAGACCTCACGTTGATCCTCCAAAACAGAAACATGAACCTCCACCACCCCCCACTTTGTCCCTCTGAGCTGAAGAAACACTCTGCTCTCTGGAGGTCTTAGCATGGGGCTTCACCTGGGGGTCTGGAGGCTCGCCATGGGGCCTGGTGGAGCGAGAGAGAGAGAGAGAGAGAGGGGCAGACCCGCCCGACTCTGCACTGATTACATCTTGATTTACTTAGGTGATGTCATATGTGTGTGTACAGTATGTGTGTGTGTGCACACTTCTGTTCCTGATGTGTGATATAACCACATCTTTCAGAGAGTTGGCGTTCTTCTCTTCTTATCTAGTTTACACATTCCCTTCTGCTTCACAGTCACAAAGAGAGAGAGAGAGTAAGCGAGAGAGAGTGTGATAATGTGAGCAAGATAAAGACTGTGTTCTCCTCATGTTTGTCTTCTACTTTGAAACTTTGAGATTTGTCAAAAAAGAAAAAAAATAATTGAATTTGAAGCAGAGCAGAGCTTTAACAACATGCACATGAATATATCTAAAAAAAAAAAGTTGTTTTTAACGTACAGTTGGTCTTTATGATGCTCTGGAGCTTTAAGAGTTCTTGGTCTCTTTGTAATCCTTACCTCTGTAACCCCGAACACTTAGACTTACCAACCAAGTTTGCAGGTTGCTATGCTTGCATGTTTGCAGGTTTAGCACAGAGCTCACAGCAGTGGATGAGTAGAGAGGGAGTGGGTTTAATTTGCGTCCCGCAGGAGCTGTAAACAAGATGTGTTTGCAGCCCGACCTACGAAAAGCAAACGTCTGCAATCTCCATTTGTTAAAATCCTCATTACCTCGCTGTGATTATCCCCTGTGCCAACACAGTGATGTGCCTCCAAACGCTCTGCTCCAGCAGCTCTCCATCGAGCCAGCAGTAAAAATCTGAAGGCCTGATTAAATGTCTAATTATCCCTTACAATGCAAAGACTTTATGACTCTGAGGAGAGAAATAAACAAGTGTTTTTATTCGACTGACCCAGATACAGCTGCAGCCAAACATCACGTATTTATTTAGAGCTGCAGGTTTCATCTCATCAAAGTCGACACACACCTGTGATCACACTTACACACTGACACAAAACAGACACGTTAAGGATCCTTGAGCTCTTTGAAATGTGAAACCTCATCAAGATCAAGAATCTCTTTTACAACAGTGTTCTGGGCGAGAGACAGGTAGCAACACAACAAGCTATACGGACAAACTCCACAAAATGATGACAATTCACATTCAGACGACTTTTGACCAGACTTGAAGAGACCTGCTCCCCCCAGACTCAAAACCTCCTGCAGCAGGGAACAACCTGAAACACCCTTCCCCCACTATCAGACACAGCGTGAGGGGAGATGCCAACGACAAGGAGTGGTCAGTGAAGGCAACACAAGTATACAGAGTGCACTTTGAAATCAGGGCCTTGAGATGTGTTATGATTCCTAATGCTACATGCATATAGAAGATATACACGTTTAAAAATCATCATCAGTCGATCCTATTCTTCCAAGTAGCAGCAAAAAGTCTTTTTTTTTTTTGCAGCAAAACCGAAGTCAAACAATCAATCAATCAAGCAATCAATCTTTATTTATATAGCGTCAATTCATAACAGGCGTTATCTCGAGACACTTTACAAAAGCAGGTTGTCAAAACAATCGGTTGTTTGTGCTTGAATTTCTTTATGACAACATATAGATCCATGACTGCAAACATGTGAACATTAAAGTCAGGGCTGCCCTCACTGGTCTGTCTGCTGTTCATCAAACACACAAAGCATCTCTTGAGCACCTTCTGTCGCAGAAAGATCAACAGTAACGCAGCCCCCTGATTGGCTGTGCCAGGCGGACAGGTGGTCAGGAAACATGCTCCCTCACTTTCACCTTGTAAAGCAGATTAGAGAGGGTCGTGGCTGTGTATGTAAACTGAATAGAAGATTGATTGACCTATCACCTTTGATCATGTATGTGTTGATCAAAGAGAGGCAGCCTATGGACAGGTGTGACTCTCTTCAATATCTTTCACTCTTATCCACAATAACTTTCTTCATCTCAGCAGATCTCATGGTTTTATTATCCTGATTTAAGTCCTCTTTATTAGGTTTTTTTTTTCTTTATCATACATCCTGCCAAATCAAATGAATGAATTTGTGTCGAAGTAATACCGGAACTTAAGGACTCTTCTTTCAAAATAAAAGCATATACCTCTAGTGTGGCCATCTATTAAATCAGAGTGTTTCTTTCATCTCCTATTTAGTATATTATTTATTAAGCTATCAGACTAGTAATGTAACAAGCTTGAAGGTTGTTGTAATGTATACTGTTGTCATAGCAATTCTCATACATCTGTCTAAACATGGACTTTTCTCTTAATTTAACAATGTCCATTTTTTTGTTTGGTTAAAATGTGTTTTTCTTTAGTTTTTTTTTCCTGTCCAAAGCAAAATGTTCTTGTTTTGATGAATAGTCTCTGAGCTCTTCTCTGCAGTGAGTGTAGTGGCTATTTGTCTAAAATAATATACATATATCTAAGTCAAACTGATATAAAACATATTCAAAACACCTTTCCTGCGTCATGGAGATATGGAACTAGTCTAGGCAGGTAAAAGTTCTGTGTTTCTGATTATTTCTCAAAAAGTAAGCAAACAAAAGAAAGAAGGAAATCATCCCAGCTGCTGCCTCTCCTGGTAGAAAAACAAACCAGCCTTCTTCTCTATATCACCTCACAAAATACTTATCAAGCCAAACATAATTTACAAAACACAACACTGATGAAACACTAATTAACGTCATATGAGTAACAAATAAATGGCTCCTACAGTGGATGTCTTAGTTTGAAATTCCGTACCGGATGTCCCTCATGTTCTCCCAGGTGATTGACACCTCTCCTCCATGAGAAGCCGAGCCCCCTTCTGCTCTGCTTCAGTCCAGAGCTGTGCACACACAGTAAGTGTCTGTCTGAGGATCGATCGAGGATTGTTCGACTAAACTTCAAAGGCTTTATTTAAAGGAAGGGGAGCACGCGACGTTTCATCCTGAAGGTAAATGTCAGTGATTGGCTTCACAGGTGTTTATGTTGGTTTTTGCATTGTGGGGGTTTCACGTGTTAAAATGTGGTCGGTGGTCACTGCTGAATATACCGACTGTTTTCTTTTGTGTGAACAACAAAAAGTGAGAAAAGTGCCAGGTGTGACTGTTTGTTTGTCAACATAATGGGCTCGTGAGAGCGCGCGTGCGGCTGACCCTCCCTTTGGATTCACCGTGCGTAACGCTCCCAGTTTACGCTGAAGAGAAACCCTTCCCTTCTCATCCACAGTGAAAACTTTCAGACAAGTTTCCTCAGTCTTAAATCTTAATCATTCATGTTCAACTGTTGACAAGATAAAGAGCATGAACGGTGTTTGTTTGATTGTCTTAACAGTCACAAGTCTGAGTGTCCGCCTCTCCGTGTAGAAGCCTCTGGAATTCACATTGTATGTTAATGGGGAAAGATATTTTAAATCCTGTGTTGTGTTTCTGTTCCTAAGAATTCTAAAAAAAGATTGTGAAAATGTTTAGCCCCAGTATAACAAGTGATGGACTTTATATCGGTAAAGGAAAAGTTCAGGCTAGGCGCTGGAGGTGCGTTCAGGTAAAAAAAAATAAAGGAGGACAAATCAGTGCATTGATCAGCTCTACCTGTAGTGCTCCAGGAATAAACTCCGGTCACAGAGGTCGGCAGGGAGCCAGTGTCCTGCTGCTTCCGGGCCAAACGTCAGTGGATGAGAACCACCTTCCTTTTCAAAAATAGAAAAATACAACAAGTAGCCTAAAGGCCCATCGGGGTGTGTTCGGTTCTTGAGGCAGAGGCAACATAACACGATGTGTGTTACAGAGTGAGTGTTTTTAGTTCTCCTGATTAAAGTAGCTGCGCTGTATCTGTGACTGGATTAGACTACTTTGGTGCCAATCAGTCAGCCGGTGAGAGCCTCCAGGAGGACACAGGGATGAGCTCAGGCTGCACTTACATAACACACACACACACACACACACACACACACACACACACACACACACACACACACACACACACACACACACACATACATACACACACACACACACACACACACACATACACACACACACACATACACACACACACACACACATACATACACACACACACACAGGCTGTGCGTAGCATCATTAATGTTTAGCAGTTTAAATTCTGAGCTTTGGCACAGAAATGATTCCTCTCGGCATCACGCTGATAAAGTGACAGCTTAATGGGGAAGAAGCATGAGCTGGAGGGCTGACGAAATCAGCTTAACTTTTTTTATGCTCAAAACAAACGGATTAACAGACAAGCAAACGGCTTTTTTTAGTCGCCTGCTGTGCGTAATTACGCGTGCCACGAGGAAGACAACAACGAAGGGAGGCGCCGCTGAGATGACAGAGCTCACGGGTGTCTCTCTCTCTCTCTCTCTCACTCACTCTCTCTCTGTCCTGCTGCAGAGGAGACTTTGAGCTAATGGAGCCTGAGACTGAGAGCAGTAACAGATGTCCGATCAGACTCCTCTGTGGCTGATTGCATCATCGGCAGAGTCCCAAATAACCGCTTACAGAGAAAGGTGATGAATGGACACCAAGACAAAAACTGATTAGACATGTCCCTCACTATAGAAGCTATACGTCCAACAGGAGGACAGACTTCTCTACCTCACGTTCACTCCAGTTCGTGCTTCACTGCTTTCAGTCGGACTACGTGTGATCACGTGTGGAGTTTTAAACATGTGGGGTTTATGCAGGTCATTATTTAATATAATTGAACATTTCAGATGGCATGCTTGTGTTATTACTGAAGACAGAGTTGGTCTTTGCTCTGCAGGTCAAATTTGGGTTTTGTTGTCTCAAATAGAAATGTAAAGTTATAGTCATAACGTAGAACTGTAAGTATTAAATTAACTTGTGGAAAATGATAATTACAGTCTGTTTATTACATATCTTTGACCTTCTTTCATTGGCTTGTATCCACCTTGTTGAGATCCACAGCACAGTGAAACTCCAAGAATTTAACCTTCAGACAAAATATTCCAAACACGTCTGAAATCAGATCTGTGACCTCAGCAGACTCAGATTTACGAATCCCATTTTCCTTATTTGGATGAACTATTCCTTTAAATGAAGGCAGCCGAGCCCTCTGAGTACTTTTTAAAAAAACATCACAAACAGTCACATCATCAGTTCAGCAGAACTGGCTCCACCCTCCTGAACCGGTTCTGACTGGTCCAGTGTGCAAGAGATGTCTGTGGTCATATTTATATTGTCTGCTTGTTTTGTTCCATGACATTGAAGTTCATGTCTCATGTTTATGACTCTTGGAGGTTGAGCTCTGCACACTCGTCTCTCGTTTATCTGCTGTTTTCTTTCCCGTCGGTTGTTCGTGGATTGATAACATTTAAATAAATAAATGGGAAGCCCTTGGCCTTGTCCACGATGACACCAAGACTCTTAATCTGAAGGGAGGGAGAAACTGAGAAATGGTGAAATGGTAGATTTGGTGCCGATGAGGTTTTGTCACCTTCAGGAGAACCAGGATTTGTTTTGTTGTAGTCAATCAGAGAGGAACGCAGGCGGGAGGCCGTCCAGGGCCGAACCCTGAGGTACACCTGGAGGGACTGTAAATGGGGATTTGAAGGTTTTGAGTGTGTTATGAGAGATGGTGTGAAGGCTGCTCTTCGATCCAGGAGGAAGAGGATGGATGGACGGTCACCAAAAGGGACCTAAACTGGTCTAAATGACTCAACACGAAACCTGCGTTGGCGTGAGTGGGACGGTCGTCCTCCAGGAAATGTTGAAGCCATGTACTGTAATCAAATCGTAATGCGATGAAATCCAGTGGTTGAAATGTGTCAGCAGACGGATGTTAAGTCCATGACCTCACTGGACAGATGAATCGACTGATCTGAGAGGATGAAAGAGAGGAAGATCTTCAGCTACAGACGTGTTTGTGTCATCACGAGCAGATTTTAAACCTTCCAGCTCAGAAGTCGCTCCTCCTGCGACGGTGACTCAGCGCTTTATTGCAAAAGATGATTACTCACAGATTAATGTCTCTGTGGTTTAAGATTAGCCGGTTTCAGTCACTGGTTTTCAAATCAAGTCATGATGAACGCTCCTCCTCCTCTCACAAATACAAATTATTAAACTTCAGTGTGCAGCATGAGCAGTTCTGATCTTTTCTAGAAATATTTAAAGGCGAAGAAGAAGAAGAAGTCACCACCTGGTGTAAGACAAAGGATCAGCGAAGAGTCGTGTTTTTGTTACTCGTGGAGGGAGCAGCTTCGTCTGTAGGGCCCAGCAAATCTGGAAACTGGTCTGGTAGCTGGAGACGTGCCAGTTCACTTCCTGAGCACTGCCAATGTGCCCTTGAGCAAGGCACTGAAACCGCTCTTGATTAGCTCAGGAGGGGGGAAAAAATAGCTTCTTATATTTTTTATTCTTTAAGTTCTTACTAGCTCAGTTTTATTTCCTGATCCTTTGTTGTTCCTTGTATTTGGCAATAAAACATAAATAAATAAAGTATATCTTCTTCTTCTTCTTCTTCTTCTTCTTCTTCTTCTTCTTCTTCTTCTTCTTCTTCTTCTTCTTCTTCTTCTTCTTCTTCTTCTTCTTCTTCTTCTTCTTCTTCTTCTTCTTCTTCTTCTTCTTCTTCTTCTTCTTCTTCTTCTTCTTCTTCTTCTTCTTCTTCTTCTTCTTCTTCTTCTTCAGAATATATTTGACTTATTTTTAACTTAACCAACAGCCTTTAAAAGTTGGTCTTAAACTCTATAAAACACTGAGTGAACTTCAGTGACCTCGATGTGAACGCTGTTCGAACATTCACAAGGAAGTCTTCAGGCGTTGCCGTGACGACGTGATGTCGTTGACTGTTTCAGCAGTTATTTTGAATGCACAGTTTATAACAACCCACTCGTCTGTCCACGCAGAAAACAAACTTTAAAACCTGAATAGATAAAAGAGTTTACGATGAAATGCTGAATTTTAAGGAACTCAGCGTTGGTGGTTTCATCTAAATAAACAAATATGAAGTCTTCAGATCGTCCAATCAGCTGGATCGTCTGTCCTCCTTCAAAGAGTCAAAGCTCTGAAGTCAAACAGAGCTCTTCTTTATGCTGAAAGCGTTAAATTCCAGAGCAACATTTAGGACGCTGACGGGATCACAAGATCACAGAGCCTCCAGGCCTGACCGTACTCCCATAATTCATAGTGTTTGCTCTGGAAGGAGCCTTTCAGATTTGTCTCTGATAACAGGACAAGGACGCTCAGTTGTGACACAAAAACAAAACTTAGAAACCAACAATTTCCGAGCACTTGGTCTGTGTCTCCAGTGAGTGAGCGAGCGGGCGGGTGGGCGAGCGAGCGGAGGGGAGTGTGTGCTGATTCATGCAAAGAGCTAACTCACGTCATTATGAGGAGGCAGATCGCTCCGAGCAAACACTCCGGATTCTTGGAGTGTTTTCTATCGAATGTCCTCCGGCTCTCTGGAGAGGAGGTTGTAAATCTCCTCCCACCTTCACTCCTCTCTCTCTCCCCCTCCTCCCTCGCCCCATTCATCACCCCCCCCCCCCGGCCTCCTCCCTCTCTTCATCTCCCTCTGACTCTTTTCTCTCTTGTGTCTCCTCACAGATCTCCAGAGTCCTGTTGTCACATTCCTGAAGTTTCTTCAGACGGGGAGGGGGAGAAGCCTGCAGAGAGTTTTCTTCATCCCGTCTGCGTATCTGAGGGGGAGAAACAGCAGCGTGTGTGTGTGTGTGTGTGTGTGTGTGTGAGCAGAGAAGACGACTCCCTGGAAATGACTTCTCTGTGCCAGAGAGAGGGACAGAGGGAGCTGAGCTGAGGTCAAGGCCTTCCTCCTCTCCCCCCGCAGTCACGTGACAGTGTGAGACTATCAGTGAGTACTTGTGTGCTGAGCGGGAGAACAAACAGCCCGAGGAGCGTTATTCCGCAGCGTGCCGGGCTGAACATCGACCTGTGAGAAGCAAAATGCCGGCAAAGACGCCGATGTACTTGAAAACTACAACTCCCAAAAAGGGGAAGAAGCTGAAGCTCCGCGACGTCCTCTCAGGCGACATGATCAGCCCGCCGCTGGGCGACGTGCGTCACAGCGCCCACGTGGGGCCTGAGGGCGAGGGCGACATGTTCGGCGACGTGGGTTTCCTCCAGGGGAAGATGAACATGCTGCCGTCTCTGAGCCGCATGCACAACGGGCACACGCGCTCGCACAGCGTGGAGCGACACCCCGACGACGACGACTTCGGCTCCAAGGAGGAGACGCACAGCTACGCCTACAACGGCTTCCATTACCAGCACACGTCGTCCGGCCTGCTGAAGACCACCATCTCCATGCCGGTGTTCATCGCGCACGAGCAGGCTCCACCCAAACCCCCCCGCCTCCACCTGGACGACCCCTCTCCTCCCTCTCTGCCCTCCAACCAAAACCACTTCGAGCCCCATCCGCAGAGTGACGTGAGCTTCAGACAGGCAAACGGCGGCGGCGGCGGCGGCGGCGACGGCCACGAGCAGCACCGCAACCTGTCGCTCTTTCAGAACGGGGTGGTGGGTCGTTTGGCATCAGAGCCCTGCAGAGACATCTCCATCTCCCCCACCCTTCGCCGGCTCGTCCCTTCCTCCGGCTCCTTCTCAGAGGCCTCCTCCGAGGACTCCATGTCAGAAACCTGCGGGCCCCTGGACGTCCGCCGGGGCCTCAGTCTGGACTCGGACACCGGACTGAGTAATGAGGATCTACGGAGCGACCGCAGCGACTCACCCTGCACCACCCAACAACACCCGGCTGGTCTCATAGCTCCAACAGGCGTGTCCCGGTCCGACTCTCTGGCCGGGTTAAACCTGGACCTGGGCCCGTCCATCCTGGAGGACGTCCTAAGTATCATGGAGCGCTACAAGACTGAGGACAACCGCTGTGAGCTGTGAAGAACTGAGAGACAAACGAGATGCACAGATATTTTTTTATTCATGTTTCATTGAAGACACTGCAGGGGGGGGGGGGTGAGAGGACACTGAAAGACTTCAGGAAGTTCAGACACTTATGGATGTTGATGTTCAGCGCTGGGACGTTGATGTGGGACGTGACGACTGGCTGCAGGCCGGTCCTGAGGAGCCTTCCTCACAGCTCAAACTGTTGGGAGACAAAAAAGAAAAAAACACTAAAACTTTGACTCTACAGCAGCGACGACACACCAAACTATCTCGCTGACACTTCTCTGCTTGGTAAACGTTTCCAACAGATCCTGATACAAACGTCTGACGCAGCTGTGAACAGACGTCAGGAGCAGAAGAACGTCACTTCTAACCGCAGCTACTAAAAATAACGTCTCTAAACTTTGGATGTTTGTTTCTGCATTAAAGATAAAAACACGCTCAGTGACACTAAGCTGACATGCAAACAGAAGCTGACGGCTTTACTTCGTCCTCCGTGGTTTTCAACGCCTAACACATCCTCACTTCTTTACTGTAACGCTTAAATTCTGGATGAAATGTGAAGAACTGATTTTATCATTTCTGTAACCAATCAAGATGTAAGCTAACATGATCTCGATCAAAGGGAAACTAAAGAACACTAATGTTGTAGTTACACTAAAATGATGTTTCATTTAAGAATAATGTGCTGCTTTGTAGATAATAATCAAATACTGGTCATCTTAATAACACTCCTGGAACATGTCGTGGCTCCGCCTCCCTGATGTTCACCATCTGCAGGATCACAGTAGCCTATTATTCAAATGTCATTTACGCTGCTTATGTATACCCGTATGTATCACTGTAAATGTACGAATTAAACATTCCTACAAAAAACAATAACGTTTGTGTGGACATTATTTGCTCTCTTATACACACACACACACACACACACACACACACACACACACACACACACACACACACACACACACACACACACACACACACACACACACACACACACACACACGTTTGCTCTGTTATAGATGGAAAATTTTCTTCTTGATTTAAAAAAAAAAAGAAGCTCCAGTGTAAACATTTCCATTATTGTGTATTTATTAACCTATGATTATGATGATGCCCGACTTTAATTCTTTTGATATTATGTTGATGTAAAAGATGAAGTTAAAAATAGTTTTAAAATAAAAAAGATAGTTTAAAACTCACAGAAACGCATTTAAAAAAAAAAAAAAAACTATTAAAAGGTAAAAAAAACAACAAAACTGTTTGCTGCCATCCTGCGGTCACAACACAGAACTGCATGTAGCTTGTACTTCTAGTGATTAATTTGCACGAAACAAAAACAAATAAAGTAAAATAAAAGTAACCACGTTAGCACACCGACCAATAACAAAAAGAAAGACTTTTGACACTCGACGATGTTAAACGTTTAACATCCAGACAAAGATTTCAGTTGCTGTTGTTTTACTTTGAAAGCGTTAAAAGGAAGTAGTCAACTTTATTAAAGTTGTAAAGTGTAGTTTCTTAATGTGGCCACTGGAGGACAGCAAACACTCGTTATTTTAAATACAGAGTTTAACCGTCATTTCAACGTCAACGGTCAATACTTAGCATCTGAGCTAACAACATGCTACACGCGCGTGCATTGACTGTATTAGAGATTACAGTTAAAGTGTTTACCATATGTACAGCGTAACGCCCTCTTGTGGCTACAGACAGGAACTGCAAAAGTATCGTCTATGGTCAAGTTAACGTCCATTCGAGGCATGACAGCGTACTGCCATTTCCGGTTAAGTTTAAAAAATAAAAGAGCAGCTTCATTAAGAAAAGACGGAATGTTGTCTCCACCAACGTGACAGAAAAGAACACGTAACATATAGACGTACATAAAAAAAAGACCTTTAAAAGTACACTGAACAATAAAACTGCAATTTAAAACAGTTTAGATAAAAATAAAATAAACAGTTTACTGTTAAACTGCTCATGTTATTGCTTGTTTTTGTGAGTCTGATACTAGGATTATTTTTGCATTAAGCTCTTGTTTAAATATTTACCACAAACTAAACTCAAATGTAGTAAATCAGGAAATATTATTAACTATATAAATTACACCATACAGATTAATGTTAAACGTAAGAGGACATATTGTAAAGCAACAAAGCTTCTCAGAAAATATTACTTACTTCTTTGGTTAGTTATTGTGTGCATTTTTTTTTTTCACAATTATTTCATTTCCTGTCGTTTTTGTTGTCTATGCGATATATTTATTTCTTTTCAGAAATGTAAATGCCATGCGTGAAAGCGTTTTTATTCAATTCGAAACAGGTTGGTTTACAAACAAGGATTAAAGTTTTAATGAGTCCTCCACCCTGTAGGTGGCGGTAGTGAGAACATGGGATCATAAAACTGATATTAATGTAGCAGAAGAAGAAGAAGAAGAAGAAGCGTTACGTGCTTCCTGTGGCTGAAGTGTGTGTGACTGATGTTAAACACCTAAAACTCAAAGTTCTAAATGAATATTTGTAAACAGTGACTTTGACGAAGAGGAGGATCTGCTGCTCGTGTTTCAGAGATGAAGTGAGTGTTTGAAACATGAAGAAGAAGAAGTTATGCACGCAGACTCGATGAGTTGTGAATCGTTTATTATTGTTATTTAAGATGTGCACTTGTATTTAATCGCAGGCTCAACATCGATGGCCTGTTGGTGTATTTTCCATATGACTACATTTATCCTGAGCAGTACTCCTACATGCTGGAGCTGAAGAGGACTCTGGATGCGAAGGTGATCATGTCTAATTGCATGCCAAAGGATGCACACACAATAGATTCACTTGCTTTAATTTATAAATCGATTTAAAAGGCGTCAATGTTCACATCTGCACTCTGAAAATTAAGTCTCAATAATACGTTGAGCGTCCGCAGCTGCAGGGCAAGACTTAGAAACTGACTTGAGACAGAAAGACAGAAACGACTTGAGAGGTGAGAAGACAACAGACGAGACAAAAACTGTGAGCAAATATCACAAGAAGACGGAGGACGACACAAACAACACCACCAACATGACTCAGCGTTTAAACGACAGCTCGACGAGAAGCTCCTCCTCTGTTCACGTCCCTGTTTGTTTCATCCGAGCTGTTTCTGTTTCTGTTCAGGGTCATGGAGTCCTGGAGATGCCTTCAGGAACGGGGAAGACCATCTCTCTTCTGTCTCTCATCGTTGCGTATCAAAAGGTGAGTCGGCTGCTTCCCACACAGCCACTAACACAAAAGGCAGCTTTTTCATGGTCGCTTCTCTGTGTCCAGGCGTTTCCCCTGGAGGTGACCAAGCTGATCTACTGCTCGAGGACGGTCCCTGAGATCGAGAAGGTGATCAAAGAAATCACAAAAACCGAAGTTTAATCCCTGCAGTTTCCCCTGTTTTACTTCCTCTTCTGTTTCTAAAAGCTTACGTTGAATATAATCTTTTTTTTTTTTTTCTACATCTGCTGTGTGATCAGGTCGTGGAGGAGCTGAGGAAGTTGATGGAGTTTTATTGCAAACAAACCGGAGAGAGCAACAACTTCCTGGCTCTGGCCCTCTCCTCCAGGAAGAATCTCTGCATCCACCCGGAGGTAAAAAAAAACATCGCTTTTTATAAGAGCAGCGCTGAATCCTCTGCTCTGCTCCGAAGGATGAAATAAAAGTTTCTCGACTCTGACCCTGATTCGTCTGCGTCTCTTCAGGTGAGCGCTCTACGCTTTGGTAAGGAGGTTGATGGGAAGTGCCACAGTCTGACGGCGTCCTACATTCGTGCACAACGCCACAGCAACCCCGAGCAGCCCGTGTGTCGCTTCTACGAGGTGAGAGGTCGTCTGAATTCCAGAAACTACCTAACCGTGCTGAACAGGAGGACGGCGCTCCTCATAAGTTCATATAAGTATTCAAACATTTACCAACATGTGAATTTAGCAGACGTATAAATGTTTTAAACGAGTACAGTTATGGATATAATCAAATCAGCGTTCAGGCTTTAAAACAGACTCTAATATTGATCTGTAGTTTTATTTTCTGTCATCAGATGAACTGATTTTAAACATTAGAAAGCTCCCTGCAGCTGCCTGTATCGCCATGGTAACCAACCTGGTGACTGATATGGATCTGTTTTGGGGTCACGTGACATGTTTTGTCTGCTCACCTGTCGTCCTCTGGATGAACTTCCTCCGGTTGTGAGACGGCCGATTTTAGACTGTCACTCAAACCTCTGACCTTTGACCTTTGACCTCCGACAGGGCTCAAACTGACTCAAAGAGGAAACGTAGCTCTTTCAGATTCAACCCTGTCGTCGGTTGCAGATTGAATGTGATGTCACCTGTGTTTTGTTTTCGCTTCCTGTCTGCAGGAGTTCGATGCCGTGGGCCGACAGGTTCCTCTTCCTGCTGGCATCTACAACCTGGACGACCTGAAGGACTTTGGCCGGAGGAAAGGCTGGTGTCCGTACTACCTGGCACGCTACGCGGTACGTTAGTCGTCTACACACACGAGACACATCGCCCGCCCTCAAACATTCCCCGTTAGTATTTTGGGAAAGGATTTGATGGATGGATTCATCTGAAATCTGAGTTCATTTTTCATCTTTCTTGGGGAATATTTATTGTTTGTCCCGTTCTGCGTTTCTTCTCAGATCCTGCACGCCAACATCGTGGTGTACAGCTACCACTACCTGCTCGACCCCAAGATCGCCGACATGGTATCCAAAGAGCTGGCCAAGAAGTCTGTGGTGGTGTTTGACGAGGCTCATAACATCGGTGAGAGGAGATTCACTCGACTGCCTTTCACTCATGACCAAACGTTTCGTCTTTTCATCCCGCCGCTCTCCGTCTCCCCGCTCAGACAACGTGTGCATCGACGCCATGAGTGTGAACATCACCAGACGCACGCTCGACCGCTGCCAGAACAACGTGGACACGCTTCAGAACACCATACAGAAGTACCGACCTGCGTTTCTTACCGTCTTCAAAGACTTTACAGAACGTGTTTGAACGTCACGCCACTTTTTGACTTCGTCCACGTCATAGAAGAAGAAATCTGAATCCGTCTGATGAGTGTTGTTTGGTTTTGTTTTCCTGTCAGGATCAAAGAGACGGACGCTGCTAAGCTGACGCAGGAGTACCGGCGCCTGGTGGAGGGGCTGAAGGAGGCCAATGTTGCCCGGGAAACGGACGTCTACCTCGCCAACCCCGTGTTACCCGATGAAATTCTCAAAGGTAACGGCCATCAGCAGGACAAACACAAAGTTATCCCTGGTTTTATTCTTCATCATCATCATCATCATCATCGTCCCTCTCTCAGAGGCCGTCCCTGGTACGATCCGAACGGCGGAGCACTTTGTCGGCTTCCTGAGACGTTTCCTGGAGTACCTGAAGTCCCGCCTGAGGGTCCACCACGTGGTGCAGGAGAGCGCCCCGCAGTTCCTCAAAGACATTTTTGAAAAAGTCTGCATCGACCGCAAACCGCTGAGGTCAGAATCACCTTTTACCTGCGTCAGTTTGATAACCTGACACGACCTTTGACCCGGTCAGTCGCTCATTATCCGTCTCTGCAGGTTCTGTGCGGAGCGATTACAGTCGTTACTGCGAACTCTGGAGATCGCCGACATCGCCGACTTCTCAGCTGTCACTCTCATCTCCAGCTTTGCAACTCTGGTCAGCACCTACAGCCAGGGTATGAAAGCTCCGCCCTCTAATCCCGGGCTACGATTGAGTTATGGTGTCTTCTGAGCATGTGCAGACGCGAGACGATAAATATGTAAATGGGCTGTGTTTGACCACGCCCCCTTTCTGTAAGTGCTTTCTCGCTCCATGTCCTATTTGTTTACGGTGAGAAGGCAGACTCACCCACCTGGGGGAGGGGCTACTGCCCTTTGTGATGTCATGAAGGGAACATTTCTGATTGATTTCTTTTCCCTCCCGGCTCTGCTGCAGGTTTTACCATCATCATCGAGCCTTTTGAAGACAGAACTCCGACCATCGCCAACCCGGTGCTGCACTTCAGGTTGGTGGTTAAAACGTCTTCAACAAATCCACCGGAGATGAATGAAGATGTACGATCCTTCTTCTGTTTAAACCTCCTGCTGCTCCCTTTACTGAGCAGCAGTCGTGTAAAAAGCAGGACAGCGTTTCTTCATGCAGTAGACGTGAACGTGACGCTCTGAGCCTCGGGCTGACCTCTCCTTGTCCTCCGTGTCTTCTTTCAGCTGCATGGATCCATCGATAGCCATCAAACCGGTTTTTCAAAGGTTTCAGTCCGTTATCATTACCTCGGGGGTAAGTTGGGTCACTCTTTGTTTCTTCTTGCTCAGGTTACAGACCTGGAACTGTGTTTAACTCCAAACCTGTCAAATCCCAGAGCTGTGTAAAAACAGGTTTATTCCCTTTCAAGTAGTTTAAATAAAGAGAAACATGTTGTTTGTTGAATGTTCGCCGTGTCATGTTTGACCAGGATGCACGCACATGCATGCAAACACAGTGTTTCCTGCAGGAGCTTTGTTTGATGTTTTTTTGTTTGGCCCTCTTCAGACTCTCTCTCCACTCGACATCTATCCCAAAATCCTCGACTTCCGCCCGGTCACCATGGCGTCCTTCACCATGACGCTGGCTCGGACCTGCCTGTGCCCTCTGGTGCGTCTCGACACACCTGCAGCCCGCGAAAAAAAAAAAAAAAACTCCTCGACTGTTTACTGGATCTGTTCGCGGTTATTTGACTCTTTGATTTTTCCTCATTAATCCAGATTGTCGGCAGAGGAAACGATCAGGTGGCGCTCAGCTCAAAGTTTGAGACCAGGGAAGACTTCGGTGAGCAGATCTTTCCTCCTCCTCCTCGTCGTGGATCGTTGCGTCTCAAAGACTTGAAAATGTTCAACTCAGTTCTTAAAAATCAAACGGTGTTGTCATTCTTTTGTTTCCAGCTGTGATCCGTAACTACGGCAACCTTCTGCTGGAGATGTCTGCAATCGTCCCTGATGGCATAGTGGCCTTTTTCACCAGCTACGTGTACATGGAGAACATCGTGGCTTCCTGGTATGAGCAGGTGAGTGTGCAGGTGACACACACACACACACACACACACACACACACACACACACACACACACACACACACACACACACACACACACACACACACACACACACACACACACACACACACACACACACACACACACACAGACTGGAGATGTTGTGCATGCAGAGAAGACCGCGTGTGTGATGCGTGTGTTTGTTTTCAGGGTATCTTGGAGAATATTCAGAGAAACAAACTGATCTTCATCGAGACTCCAGACGCTGCAGAGACCAGCATGGCCTTGGAGAAATACCAGGAGGTCAGTGAGACTCCTGTCCTCTTTCTCCTAATGCATTCAGACTTAAATAATCCAAAGTTAGGATCTATCTATCTGATCTGTTTAGCATAAAGAATAGTCATGGTAATGATATTTCTTCCTGTTCTGATTCTGGTGTGTTTCTCCTTTTTCAGGCATGTGAGAACGGCCGAGGAGCCATCCTCCTGTCGGTGGCCCGGGGGAAGGTGTCTGAAGGAATAGATTTCGGTAAACGATCAGGAAGCTGCAGAGTTTGTAAAAGAGGAAAAACACCCGGCGGGGGGGGGGGGGGGCAAACTGTTATAAACCATCAAACCTTTAGAAGGACATGTGCTGTGAAGTTTAACTCCATTTGTTTTTCTGTTCAGTGCATCACTTCGGCCGAGCAGTCATCATGTTTGGAGTTCCTTATGTTTACACCCAGAGCCGCATCCTAAAGGTCAGAACCATCACTGTGTCCACTCTAAAAAAAAAAACCATTTTTAAAATCCTTAAATTCTCACGTCAAAGATTTGTAAATATGAAAAAGTGTCGTTGTGTCGGACGATTTCCTCATCAATGTTTCCGATGTGTTTCAGGCTCGTCTGGAGTACCTTCGGGATCAGTTCCAGATCAGAGAAAATGACTTCCTGACGTTTGATGCCATGCGGCACGCTGCTCAATGCGTGGGCCGAGCCATCAGAGGCAAGACCGACTATGGACTCATGATTTTTGCTGACAAGGTTTGTGATTTTTTTCTTTAATTTTGGGAGATCCCGTTACAGCCACAGTCTTCATACTTCAGTTTTTTTTACAGGTTGGTGGTTTGAGTGATTTATAGGTGATTGATTAAACGATTCCCTCTCCCGCTCACACAGCGATATGCACGAGCGGACAAACGGGGGAAGCTTCCTCGCTGGATCCAGGAGCACATCAACGACGGCAGTCTGAACCTCACTGTGGACGAAACCGTCCAGCTCTCCAAGCACTTCCTGCGGCAGATGGCTCAGCCTTTCAGACAGGTACGAGTCGAGACCACACAGCTGCAAAAATCTCTGCTGTCGATGACCTGTTTCAACTTAAAGAACCCCCCCCCCCCCTCTCTGCCTTCAGGAGGACCAGCTGGGTCTGTCCCTGTTGACTCTGGAGCAGCTGGAGTCGGAGGAGATGCTGCAGAAAATCAGTCAGATCGCTCATCAGACCTGAAGGGCTCAGAATGTCGTCACCATAGCAACACCCAGGATGCGATTTATGCAGAGTAGCTGATGTGCCAGATGTACGTAGAATCAGTCACTCTGTGAGTCCACAGATGCATCCATCAAGGGAGAACATTTCATACTGTTACGTCCTGTTTGTAAATCTGCTTAGTTTGCCCCGCCCCCTCCCCCGACCACACAGCCAATCACCACACAGCGTTACATGAGCGTGCAGGACTCAGATTGTGCTGACATTTTGTCTTCAGTATTAAAACGTGCTCTCAGACGCACCGACAGGAGAGAGATCCTAATAAATAAAAAAACCTCCCAACATATGACGTGCTGGTTAAACGCACGTTCAGACTTCTGCAAATCTGTGACGACACACGGCGTGTGTGGTCATGGCGTGTCTCTGTGGGTCAATAACAACAGAAATGTTTTTCCATCCGTGGTGTGTAACATCGTCTGTCATACAGGCAAGACTACTTTTAGTTTTCTTTGCTGCTGCAGCTGTAAAAACACGTTTTTGTTTTTTATACTGAACACGACTGTTTGTGTTTCTGCTCATCAACAGTTTGAATACACATGTTTGTTTTCAGCTTTGGACTCTGTGTGTGTTTTTGTTATCTGAACCTGGAGGCCTTTCAGTCCAGAACAAGGATCTGGGAGTGTCACCCACCTAGGGGGAGGGGCTACGGCCCCTTTGTGATGTCATGAAGGGAAAATGTGTCCACACAAACGAGCACTTAAAAGAGGTTTTATAGTATATTTATTTCATCTTAAATTTGCAAATATAAAACACAACCATTCAAATGAAGCGAAAATAAACAAAGCATGAGAGGAAATACAGGTCCTACATATTCTTATACCACTGTGTACGTAACGTTCTTCCTATAGTAACTAACATAGTGCGACTTACAGAAAACAGCAGAGAGACCTTCTACCACAGATAATAAACGATCAGTCGATGATCCGTCCAGACAAACGAGCACGTGGAAGTAAACCTTAAAGGAGTTTTTTTTTTTTTTTGGAATGAAATCCGTGAAGGTTGAATGTTTTTTTTTTTTTTTTTTTCACCCTAACATCAAACGGGAGAAATGTTTCCTTCACGCAGCGATGGAGTCACATGTTCACGTCTTCAGGAACAAGTTAAGACATGTCGGCGCCTGAATGTGTGAAAAGTCCTCCTGGTGTGAGTTTGTGCTGCTTCACAGGAAGTGTTTGATTCACGCTCCTCCTCCTCCTCCTGTTTCTGAAACGCCGGAGGAGTCAGAAACGCTTGGAGTGAATGCAGCAGCTCAGTCAAGTCTTACTGTTCCACTGAAATGTGTTATACGACATGTCATTCATTGTCGAGGTTAAAAACAGACCACGCGGTCGGCAATGTGCAAAAGTCTTCAAGGAGTCTTTTAAAGTCCGAGACGCGTCCGTCATATTGAAACGGTTCAGATGAGAACGAGGACGTTGAAGTTCATTAACAGCGCGTCCTCGTTCTCGTCACGTGGACGAACGACGCAGACACACGTCATGTTTCACAACACGAAAAATACAAGATTGACCTGCAATTTTTTTTTTTTTTTTTAAAGGCAAAAAGTCATTTTCATTTAAAAGCCTTCATCTGTATAAACTTTAGAGATGAAATCGTCCTCGTTGACGAAACACATTTTTAAAAAGTGTCCCGTCTTTTGATCACAGTGCAAACAGCTTCCTGTCCTTCAGGATTCAAACAGTTTATCTCGCCTGCTCCTCTTCATTCAAAATAAATAACGTCAAAAACAAACGTACCTAAAAGGGAACAGTGGCCACTTTAAATCTTTTAACTTTTGTTAACCTGTTAAAACATTTTTTTAAATAAAGTTTTTTTTCTTACAGAATAAAAGCAGACGTTAGTTCAGGTAGTCTTACGGGGCGCGTCGTGTAAACAAATATATTTCTTTATAAAACATTTTATTATTTTACTTGTTTAAGTTCAAAGTTAACTTCAGATTTAAAATCTATATTTGTTAACAAACTTAAACCAGGAAGGAAAGATGTGATTTCCAGCTGAGAGGGAGGAAGTGATGACGGTGCATTTTTTTAATGAGGGGTCTTTAAACACTTCTGAGGTCAAAGGCAGGGTTGGACGTTTTTGAAAACTAGCATGATTTTAAATGTAGCATAACATTAAAGCCACGCCCCCTCACAAGCTCGAGCGCCGTTGTTCAAGCTGATAGACAGGGAGGCGTGTGATTGGTTCATCAGATCGGTACCTCGTGGCAGACGTCGGTCGAAGTTTTTACAGACTGCTACAGATGACGGATTTTCTTTGTTTGTTTTTCAGAGCACCTGTGTTATTAATGTCTGTCAGGACCTAAAATCAACCAAAATCTAAAAAAAAATAATCTTACCAACCCCGCCTTTAAAGTTTGAACATGAGAGGAGTGTGTCTGTGTGTGTGTGTGAGAGAGCGTGTGTGTGTGTGTGTGTGAGAGCGTGTGTGTTAGCTGGTCCCGCTGAATGAACCTCTTCTCGTCAGGCTCTGCGTGCTCGAGCTCAGACCTCGGGCGTCCGTCAAATGGCTCGACTGAGGAACAAAAGAAAGAAATAATAATAATAACAACGAGGTAAACACGGCGCCAAAGAACTCGCTGAATTAAAAACTGAAGGTCTCGCATGATGTCATCACCGTCAGCCTGATGTGATCAGCTCACCTTGTCTCCGTCTCGACTCTCTCTGGCTTCGACATTCAACACGTTCAAAGAGTTCGCCCTCTTCATCCTGAAATAAAGCAGAAAAATATCAGGACAAATAAAAAAAAACCACATTCTTTGATTTGACGCAGCTGAAAACCGTAAATATTACCCAGCATTCCTCGGGGTTGTTTCCTCCATTCCGACTCCTTTCAGCTTGCGCACTAGCTTTTCGCTGCTTCTGCGTATCGATTCTCTGAGCTTGGTGAAGGAGCCGCTGCGCTTCAGGTTGCCGAGTCCGTCCTGTCCGGAGCTGCCGTCCTCAGCACCCGACCAGCTGGGACGTCCGTCCCCTGAAAAAAACAAAACAAAGAAAAGGTAAAAAAATAACTGTGTGTTTACCCGTGTTGGACTTTCTTCACTAAAACTTGTAATGATTTAAATCTCCCTGGTTCACTTTTTTTGTGACTTTAAATGATCGAGGCTGGCTCTCTCGGTTTCGTTACCTTCTACAGATCCAAACTCTTTTTCGTGTGCTCTGGTCAGGATCTCTTTGTAGAGCGCTTCAGCTTGTCTGTACTTCCCCTGCTTCAGGTAACACGACGCCTGAGGAGGAACAGAGAAAAGACATGAGACTGCTGGTTCAGCTCTGCTGTCACAGGGACAGATACTGATGGACCTGTGTTTATAAGCCGCTCCTGTGAAGTCTGCACAGTCCAGTGTCTCTGCAGACTGATGCATGCGTCCCTGGATGTGCACACGTCACACACGCTGGTCCTCACCAGGTTGTTCTTGGTCTTGGCCACGTTGGCGTCGTCTGGTCCCAGTTTGCTCTGGTAGATGTGCAGAGCGCGCTCGTAGTACTGCTCCACCTCCTGGTACTTGCCCTGGTTCTGACACAGCAGAGCCAGGTTGTTCAGCTGCTTCGCCACATCTGGGTGGTCTGTACCGAGAACCTGAGGGGCATCCAGACACAAAAACACACACTTTCACCCTCTCCACATCTGGGATGAAAGCCAACACAAGGTTCACGCTTTATCTGCTCGGCCTTTCGCCTCGCTGCGATTATATTTTCTCTTCTTCGCCGTTATCTTCATCTTATCTCCACCGGGTTGAATCTCAGTCAGAGTCACCGGCACATGTACGGACACACCTCCTGACTCAATCTTTTAAATGTGATTTAGGAGTTTGGTAAAGCTGAGGTTAGCTTTCTCACTTTCTCTCTGATCTGCAGCGCTCGTTTACACAGCGGCTCCGCCTCCTTGTATTTCCCTCTCTTGCCGTAAAGCACCGCCAGGTTGTTCAGTGTTGCTGCCACCTGCAAAAAAAGCACAGAAACACACACAATGTACATTTAATGACGACTTCATGTGTCCGATTATTTTCTTTGGTTGGTGTCCATCAACAGGCAGAGCTGCAAGTATACATTATAAAACATCAATAAGATGTTTCAAATGCAGACCAGCTTAGATTCAGTTCATGATGATGTGATCTCACACTAATCTAATCATAGTTTTAATATCTTACTGAAGAGGGAAACTTACAGCTGGATGGTCCATACCCAGAGTTTTCTCTCTGATCGCCAACGCGTCATTCAGCAGGTTCGCTGCTTCTTTGTATTTGTTCTGGTCTCTGAGGAGAAAAATGACAAATGTTAATTAATTTTTTTGAGGGTTTCCTCTTCATGTCCGAGTGTAAAAACAGAAACCATGAACAGACCACTCACCTGTACACCAGGGCCAGTATGTTTAGCATGGTGGCTACGTCTGGGTGGGTGTGTCCTGAAGACTTCTCCAGGTCCTCCAAAGCCTGTTCAGAATATTTACTTCAATCAGGAAACATCGTTTAAAGGAGCAGCGTGTAACTCGGACACCTAGTGTTTAAAATGGGAACTGCAGTCCAGAACACAAGCTGTCTCTCCCTGCGCCTCCTCTCCAGGACACGCTGGCTGTTTACATGACGTGTAGTACATCCCTCTGCTGTGTGTATGAGCCTCCCTCACCTGCTTGCAGAGCGGTACAGCCACCTCGTAGCGTCCCTGGGAGGCGTACTGGATGACCAGGTTGTGGAGCGTTCGGAGCCGGGCAGGGATCTCGTAGCCGCCCTGCTGGGCTGCAGCTGCGGCGCTGCTGTGATGAGGCTGCGACACTTAAAAAAAAAAAAAAAAAAAGAGCAGAGATGTAAAGACAGATACGACTTAAGCACAAGATAACTGTAAAAGCATCCCTGAAGCTGACTTTCCCCCTCCTGTGCAGTCGGCTCATTATCACTGAAGAGATGGAAATGTAACGTCACAGCTTGAAATGTCTCTGCTGTGAGTGAAAGAGTGCTAACTCCATTTATGTGCAGCAGGAACAACAACAACAACAGGAGTCGAGGAGACTTGTTGGTGTCAGTTCTGATCAATTCACCCAAAAACCTCCTGAAGAAATCAAAGTAACCGGAGCGAATCAGAGAGACTTCGATCACACGTGAAGAAGAACTCACTCTGCGACTGCTCCTCGTCCTCGGTGGGAAAGAGGTCGTCCAGAGACTCCTTGTTAGCAGACGTGTCTTTGTCCTCCTGAAAAGAGAGACGAGTGCAGTCGTATCACCTCGACATGAATCAATGTGTTTAAATAAAGACCAGAGGTCTGGTGACTCGTCATCATCATCACTCTCATAAACACACTTTAAGCTTCCTGTCAGCAACCAAACCGAGCGATCAGCAGCCGAACAGATAAAACTATCAGGAGTCCGAATCACGCCGTACAGCCGTCACGTGTGCACCTTACCAGAGTAGTGCAAAGACTGATTTATCAGCACGGGGACTGATCGAACTGATTACTGATCACTGTCATCTCACAGGAAGTGCGTGGCGTCACGGAATGAAACTAGAAACGTGTGAACATGAGAGTGTTCATCCCTGCAGATTGTGCTGAACGATCCTCTGCGTTGTCGTCACGGTAACAGCAGAATAAACATCCACATGCAAACAGCTTGCAAACAACGGGCTGAAGGCGCTCGCAGAGTCATGTTTGCGTAGAGTCCGGTCACGTGAGTCTGCACTTCACACGCTCTGTTTGTCAACAGACACATGAACACACACACACACACACACACACACACACACACACACAGATATGTGTGTGTGTGTTCAGGTGGTTGGTCGTCTCCTCACCAGCTGCGGCTCCTCCAGGTCATACTTGCGTATGGAGGACATGAACTGCAGGTGTTTGTTCTGCTCCTCCAGGGTGACCACCTCCTGCTCCCGATCCTGCAGCCTCTGCTGAGCTCCGGCCAGCTCGTCCCTCAGCCACTGGTTCTCCTGACACAGACGACGAACCTGAGCAGGAAAGACGGGGGGAGAGAGAAGGATGGTCGAGCAGAAGAGTAAGGGAGAGATGTGAGAGGGGAGGAAATAGAAACAGGAAGGGAAAACACAGGGAGGAAGAGATGAGAGGTGATGAGATAGAGGCAGGAAGAGACGGAATAAACGGAGTCAGAGTGTAAAAAAACAAAAGAGCGAGGAGGAGGAGGTGGAAACACGACGAAGAGGAACTTGTGCTGCATGATCAACATTTCCACCTGGCAGACGTCTTTTTTTTATTCTCCTGCAGAAACTAACCTGAGCACGCAGCTTCTGCTTCTCCGCCTCCAGAGAACCCAGGTGAGCCGACAACGCCATCATCACCTGGAGGGACGAGACGCTCGTTACGACATCACAAATAAAAACAAGACAGAAAGAAAAAAAACACAGGATGAAGTTAAAGAAGAGACTGCAAAGCACATCTTTTACACTTGTTCATTTTCTCTGTTTTTAATTTATCTGCCATTTCTTATGTTCCTGTTTGATGCATTTTTTTCTACACTTTTATATTTTTATCTAATTTAATTGTGTGATTTATTTTGTGTCACACTGTAAAATGTCTCTGGCATGCGAGATGAATAAAGAATGATCTTATCTTAACTTCACGTCTCTTTTTAAGCTGCTGGATTATTCAGATTTAAGACATGTTTATATTGTTGCTGTGTTCGTCTTCCTTCAAGTGTTTCTTTACGGTTGCATGTTTGCATGACTCATCGTTATTGGTCGTCTGTGCTTATAACAATCAGTAGCAGAAAAAAAAAACAAAAAAAAAAACAAGAATCTAAAAGAGGTGATCCTGCAGGTCCCATAAAGACTTTCATGTAAACAGTACTCAAACACAGAGGACTAAACGAGTCCCTGTTCTCACCTGAGCCTCACTCAGACCCAGCTCTATCCTCTCCAGTGATTGGCGGATGATGCTGGTCTTCTCCTGCTCCACGCTGCCGCTCTCTGCGGGCTCCTGAAGGCTCTCCAGCAGGCTGCAGTTCTCCCCTCGCAGCGCCTCCAAACCTGCGATCACCTGCTGCGTGCTGCACAGAATCTCATCTGCCGACAACATGGCTCCGACTCTGAGCTTCGTCCTGACGCGAGAACCGACCTGCGAACGGCACGGAGAGAAGAACACATGACGGGTAGAACAAAGGCTTTAGTAGGTCCACTTGTCATCTATATTTATATTTTCATCTTATATATATTTTTTTTAAAATATTTCTAGTGTTCGTCTCAGACGTGGCTCAGAGAGAAACATGTTTTCTGTGTGTCCAGCACATGTTGAAAATATATCAATAAAGATGATTTTGACTTTGATGTTCATGAAACATGATGTCATTAACATGGTTTGTTGCAGTAATAAAAACCATTATTACCATAATAACCATTATTACCATTATCATGCTGTAAGCAGCAGGAGTGGGTTCAGTTACTAGACGTCAGTGAGGGAACATTTAACATGAGCAGAATAATGAAGAGTGCGGGTGGCAGCTGCACAATGTCAGTGAAAGTGACAGAAGAAGTAAAACTCGAGCTGTGGATGGTTATTCAAACTGTCAGCAAACACACACACACACACACACACACACACACACACACACACACACACACACACACACACACACACACACACACACACGCTGGTTTTCAGCTTCCTGTTTTTTGTCTGTTCGAAGCAAAAATTCTGACCGCTGAAGATGGCACAAAGAGCCGAACACAGAAGTAGTTTCATTACCTGCAGTAACAACATGCAGACGGCGTTTCACTTTTTCCAATCACACATAATCAGATAATCAATACGAACACGAAGGGACACAAACAACAACTAAACGAACGTGAGAAGAGAAATCTGTCAACCAAGGGAAGGTTGTTGTTAAATGACACATGGACAGTGTTTTGAGTTGTGGCAGCTGAGGGGAAAATTAACCCTTTAAATGATTAATTATAAATTATTAAACAGACTATATACTGTGATAAATGAATTGATGAATAATTGTACATGGTCCATTCGTTAAAGAAGAAGGAGAGGCCAAATGTGTGTCATGAGGATACACCACTTTACATGTTGACTCTGCTCCATGTCACACAAAGTGAAAGTGTATTCTCTCATTAATATAACACTGAAGATCAGAAAATAACAAGAATAGACTCTAAATTATTCTTTACGTTTTCATTATTTAATGAAGTTATTTCGATTACATGTCCATGAAGCTGCACAGAGAGCTCATCACTAAGGCTGAATATATTTTACATTTTAAACTGCATGCCACGGATCTTTGACTTTGTTTGCAAAACAACCTGATCAGTCTTTTTTTTATTGCATTTGACCTTTTGACCTCTTGTCTGATTTCAGCACATCTCTGTTTCTTCTTCGGAGCGCTTTTATTTCTAGTCTGAAACAGTATTTTTAATGCTTTTAAATCCAAAATATTTAAAACATGAAGAGTGCCAGACATCATGAATAAGGTTAGTAGGTTAATCGTATTCATGGAGTTTAATGTGACATCGCTGTGGGCTCAACAGGCCAGGGGCTGAAAGGAAATATTATTATTGTCGCCTTTCTTTTTTTTTTTATAGTAATTAAAAATAAATAAAATCGATTACTGCTGCATTTATTTATCCGACTTGTTTAGCTTGCTACAGGATGTAAACAAAGACAGACACATCAACACTAAGTTATTTATAGCCTACCTGCTAAGTCCAGGCTGCTGCGGCGGCGTGGTTCCGTCTTATTCTCCAATCTGACCGGATGTTTTGATTTTCATATAAAAAGTTAAACCTGTCAGAAACAGCTCGACATTTCGGGCTCTTTGTTTCTCTCTGTTTATGAGTCGCTGCTGAACAGGTGGGACAGAAGCTGTAAATTATTCACCTGCTGCCTCCTCGGCTCGCAGCTCCTCCTGTCATCACAGATTCATTAGCATCAAGTTCACCGCAGTAACGTCAGATATCCGGTTCTCGCCTTCAAAGTAAAAGCCTTAAAGAGGGCATCAATGTGTGGACAAACGCTCCCAGAACATGTGTATTTATTTGTTTCACATTTGTTATAAATAGACGATTTAAGATATTAATTTTTTTTTCTTCAAATTTTCCAATAAACGTTGTTTTCATCATTTCATTTAATGGCAGGTAATTTAATCAGCATTATATAAACTAGGCAACAATACCACAGAACAGTACATCACAAAAACATAGCCACACCGGAAACACAGCAAATTTGTTTAATTAAAGTAAAAAATACACATGTCATAATTAACAAGAGTTTTCAGTTCTAAGAATGAAGTTAGAAACAAATATTCACTCAAGTACTGCAGAGGTTATTATTACAGTCTAATTATTTCTACTGTTTGCCATTTAATTGGCAAATATATACACATATTGTATATATTAACACAATGCTATTTTAGGACACAACATGCTGTATCTAATTTATTTCATAAACATCAGTCACACACTAATTACTTGTAAATGTTCATCAAGTCAAAGTTACATTTGTTCTTCACATTTAATGAATCACATGCTTGTTATTGTCTGTTCTAAAGTCAGGTATGAAGTTCAACTTTTTATTTGTCGAAATGTGTTCGCCTGCAACTAAAAATTAGCTGCTTTTATTCTGAAGGCCAAATCGCCTGACTTCCTGGATTTATACAGGTCTGTCCCCCGTGGCTTGATGCAGCTGAAGGGCTTACCTGATCCCATAATTCCCATCATGCACTGCGCCAAGGGGGCTGTCCGTCCCGGGACAAGGCCACCTATCTGTGGAAGAGGTGAACTTCCTTCTGTCTGTGGTTATTATTCATGACACGTCATCAGTGGTATTCAGATACATCATCTTATACATCATCTTTCTTTAAAGATCATTAGTGATAAATACTGGATACAAACTATGAATGCATATTAATTTATAGACATTAATTTATTTATCTAATAGGCTCAATGAATAGCCTGTATTTATGTTCTATTGTAATCATATTCATACACACTACAGGCTATAACTTACCTGACTTTGCTAAACATGTATATGATTTATTTCGTATTTATTAATACTAATACATTAGAGCTAGTGTGTGACATTTTAAATATTTTGAAAATAATATCTTTGTAAACTTAGCCAGTTGTTTCCTTGTTGTCAGATGTGAAGGTGTTCCTGCAGTGGGAATAACTGGGAGGTCCATGTGAGGTTTCAGTGTGGACCAAGCTTGAGGCTTATTAATGTCCCATCAGCTCAGCCTGTGCAGGACGAGGGTTCGGGCAAACAATGAATTTAAGTCACTCTAAGAAGTTATTAGGAGAGCTTAACATGAGGCGAACACAGTGTGGAGAGAGGATCACAGTTTACACCAACATACACATGAGGGGAAAATAACTTTATTGGAGAAGAGAGAAAGCAAATTAATATGAACAATTTTTCATTTTTTAAAACGCTGCAGTTGTCTTTTCTGTTGTTTTTTTTGGGGGGGGGGGGTGTTAAGATCTTTTAGAGTCAGTAGTCCTATTACTGGCTGGCAGGTTTGCTATTAAGCTGTTTAAATATAAAAGATCAATTAAAAGATCCATCCATATAATAATAACTCTACATTTCCCTCACCTCGGGTTTTGGTTGTTAGAAATGACACAATTCAAAACTGTAAGTGACGTCAGGTGCAACAACTTTCTGTAGATGGCGCTGTCTCCTTTATGCACGCAGCGACAGCTCACACGTTTAACTCTACTGAGTTATTCTAACAGAAGGTTTTCAATGCACTGAGTGTAAAAGTTCAATGAGACAAACCTCATAAAACTTCAGAAACACTTCAAAAAATTAAGAAGATAGAGGAAACGTGTGTGTGTGTGTGTGTGTGTGTGTGTGTGTGTGTGTGTGTGTGTGTGTGTGGGTGTGTGTGTGTGTGTGTGTGTGGGTGTGGTGCTGCATGTGCCTGTCTGTGACAGTTATATGAGCAGGTTGATGGATGGCTCAGCTGTCATGTCTGCAGAGAAGCATCAACAACTGACATGGTGGCTGAGCAGGCAGAGTGCTGCCATATAAAGTCATCGGTCCCCGGGGAAACTCCTCCAGGTCTCTGTGGTCCAACCCGCCTCCTGATCAACACGCACACACACACCCACAAGGGTCGGGTTTGGGATCAGGGTCAGGGGGTCAAATGCTCAGGCTCATGAAAGGTCTGAAAAGTCTGTCCTCGAATCAGAGCAGCTGATCGATCGAGGCTCAGTGAAAGGAAAGAGTCGGAGGAGAGCACATCCTGCACGTTTGTTGTTTTTTCTCTCTCAATCTTTCCCGACTTTCAAATTAACTTTTAGCATTCAGAAACAGAAAGAAAGAGGCGTTCACTCGATGTAGTTTTATGGTGTTAAAACAAAATGAAGAAATTCTCTAAAACAAAACAAAAAGAAACGGATCCCTACTTTTAAATTATACACACACTCCTGCATTAACAGTGATGCATCTTTATTATCTCTAAAAGAAAACAAGAGCAGCAACGACAACATCGACTGTTGTCATCTTTAACGCCTGAAGCTGCTGCGTCTGGATATAAGACAACATGATTTACAGCTGGATCAATAAAACAGCCTTTTTTATATATTTACAGAGGAAACCTTTACAATGAGTGATACAAAGACACAAAGATAATATGTACATAATCTGTATATTATCTGTACACTAGTATAAGCATTTTCCTCTGCACCTTAATCTGTATATTTAATACTCTGAATACACTTATATTTATAGCATTTATTTATATTTATAGCTTCCCAATAATCCATCCAGCCATATATACCTCTGTAAATTTTGTAATCACTGTACATATTTAGCACGAACTCTTGCACTTTCTGCTTATTTGCACTTCTGGTGAGATGTCAAACCTCATTTCGTTACACTATACTTGTATATGTGTAATGACAATAAAGTTGAATCTCATCTCATCTCATCTCATTCAGAGTACGAGCTGCTTCTTCAGAGTTCCCCGTAGACTGAACTGGTTTCAAAATGTGTTTATCCCCATAGTGTCATAAGGGATTATAAATAGTGATAAATAAGGCAGGATAGGCGCTGGACTATAATTTGTATTTGCATGTTTGCACTGGTGTTTTAAAAGCCTTTTGATAATCTTAATTTTATTGGGACATGTTTCAAAATGTTTCTTTTTATGGCTGCAGCATGTGGAGCCCAAGAGAAATATAAGTCTGATTAAAAAAAGAATGAATATGAAGACTCTGTTACAAACTGTTGAAATGTTTGAAGTGAAATATTAGCATGCAACATACCTCTTAACATGTGAAGTCAATGACGATTCAATGATGCAGGGTGCACACCCATCGTATGTGTTTAAACTCTGTATTGATTTGTGTATATAACAGTGTAGGGTACGTTTACGTTTGTTGCACACATAAATAGACGTTTTTTTAACCAAACTAAAATCAGAGAGAACTCTCTCGCTCTGTTGTCTTGTTAAAATGTGCAGAGACACCAAAACTTTCCCGTTAACCTCGAAGGGTCAGAGTTCATTCTTTCTCCACCTCCGACCCTGCTGCAGAAAATAGACAACACTTTATTATCCCGAGCAATAAAATGATTAATGTTACTTTAAAGTCAGAGTTACAGTGTCTATAAATGAACGAGACCGACCCGCTGAGCTGTTTTCTTCTCATAACTTTCAGCAGGTTTTAATTGTTTTCTGATGCCGACGACGACGCTGTAATAAGTCCTGAGTTTCCATGTGTGGGAACATAAACTGTTAAGTGAAAAGCTAAGCCTGGCTAAGTCACTTCAGCCTTTTAAATCTCTTCATAAACCCTGCTGACCTTTATTATTATAACTGTGAACGCTCTCTGGGTGCAGCGTTTCCATTTAATGGTGAAATCACGTTTGATTCACTTTTGTGCTCTGAAAAAACATCTGAAACATTCTGATAATTATAAAACACGTGAGACGTTTTATTTAGTATTTGTTTCACACTTTCATGAACAGTGCAACCTTTTGTTTTTTAAATCTCTCTCTCTCTATCACACACTCACTCACACACACACACACACACACTTGGTACCCATTGCAACCAATCCACCACCAATTAAAACGTTCATACACTTAAAGAAACACTGACACACTTTATGTTTTACAGATTTTCTTCCCTTCAACCTGATGTTTAACCGTATGGTCAGTGTCACCCACTTCTGATAACAGCCTATCAGAGAGCAGGAAGGAATGAGCACACACTCTGCGGTTAGTGTGTAACTATATATATGTATATATATATATATATATATATATATATATATATATATATATATATATATAGATGGATTTAAAATAAGAAGACAGGTGTGCATGGTGGACATAATGTTCACAGAATGTATACATAAGAGCTGTGGAGTTACAGCGTCACAGCTGTTTTTATCACACACACACAGACACACACACACACACACACACAGACACACACACACAACACAGGGTAGACGTGTTGTCAACCCTTCGTTCGTGCCTCTGCTGACAAGTTGTAGTCGTGTAATTTCACCAACAAACAGCCAGAACAGAGTCGTAGCAGTTCCTCTAATCTGAGAATAAAAGACCTTCTTTCCATCCACACAGGATCTTTACCTCTTGTTCCATTTGGGGTCACAGGGTGGTGGGGGGGGTGGAGCTGATCCCAGCTGTCATTGGGCGACAGGCGGGTACAAGCGGCTGGCCACCAGCCAATCACAGGGCAGGACAAAAGGTTGTCCTGTCCTTGGATACAAATGACAAAACTATCATTCATATATCTTTTTTGTTTTTGGTAGATGAGATATTTGGCATGACTGATAAACAGGACCATGTCAGAGTGACAGGGCTGCTACACAGGGAGCGTGCCAGAGCTGTTGTTGGAGGTTCAGTGCCTTGCTCAAGGGACCCTCTGCAGTACTCGGGAAGTGACCTAGCACCTGACAAACATCCATCATGTTGGTCCGCACCAGGATCCGACCCAAGTCCCGACAGACGGAGCTCCTGTCACGACAACCAGCTCAACCTTTAGTCGACGTTTTCACCAAATTTGAAAATATTCCCTGAAGATAATTTCTTTGCATCGACCAACAACCCAAAACATGATGCATAAGAATTTTACAGAAATGAAGCAAAACTAGATCATCACTGATTTAAGCTTGCTGATAACAGCCAGGCATGATTTCTGATTAGAGACGGAGCGAGACATGAAAACAAATCTGAAGCAACACAGAACAAATACTCAACTCTCTACTGGCAGCTAAGGATTAAAATCCCAGTTTTTTCATTTGGCACTAAAACAAAATGTCTTTTTTCTCGATGTGGTCGAGGGAAGGAGGCTGAACTGATGAATGGACGGAGGGATGGAAGGAGGGACAGACACACTGTCAGCTGAGTCGATGCAATTCAATCAGGAGGGCTGGTACTGGAGATGGGATGACCTGGTGAAGCGGGACTAAAGATAGAACCCTTCAGTCCTCCCCCCCCCCCTCCTCCCCCCTAACCCCGACCCCTGTCCCCCCCCCCCCTCCTCACCAGTCACACAGGTCGCTCATGTTTCAGAGAGAATTCGCCACTGTCACCGTCAGGGAACACACGATAAATGAGTTACATAATCCAACAACTGCATTTTAAAAAAACCAGTGCTGCTCAGCTGAGACGGTTCAAAACCTGTTTCAGCAACCAGGAATTTAACACATCTGATTAACATCCCAACACATGTAAAAACTACGTAAACATGTTTTAAATTAGTGAATGTGTTTTGTAGAAACTGATTGTTAGTTAGAGTAAATATGTGTAAGTAGAGGGTCTCTATTAGAAGTGCAGACCTCCACCAAGGCCTTGATCCGGAGTCAGATCTGTATTCCTTTTAAAATGGTTTAAAAACAACCAAACAACAGTTTGTGTCCGTTTTAAAACATTTGAGGTGTCCAGGGGTCACATGGGCCACATGTTGAAGAATGATTGGCCAAATGTTTTTGCACATCCATTTAATAAGACATTGGTAGAGGAATGAGTCCATATAGAAACATCGTCGTACACTTGCAATGAATCAACTAGAAATGTTTCACAAACAAAAAAGTGCATGATGTTTCTGTTTCATGTTACAAGAAAGACAGTGTGCAGGATTTGCATGCGATGTTTTTTAAAGCACTTTAAATGTTGACTTGCATCTTTCTTTTTGAGTCCCTAAAGAATAAAGCTCAGAATAATAAAAGCAGATAAAAGTTATTGCAGTGTGCCCGTTGGGTCAGCTCAGTTAAAAAACAGTCTGGACACGTCGTTCAGTAAATCTTACTGGAGAGCCTTCGAGCTCGTGTCACATGTACTGCAGCGGCCCGGGGCTTTTGCTGCATATCAACCGCCACTCTCTCCTTCCAACATTTCATGTGTCTCATTCAATAAAGTCAAAAAATGTCCACACACACACACACACACACATACAGAAAGACGTTTTCAGTGACATCCTCCACCAAACACAAAGCCTCCCATCTCATTGGCCAAACACCTTCGCTCCTTCTCATCTCGCTACGCTGGCTTCACTCCAGCACTTTTCACCGTGTGACAGACTTAACATACATTCGTCGACGGAGTCGTCTTACACATGCCTGCGTCTATTTGTGGGCGCCTCGAACTGTTAACAGGAGTTTTTCCTGCTCTGGATCCGGACGTGTGTGTCTGAAACACCGTTCAGGTCACATCTTGAGGAATCCAAAGAAAGAACAAGCTCCCCGAGATCTGCAAGATCTCTCACACGAGTAACACGAAACATCATGGCGTCATATGGGGAGTTTAGAGGCCATTTTATATTTCAGATGAAGATTAAAACCATGAAATTCAATCTAACATCCTTAAATACAATTCAGGAAAAAGATCCAACTTTGAACTCATCTTCCATCCTCTCGTTTCACATCAAACCAG
Source organism: Symphodus melops (assembly GCF_947650265.1). Taxonomy (NCBI): domain Eukaryota; kingdom Metazoa; phylum Chordata; class Actinopteri; order Labriformes; family Labridae; genus Symphodus; species Symphodus melops. The sequence goes on from NC_136700.1 coordinate 1,770,722, forward strand.
TTTTCTGTTTTTGTTTCCCAGTCAGAGAAACTCAGCGAGTAAAGTCGATGTTTGATATAGAAATGTGCAACACTGCCAGTTGTTCCTGGCAACGCCCATGTGTGAATGTGTGAATGCTTGTTACCCTCTACAGCTCCCTGTAGAGTGTGTGTGTGTGTGTGTGTGAACCCCTCCAGCCTGAGAGAGATCAGAGGAGCAAAAAAACACAAAATATAGACAACACAAGTGCAGTCTGACTCGATCAGGAATATACTCTCATGTGTATTTAATCTTGTCAAGGCCAGATAAGATCAACTTTTCAAATAACAAAAAAAAAGAAAGAATATCAGCTCCAGAGGACTCAGAGGTCACAGAGGTCACAGAGGTCAGGGTTTAGGGGTCACAACAGGAAAAAAAAACACTAAAAATCCTAAGTGCATGAGCAGCTCTCTAATTGATTTTTGAACCATGTTGATGTGTTTTCTGATGACTGTGAGCCTGAAGTTTCCCCACACAGCTGATTTAAAGACGTTGCTTCTTCTTCTTCTTCTTCTTCTTCTTCTTCTTCTTCTTCTTCTTCTTCTTCTTCTTCTTCTTCTTCTTCTTCTTCTTCTTCTTCTTCTTCTTCTTCTTCTTCTTCTTCTTCTTCTTCTTCTTCTTCTTCTTCTTCTTCATTATACCCCATACCTGGATTGGCGTGTGGACACTGCCATGTTTTCTCCAAACCATAATGTGAACTTTCTGGACAAAATTACGTTTATTCTTTCACCACCTGAGAAAACACATTTTGCAAACATCATAATGCATCCTTTAATTCTCTCATTTCTGACCATGTAAAAAACGTCAAGTTGTGCAGCCATCGCCTCCCTCATCCTGCAGCCTGAAATGCTCTACATCTTCTCTACAGATATTTCCTCAAACTAATTAACTGTGTGTTATTTAATATGTGCAAAGGCCACAGAAGTGCTCCACCAAATGATTAATTTCGCCCCCTGCTCATGAGAATCAGATACCATCATTATAATTGATTCACGCAGAGTCCCGCGTTACATAACTGTCCTTGGTGCCTGCTTCCCCGGGGCAGCTGCACGGTTCTGGGGCTGCGGGGTGCTATGGCTACGTGTGTGTGTGTGTGTGTGTGTGTGTGTGTGAAGGGAGCACTGCTGGATAAAATGACAGTCTAAACTGGGAAACTATCTGTGCCATGGTGGGCGACATGCCCACAAACTAAACTGGTGTGTAGGGTAAGAAGACACACAGCACAACCTTTGAGTCTGTGCGTTCTTGTGCGTGTGATTAACTTCCCAGCTGATATGTGAGGAAGCCTCATCTGACATCTGCATGAACACAATAGTCACCTTAAAGGTTTTTTTTCTGTTTTCATGAACTTCACACAAGAAACTATTTCACTTTGATATTCAGATCATCGCGGTTTTTTAATTATATGTGATTCTCCACGACGTCGGTCTTGTTCCTGTCGTGTTTTGTCGTTACCTGGATCTCATCTTCGTCACGAAGTCTCTGGGCTCCGCCCCACAGTTTGTCACATGACGGTGGGTGTGATTGAATATCTGCCGGTGGTTAGATTACGGAGGTCTATCACATTACCAGTGGGGGGTCATGACGTTGGCACAGAGCTGGACATAAAGTTTTACACTCTGTCCCAAACCTTACTTAGAGCATAACCTTCTGTGAGCTCGGACTAATGACCTTTGCATTGCATAAAGTAACCAAAAACTCATCATGCAGGAAACTGAAACTTTGCACGCACACACACACACACACACACACACACACACACACACACACACACACACACACAATGTACACAAACAAATCCTCACGTTTAATTCAACTTAAAAAAGAAGCGAGAAATTATTTTCCTCCTCTGACTTGCTGAATGTCTCGAGTTCAGGCGGCCCGTCCCTCCATGACTTCCACACAGGGAGCGATGACACATCTTAAACGTACACATGCAGACACTAACACTTCACAAACAGGCAGCTGTGAGGGCTGCAGCACAATGACATCGGCCTAATGTAATCCAACACAGAGTTTTTTATTTTCCTGCATCTGATGAGCAGAACAGAAGTCTGCTCCTCTGCTCAGCGGGGACACTTATGAAACATGAGGGAGAACATGTGCGCTCTGCTTTCCTCCAGCTGAAGAGAATCAGAGGGGAAATCTTTGTACATTTTCAGCATGAAGCTGAAATGACCCTGTCATCCTTCACGCTGAAAGTGATTCACACCATATTCTTTCTACAGTTATCAAAAGGGTTTCTACTGTGTCACCTGAATAATTATGTGTGCTGTGTTTTTTTTCTGCCGTCTTTGCTCAGTGGTGGCTCGGGTGGGGGTTGAATAGTCAGAGAAGAATGAGGATTTTCCCTTTAAGTTGATTTTGTTGTTGCTCATAAAATCAGATTTAAAAAAAAAGTTGCACCAAAAACAAGAAGTGTTGGATTTTATTCCAAAGAATAAAACAACACGTCTTATTATTGAAGATTTGCATGATGGCATTTATTCACTCTGATGTAGCTTGCAGAATTTAATCAGTTTTAAAGTGACTCTCGTTGTATATCTATAAAGGTGAATAATGTCCACCACCTTTCTCTCCTGCAGGTTCAAGCTGCCCTGAGCTGGCAGGAGGTGAGAGGTTGAACTGGATGACTGCAGCTGTTGCCTTGTCTCTCATCTCGAGTGCTGTGTGAAGTTTGTTCTTGCCTTTTAGAAAACTCAGCCGGGCACAGAAGAGGCCCTGTGACCAATCAAGATAGGGGACCCTGGCTGTCGTCAGCCAATCAGGTGAAGGGTCTGGGTATAAATGCTTAAGTCCATCCGCTGGCAAAGTTGGGCAACCCCTAAAGTTGGTGAACAGGATCTGATCCCAGGATCTGTAACCCTTTCTTTTCTCCAAAGCAGGTAAAAAGAAAGAATCATGTTTTTTTTTTCTTTTAGATATCCGTGGAAAAAAAAAAGATTGTGGGGATTTTTTTTTCTTCTTAAAAAGCATGGACCATAAACATTTAAGGGAAACAATTTGACAGATTCCTACCTTTCTGAACTCTGGGATTGAAAAAAAAGTTTTCTCCTCTTGTGTTTTTTTTTCTTGGATTCCTCCAATGATGCTTTGCACTTTTTTTTTCCTGATATGGAAACTACTAAAATCTTTAGTGTAGTGAGACTTAAGGAAAGTTAAGAACGGTGTCACCCAAACAGCTGTGACCATCTGTCAGCTGTTGCTGACTCGAGCAGGACAGGTTTCCAGGGTGTCTCTGAATAGTTTCGGAGCGCTTGATTTAGTCCTGGAACATATGGAGCCATCTGAGAGGCATGCAATGTTGTGACCTTTAAACGTACCAGAGGTCATCAGTCAGCTCAAGCAACAGGTTGAGTTCTGACCTCTGAGAGATGAATCGAGGGATCTTATCGTTTATAGACACAGACTGGTGTAGTTGTGATGTGACTTAAATTCTTGCGTTTGATTTTTTTGGCCTCTCGTCTTCATTCATAGGATAGAAAGAGTGGGGCGGTCACGAGGTCCGAGAGTTTCACTCTTAACTACTTCTGGGACTTTCTCTGCTACCTACAAACTGCACAGTAGCGTTTGCATTAGTCTGAGGCCAAAGATGACGTAAGAGAGAGAGAGAGAGGAGAAATGTTTCATTACTGTGCTGTCGCTTCCTGCAGAGAAGGGAGCTGTGCAGGACTATTAATAACCTGTGCTGTTGGGTGGAGGGGGAGTCAGAACAGCAGGGGGGAGAGCATGAAGACAGCTGCAGGAACGAGAGAGAGAGAGAGAGAGAGAGAGAGAGAGAGAGAGAGAGAGAGAGAACAAAATGAAAAGGTGTCTCTTCTTTACCAGGAGACTCGTAGACAGGACTCTTGAAAAACTTGGAGAAATTCCTGAAAAGAAAAACGGTATTCATCAGATTACTGCGTTGCGGCTCGGGTTGCTTCACCGCAACAAAAAAAACCAAAACATTAAGAACTAAAAATAAATAAAAGTGCAAAAAATTAACTCCAAAAGCTTCTCTTTGTTATTGAAATCCCAGCAAACAAGTTTACAAGAACTGCAGATTCAGAAAAATCACACTCATAATTCTTGTTGTTTTTTTTTAACTTTCAGGCAGAATAAAAATCGCAGCCATGGCAAAGAACTGCCACAATGACCTGAAGATGAAGTTCGCTGTGGACGAGGAGTACCCCGATCTCTCTCTGCACAACAACCACATGGCCAAGGTATAAAACGGCGCTCACACACGTGTTGCCATGGACACTGAGCGGAGATGTTCAGATACTTAAATGTCACAGAAACAGGAAATCACACGAAGATCTCACTGACCAGTATGCTGGCTCTCGTCTGCTGTAGGTGCTGACCAAGGAGATCTACGGCAAGCTGAGGGGAAAGTCCACCCCCAGCGGCTTCACCCTGGATGACGTCATCCAGACTGGTGTTGACAACCCAGGTAAGAAGCAGGAAGTAACCGACACAGAGAGGAACACAGACCAGTACAGATGAAAGATGAAAGTGAGGAGTCATGATCGTGGCGTTCTGTTTGAATCTGGACACGTTAGCGTCCATCTGTCCTGCTAACGGGCGGCTCAAGAGCTTTATCGAATGTTTGGGCTTCATGGTTAGTTTTTCATCGTCTCCTTCCCCTCGTCCCGCAGGTCACCCCTTCATCATGACTGTCGGTTGCGTTGCCGGTGATGAGGAGAGCTACGAGGTCTTCAAGGACCTGCTGGACCCCATCATCTCCGACCGTCACGGTGGATACAAGCCCACCGACAAGCACAAGACCGACCTGAACTTCGAGAACCTGAAGGCAAGAAACGTTGAATGCATTCACTGTTTTGAGAACTCGGCTGGTTACTTATTCAAACACGCCTTGAAACTGACTTTCTAAAGCAACAAGCTGCATAGTATTCAGCTACGAGTCCAGCTCCAGTACAATAATAACCCTCGTTCTGTTCGGCCCGCTCCTCTCAGGGAGGTGACGACCTGGACCCCAACTACGTGCTGTCCAGCCGTGTCCGTACCGGCCGCAGCATCAAGGGATTCACCCTGCCCCCCCACAACAGCCGTGGAGAGCGCAGAGGCATCGAGAAACTGTCCATCGAGGGTGAATATCAAACTCATCACAATAACCCCAACATGTCAATCTTTTACAAAGTTGTATGTGAAGGTGGATGTGACTGACTCCTTTCCTCGCAGCTCTGGCCAACCTGGACGGCGAGCTGAAGGGAAAGTACTACCCACTGTCCGGCATGACCGACGCCGAGCAGGATCAGCTGATCAACGATCACTTCCTGTTTGACAAGCCTGTGTCCCCCCTGCTGACCTGCGCCGGAATGGCCCGTGACTGGCCCGACGGCAGAGGCATCTGGTGAGAGACGAGCACACACGGCGTGTCAATGTTAGGACGCTATCATCAACTGCCAGCTGACACAATCATGCAAACAACCACAAATCTGCAAGATGTTTTCATGCAAACAACTAGTTTCAAAAAGTTGGTGGGGAACCTTTTTTTTTTATATTTGTAAATCTGTTTTTTTTTTCCTTCAGGCACAACGACAACAAGACCTTCCTGGTCTGGGTGAACGAGGAGGATCACCTGCGTGTCATCTCCATGCAAAAGGGAGGCAACATGAAGGAGGTCTTCAGACGCTTCTGCGTCGGCCTGCAGAGGGTAACACGAGAACATTTCACGTCATGTAACACGCTAAAGTATCGATCTCTTCTCATGCCTGCTTTCTTCTCTCCGCTGGTCAGATTGAGGAGATCTTCAAGAAGCACAACCACGGCTTCATGTGGAACGAGCATCTGGGCTACATCCTGACCTGCCCCTCCAACCTGGGAACCGGCCTGCGCGGTGGCGTGCACGTCAAGCTGCCCAAGCTCAGCACACACGCCAAGTTTGAGGAGATCCTGACCAGGCTGCGTCTGCAGAAGCGCGGCACAGGTACTGCCTTCAAATCGTCGCGTACGAGTCGAGTTGCGAAACATATTCAGAGGCCCTAAATCTTCCCCCCCCTCCTTCTCCTCCCTGCAGGCGGCGTGGACACAGCCTCCGTGGGTGGTGTGTTCGACATCTCCAACGCCGACCGTCTGGGCTCCTCCGAGGTGGACCAGGTCCAGCTGGTGGTTGACGGTGTCAAGCTGATGGTCGAGATGGAGAAGAAGCTCGAGAAGGGAGAGGCCATCGACGGCATGATCCCCGCCCAGAAGTAAAAGTGGACAGACAACCAAAGACTGTCTGTGTTTGTTTGTTTTTTTATTTTATAAAAAATGAACGGGTAGCCTTGTTGTAAAGTTATTTTACCGGTCTCGGCCGACTGGCTACTTCCTGATTACTTCTTTCCAACAGGAAGACGCTCCACTTTTCCTCTCTGCTTCTCTCCTACTGACTTCCTGCTCGCCATCTTCTCTTTCCCTGCTTTCACTTTATTTCCTCTTTCTAATTTCCTGTCACTTTAAACATCTCTTCCCACCATCTCTTAACATCCTGGGATCAATCCATGCATAGTCTGATCATGGCTATGTAATGTGCCGAAACTTTATTTTTTTTTTTTGGTTGTAATATATATCTGGACGATTAAAACTCTGCCCCATGTAACAATCAAACCGTGTTCCTCCTGTTTTCTTTCTTTTTTGAAGTTGAATGCGTGGATCTGCTGACAAAAACAAAGAAACATGAAATATGAAAGAGGTTGAAGTCTTTATTTTTGTGTCACACATTATCTTTCTAGGAGACATGCAGGATTGCAGCTCGATCATTTAGGTCATTTTTCAGCCCATAAAGTTAACTTTTGTTGATAACAGCGACGTCTTCAAACACACTTTACAACAGAACTGTTAGCCTTAAAGTGCGGCTCTAACTGTATCTACAGAACAAGTCCAGAGAGAGAGAGAGAGAGAGGCCTGAAGATTAGCCCTAAATCACATCTTCACATGTTGAACAGCGGCTCCCACACCTGCTCCTGTTTTAAAGGTGAATTCTTTACAGCCGTAAAGAGATCTAATCTGCCGTACCATCAAACGTCTCCTTTTACACATCAGTGTTGAGGTTTGCTTCAGAGAGTAATACAAGAACAACAACCTTTAGATTTTGGAGTCTTCAGTGTGAACGCAGCCGTTGGTGGACTCAGGACTAAAAAAAAAAAAAATCGGCTTTCTCAAAGGTCACGTAAAGGTCACATTCTCCTCTAACATGGCATGCGTTGATGAAACAGTGGATGCGTTAACAGTCTGAACTCTTACAGCAGTCCTACATGTCTGAGTGGAGCCCGACAGACGTTCAAAATCACAAGTGTCACAGAGGGAACACGAACCAGAGCAGAACAAACCACAAGTCACGGAGAAAAGGTTTGAAGTTTGAACGTTCGGAGGGTTCTGGAGCGTCGGGTACTGTGGAGCGCGAGTCATGTGAGTAAAAAGGCATTTTTAATTTTAAAGCTGTTTCAGCTTTAAACATGAGTGAGACGTCGACATACATGAAAACTGTACAAAACAAATTACAGATGAATTTGAAAAAGAAAAAAAAAGAAGAAAAAAAAAGTGCCTGTTCAGTTCAAGGCCGGTCTGGCTCGAAGCAGAAAAGTGCTCGATGAATTTAAACAGCAAATCGACATCATGAAGAATAGATCACAGAGGCCTGTCGAGTCTGAATGAATGTGTATTCAAGTCTCTTTAATGCAGTCATGGCAGATTGTGTGTGTCACTAAAACACACACACACACACACACAACAGTATGAGCTGCTCTTTACTGGGACTCGACGCTTTAGACCAACACAGACGGCGTCTTTAGTTTCATGTTGGATCAGGTTTCTGGTTTGCATGAACACATCTGATTATATCAGATAAAAACCAGGACAAGCTGAGGGAAATAAAAACTAGTTACTGTGCTGCCATGATGTGTTTCTAGTTAAAATACAACAATGTGAAGACCTGTTTTGAAACCATGACAGCAAAAACTGAATTCCTGGGCTCCAAACGTTGGCTAATTCTTTGTTTGACTCCTGCACACATATACAAAGGCAACAATGCAATTTTATTTGCACAGCTGAGACACCGTCGCCTCCGCTTCGGCGTCTGTCTGCGTGACACGTCACGTGACTTCTGTACAGTTTTTGAGACGCCACAGGGCGACTTGAGAAAACGTCATTATTTGCCGACCTGTGATTCAGACTGAAGCAGGAAAAAGATGCAGCGCACTCAGTGAAAGCATGCGATATGTGCTGAGCAACAATTTTCATCTTTTTTTTTTTAATTTAGAAAGGAGGGGAAATGTGTGTTGGATTACGTTGCACTGATCGGTTTTAGGGTTTGGGTAATGTTATTGTTATAACGCCGAGGTTCAAGTCAAATCACATCTGTCAGCTGTTAACTAACATATATCTTGTTGTTTATTTTCTTTTTTTGCTCGTCTCCGTTCAGAGAATTGAATCAGTCGGAAGAGGTAACAAACGCCGGACTGAGAAGTACAGAAAGGCCATGATGCTCCTTTAAGTCTGTGACAAGTCTCTGCATTTCTGCATGTCTCCCTCTAGAGGCCTGGGGGTCACACTACGCCCTAAAACTACTGCGGCTTCCAAGAATGACAACAGGTGTCAAACTCCTGCCCATTTAAAAGCATTCAAAGAGAAAATAAATTGGAAAAAATAGTTTCTTTAAATAGCAGCTCTTTAAAAAGGAATGATGACAAATCAAATCGAATAGGAATTACAAAAACGGGAAGAAATCTTCACTCTCCATCACTCTCAACAACAGCATCCTTCTCATCAAACAAAAAAACCAAAATGGTGACTCTGTGGGCTCAAACAGTACGGGAGGATCTAAGCAGGAGATGGAGGTCACTGACAGCTCCAAGGATACGGGTGGTCATAAGTCTGCCGATGTCGGTCTACGTGTCTGCGCATCTGTTGGTCTGGCTGTGATTGGTGGCATCAGGTGAAGAGGGTCTTTGGCGGAGGCGAGGGATCACTAGCCACAACAGACGAGGTGGAGCCCGGGGGAGGAAGAGGAGGAGTCCCTGTTCCTCCTCCTCCTCAGTCCTCAACTTGTCCTGCCTGTCATCAGTTCACCCCGCCTCCTGTCGCCCTCAGAGCTCCAGCTCCTTGGACACTTTGGTGGCAATGTCTCTAAAGGCTAACGGCGCCCCCCACAGGCGCTTGAACCTCACACCACTGCTCTGGCCCAGCCCGCTGGGCAGCTGGCAGACCTCAGCCTCGAAGGCTACGCGAGCGCCGGCTGCTCCGTGGGTGCAGGACAGGAGGAAAGGCCCAGCGAGGTGGACCTGGCATCCGCAGCCCTGAGCCGCCTCACGCAGCGCGAGCACCACCTCGGCCGGGTCACGGGGGCTCCGCACCCTCACATCCCAGCCGCATCGGGGGGTCCGGGGCTCGGCCGCTTTCTGATGCCCAGATAGATGGCGACTGGAAAGGGGGAGGGGGCAAGAGTCATGCAAAGACAGGACGGATGTGGATGGGTTATAATGTGGAAGAAATGGACGGGGCAGAGGTGAAAGGAGGGAGGAGTGGGAGAGGCACAAGATCCGATATGGATGAGCAGATTCAGGGGAGGATTATCGAAGGTGTGGGGCGTGATGAGGGCGAGAGTGGTTGAATGAATGTGATCGTATGAGAGGTTGGGAAAGAGGGAAGAGAAGAAATATTAGAATCATACTTTTTTCATGTTTGACATGACAACAATACTTTCAGGGGTCTCAGAAAGGTGACAAGCTAGTCTAACAACATCACTTTAGTTTAAAGCCGTACAGTGGATGCATTACAGGAAGTGGACACACAAATCAAAACCCACCTTAAGGAAAAGTTCATGAAGGATTTGGGTCAGGATGGGAGTCATACCATTTTTTAATCAACTCTAAAATATGATCTTCAAACTAAATCTACAGAAAATAGAAAGTAAGTGTCTTCTTGTGTCTGTCACACATGTTCCTCTCTCGTAGGGTTTTCTGTATCACATCTGAAGCACACGGCTGCAGGAGAGGGAGGGAGACATGAAGCCTTTCTTCTCTTCTTCACATAGAAAGGTCGGGGGGGGCGGGGGGGGGGTTCTACCCACGGGGGCGATTATAGCTACCACATCACAGCCTGGTGGCTAACGTTAGCCTGCTGCTTTTACCTGCTGCTTTTACCCTGAGACTGACACTGAGACTGAGACTGGGCTGAAGCGGCCGAGGCTGAGAGAAAGTACACATAACCTTTAGTGACAGCATGAAAACACAAAGAGACAATCGAGTAAAAGTTCTAGGAGGTCTAACGTGACACAGACATGCTTTTTATGTTCATAATGACTTTAAGATTTAATCGTAAATAAACGTGAAGCAGCTTGTGGGATCGGATTAAAATCCAGGCTTCCACGTGACGTTTTAGTCATTTTTAAGATTTTAACTTCCAGATAAATGATCATTGTGATCGTGCAGGTACACGTGCAGTGTGTGGTTTGAGATATGCATTCTTGTATGAGCACTTTTCTTTCTTTTTGCATTTCCTCGTGTGATTTTAAAATCCTCCCAAAGGGAACAAGAAGCTTCTACACGAGTCCAGTTTAAAAGGCTCGAGGTCTCTGCTGTAATCCTGTTCTCACGCTGAAGACTGAGAACGACGTTTAGAAATCTGATCCACAAGTTTGGACGTCAACACAGCAGGAGTTCACTAAAGGTCATCGGTGTGAAGAGGATTCATGTCTGTACTCACCTTGTGACCGGAGATCTGCTGATTCTCTCAGGTTCGTCTGTGACCCTCAAGAAGAAGACAAATGCATCTGTTAGGAATCAATCGGCCAACGAGGCTCCCACAACAACACCCCCCCGCCCTCCAGCATGCCTCCACCCACCCACCGCCACCCCGCCTCTGAATGGTTATGGTCAGTGAATCAACATCAACCAATCCAGTGATCACAACACAGAAGGGGACAGCTGGTTCTTAAATCACAGATGAATCATCACCAACTTCACTACACTGGATGGATGTGAGACGACAACAAGACAGGAGGGAAATACAGATGCAGCTCTGAACAGAGTGAAGACACAACGTGCTGCACGAGTACAACGAGCTACATCAACGAGAACCAGACGATTCTTCTTCTTCTTCTGTATGAGCTCGTTATCCATTTACACGGGTTTCAAGATGTGGAAATGTTCATATGGTTAACATGCACAACCAATTCTTCCAAAAAGATCTGAGCGTCCGATATTCATATCATGTGATTGGATCGGAAATAAATGACTCTCTGAGAGTCTGTCAGTTGTGATCCGGGGGATTTCATTGATACGGGTACAAATATTATAAATATCTATTTTTTTACGTTGGTGCTAAAACATCACAGAAGCTCAACACTTGTAAGAAAGGCTTTCTTCTTCTCAAACGTGCACTCACGTTGGCATTGTTTTTGTGGCGCTGGCATGTTAACCCTTCATGTGCCATCACCGCGGCTTAAAGCTGTGTGAAGGGTTCAAGGTCATGTGAAGCAGCTCTGTGAGGTGAAACTTCTCTTAACGAGACTGAACAGCTTGTTTCGCTTCTCGACAGGTAATTAGATGCGTGTCACGGCTTTTTTTTTTTTGACTCTGCAGAAGAAGAATGAGCCTCCTCCCTGCTAATCCAAACAGATACACCTGAGGATTTACTCATGAATGTTGTTCAAACAGAGATCAAGCTGGTACATGGAGAGGAGCTCCTGCCGGATCAAGGACTCAGAAGCAACCTGGGCTCTCTTTAGTTCCTCATAGTTCAACGTGAGTCCGTGCCTGTGCAGCTACATGAAGACCTCGCCCTTCCTGTCTGGGTGATGCACGTCTTACACACTTTCTATCCTTTTTGTTTTGGGGAAAAATAAATGAACTAAAACAGTTTTTCCACAGAGCAGCGTACGACTGTAATCACTGACTTGCTGACTATTTGTGTTTTATGTGGAGCAGCTTGAATACTCTGCGTAGAGGCTGAGAGGCTGAGAGACTGAGAGAGGCTGGAAGTGAGGGAGAGCAGGAGACAGACAGACAGAGCAGCTGGCGGCAGTGTAACAGGACAAGCTGCTCGTATCTTGAGGGACTTGCTGAGAAGAGAAGGATAAATCCTGGTTACGTAACTAATCCTGATTTAAAACGACAGTGACGCTCGCTCGGTCAGTGGGGATGACTGGTGCAGCCTCTGACAACAATCTGCTGCTGGGGAGCGTTCACACTCCTGCTGTGCACTTTAAATGTCACAGGTTTGAAGTTTTAATGATGCAGACTAAACTCTGGCTTCCCAGACGGGAGTCTTTATCTCCTCACAGCGACTCCTTTGTGTTGTTGTCAACATGTCAAAGCTCCTCTTTGATTCCTTCATTATTGTCGACTTCATGTTCAGTGAAGAACTTTACATTAAACCTGATTATAATAAGGTTCACCTGACTCAATCATTAATATGATTTCTCCTTCTCCAAATGTGGGAGGAAGTCTCTTTCCTCAGACGAGTCCAAGGAGTCCTCGTCTTGTTTCAGAAATAAATGGAAAATATCTGATCCCTGCTCCTCAGGTGGGAATTCTTCTGCTTTAACGAAAACTAAATTAAAATGAACATTTATGGGCTCTGAATTGTTCCGATTGAACACGATTCGGCCTGAGCCTCGTTACACTCCGAAGCTTTTAAAAAAAAAATATTTTGGCATTTAAACATTCAGATATAAAAAATGATAAATTGACTTTAATGATTAAAAAAAAAAAAAAAACGATAAAGGAGGAATAATCTTGGAAAACACAAAGCACTGGAAAAAGAAAAGATAACATGAAGAATCATTTCAGTCTTCACAATCACTCAAGCCGCCAACATCTCACTTCTGAATTCTCTTCAATCTTTTAACTCTGGATGAATCTTTGACTAAAAGTTCAACCGGCGCTCTGACACCTGATATTTTAAAACGTGCTGCCATGACGTCTTTGTTCAGTGAAGATTTAAACGAGCGAATAGAAAATTAAACTGTGTCACTGAAAAGAAGAGACGACGGCTTCATAAGCAGAACTCGTCTGAATCTTTCCTGTTGTAGAAAACATCCAAACACCTCCCCTCCTTTCCTGTCTGCGCCCCGCTCACAGAGAGCCCTGCTGATTTGTTAACAGCATGGACAAACATATGGTGTTGATTACATGACTCAGACGAGTACAGTGGAGATGCAATAAACACACACACACACACACACTTTCCTCTGTTTCTTTCCCTACATGAACTTACAGGTAACGCCTCTCTGATGTCTTAAATTCAATCTTTGATCAAACATGAAATCACCAAGTCAAACCCTGACTGTCACAGAAAATCAACACTGGGCTTTTTTTTTGAAGCAGGTAATTGTGCAGCGCCATCTACAGCCTCTAGTGGGAGCTACAGAGCAAGGTCAGCAGAGACATTCAGGCAGGCAGCAGCTGATTACAGATTGAGTCATATAAACAAACAAAGCCGAAAAGAACAGAAATGTTTATTGTCCGCAGGCTCGGGGACTCGAGGCTTCTGGATTTTGGTCGCAGGGTGAAACGGGTTTAAGACTGCGAAAGGTCCCGAGTCAGATTCAAACCTCGAGTCTGTCTGTAAAGACGCTTCATCGTTTGAACCTTCTGACTCTATTCCTCCTTTGTCGGAAACTGGAAGCAGGAAGTTTGAATGTGTGTTTACAGAGTTAGCCTGAAATGCTAAAGCTGAGCGTCAACACGTCAGATAGAAATAATAAATCACTCTTAAAGCTTCTGTACGTATTTGTTTCATTAAGACAGCGTCCCCCTCCTCTGCACACGAGACATTAACGGTGACTGAATACTGCAGAAGAGTTCACGTGAAGGCCTCACGTTGCTCACGCGCACGCCTCCGCGTATTTACAAATACGATTTAAGACCTTTTTTTTTTAAAAGCTTCGGTTTTTGAAAACTATGGAGGCATTAAAATAACAGAACAAATAATTCCAACACGTGCCATCGAAATGACATTTTGAAAACGTATTTAAACTTTAAATTTGAATCTTAAATCAAAGTTTTTATTATATAGAAAAAAAGAGAGAAGGAGCTCCCGTTTACAGGAACATTGAAGACTCAACAGGAAGTATGTACGGTGTCCTTCAACAGGAAGTATGTACGGTGTCCTGCAGCTCAAAACAACGTCCTCATGATCCCAGGTTTATTGAAGCATCTTCTCCCAAAGCTCGAAGCTTTATAAACCAATCTAAAGACTTGTTGGGGCTTCAGTCTTTGAGGAAACTGATCTAAACTTTAACCTTTGACCTTTAGATAACCTGCAGTATTTTATTCACCGTGTTCAATCCGCCATCAGAAGGACTTCTAACACCTCTAAACTAATGACAGTTTTATGAGACTTTGAAAGCTCGATTTATACGAGTCATGTCACAACATCCGGATTTTAGACTTGGATTCTTCTAACGTGTTTAAAACCTGTTTGGAAACCAGGACAGGAAGAAGTCCTTGGCACCCTACATGAGTTGAATCCTGCACGCGGTCTCAGTCCTGCACGGATACAAACTCTGCCAACGTATTTCAGCAATTTGCGTAATGTGCAATACGTCCTGTTGTTTCGCCTTTCTGTTTACATGTGGATGTGTTTGTTTTTTTATATCTTTATTTGTGGAAGCAGCCGAGTCCAGGACTACGTCCCCACAGAGACAATAAAGTGGATCGTACTCGAGTCTTTTCATCTCTCTCTGCAGGTTTTGGTTGAAACTATGACTTGAGGGTTTGAAGTTGTATCGTTGCATCTTTTCAAGAAGAATTAAAAGTATCCCAAATTTAGACAACCTCATTTTATACGCGCCTCGTTTTTTACTGTTGGACGACGGTCCCACAGAGGTCCAGGTTTCACGGGAAGTCTGGAGAACTTGTATTAGTGGAGGAGAGCCCCGACTTTAAACTCACCATGAACACTGCCTGGAGAGTTACTTCACTTCAGACAAACACTGGCATGACTGAACTGTGAGCTGGCAGACATGACAAGTAGAGGGGATGACAGAGCACTGGCAAGCAGGCAGACAGTCAGACAGACAGAAGCAGCCAGAAAACATGGGAAAGGAAGACTTACTAACTGTTTTTGTCCCCTGTGGGAGGGTGCAGCCCGACATGGACTTGTTTGAGCTCTGACGTTTAGAAGGGTCAAGAGTGACCCTAGGAGAAGAGAGAGGAAGAAGAGAAGGAGATGAAGAGAGGATGAGACGAATGGAAAATAAAAGGAAAAAATCAACAGCAGAGTCAGACAAAGCAAGTAAAAAAAAAAAAAAAAGGGAGGGAGGGAGGGGAGGACAAACGTAGAGATGAGAGTTAAAAAAAAAAAAAAAAAAAGCACAGGTAGAGGAGAGGCAGAGAAGAACAAATTCAACTTTATGTTCTGCAGTTCTGGAGGACGGAGGGTCGGAGAAAGGCAGGTGACTGGCGAGGAAAAGCAAAAAAGTTGAAACAAACCGACAGATAAAAGCAACAATAAGCAGCAGAGATAAATCAACAAGGAGGTCTACAGTCGGCCCCCCCTGAGCAGCAGACCTGGGTCCAACAGGTCACCAGTAGGTTTTAGAGTTTGAACTGTGTTCGACCCAGGTTTGGCGTGAAGGAGGACTTAACGTCTGCAGCCTGTAAAGATGTTGTTGTTAGAGGCAGAAGGTTCGTTAGTGCTGGTTAAGGAAGAGACGGTGAGAGGCAGCAAGGTTAGCTCAGTGATCTTCATGTACAGGTTTTTATTTCTGTCCAGTTACAAGCCAAAAAAAAAAACCAAACAAACAAACGTACAGGCAGTCAGCATCAAACACATACAATCCTTCTCTACACTAAAGCTAAACGTTTCCTCTTTAAGGCTAAGTCAAAGTCCTCCTCCCAGCGTCTCCCCTTACCTGCGGGTCAGCTTGGAGGTGAGTTTGCTAAGCAGGTTGCTTGTGGCCCGAGTCCTGGCGTGGGGCAGCGGGCTGGAATCATGAGACAGTGTGGGGGAGGCTGGGGGAGCGTGGGAGGGAGGCCGGCGGTCTCGGATCTGCCCGCCGTGGAACGTGCTCCTCACCGTGGTCCCCCGGGAGAGGCGGGAGGAGGGCGTGGAGGACGTGGAGGACACGCCGGAGGCGCCGCCGATGCTGTGGGTCGAGGGCGAGGCAGGGGGGAGGCGGTGGGATATGGAACTGGAGGAAGGAGGAGAAACGAAGGCTCGTTAGTGGATGCAGATCAGGAGGAGTCCCATGAACACGGCTTCCTGTTTCAAACAGACACAAGAATCTTAAACGAGTGTTTCCGTTAGTGGAAGTGGCGTCATGTCAATAACACGGCTCCCCCCACTGCATATCTGTGATATGTCAGCAACCTGCTGCAGGATACTTTGGCTTCCTCCCCGTCAACAGGAGGAGGCTGAGGCATGTTGTCCATTTGTATATACAGTCCATGACACACATGGTTAATATATCAATATATTTTCTTTCCTTCCTGGAGGCTGAGACTGTCTTTAAATCCACTGGACCTTTCAGATGACTGTACCTCGTCACACCTACACACACGCACACACACACACACACACACACACATCTCATCCCCCTCACTGTCTTGCTGGCTGGTGGCCGAAGGCTGCTTTTCATAACGCTCCAGATAACACCCACACACAGAGCTCAAGTAGGGCATGACCATTAGACGAGCGCAGCCGCTGCAGAGCTAAATCGTTTAACGTCGATGTGAACTGGCTACCTACCGCGGCGCACTGCAGGGGTGCACACCGGGACCGGGGGGGGGGGGGGGGTGACACAGAGAGAACAGCTGAATCACTCTGACATCCTTCAACACACAAGTTAGAAATGTTTCTTCTGAT
Source organism: Symphodus melops (assembly GCF_947650265.1). Taxonomy (NCBI): domain Eukaryota; kingdom Metazoa; phylum Chordata; class Actinopteri; order Labriformes; family Labridae; genus Symphodus; species Symphodus melops. The sequence goes on from NC_136700.1 coordinate 1,787,534, forward strand.
ACAGAGCGATGATGACAAATATCACCTGTACAGTTCTCAACTAATAAATAACAGTTTGCTTATCCATTTAAATGACTGTCTTTGTATTGCTTTAGGTGGAAGAGAGAGAGAGAGAGAGAGAGGGGGAGAGAAAGGGAGAGAGGGAGAGAGAGAGGGGGAGAGAGGGAGAGAGAGACAGAGAGAGAGAGAGAGAGAGAGGGGGAGAGAGGGGGAGAGAGACAGAGAGAGAGAGAGAGAGAGAGAGAGAGAGGGGGAGAGAGGGGGAGAGAGGGAGAGAGAGACAGAGAGAGAGAGAGAGAGAGAGAGGGGGAGAGAGGGAGAGAGAGACAGAGAGAGAGAGAGAGAGAGAGAGGGAGAGGTGGAAAACAGGTCAGCTGGAATCAAAGAGAGAAAGTGATTATTGGAGATAGAGGAAGAGAGAGAGGAGATGAAGAAATGATTCCTACTCTGAGAGTGACGAGCAGACAACCATCTGTCACAACAACAGACAATCCACACTGGTACATAAAACACACACACACACACACACTTTAAGCCCTTTATCTCCTCTTGAAGAGACGAGCTGGATGTGAGACTAACACCCGAGGCCAAACAGCCTGAGACACGCTGCACCAGTGGACCCAGTCTCTCTTCAACATGGACTCACCATCAGAAGACATGTTACACATCTCAGCTCTGAGAAGTCCTGGTAAAATAAGAGGAGTCGACCTTTAACCCCCGAGGTCCCTCGGTGGGATTAGACACAAGCTCCATGCTGTCTGGCTGAGGTCACACACACACACACACACACACACACACACACACACACACACACACACACACACACACACACACACACACGCCGCTCTCACCTGTTCTCTTTGCCGTTTTGCAGCAGGGAGTTTCGTTCGGCGTTGGATCGGTCCGTGCACACGTACGTGTTCCTCCGAGTCATGGCACTAGCAGGGATATTATTCTGCGAGGGGGAAAAAAAAAAGGGAGAAACAACAAACTTCCTGTGACTTCACTTCAATCATTGATGACACGTTTCTGTTGTTGATGATCTCAGGGAGAATATTTACTTTGCCTGAAAATGTGGCGTGTATTTTTACACCTGAGCAGGTTCAGATAAAACCAGCTGACCCCCCTTCCCCCCCCTCCGCCCCCCTTCCTTCAGTGTCTGACCTCAGACTGTCTTAGGTTCTGTCGTGTTGAACATTAAAGAGTTAATCTCAGGTTAATCCGGCTGCACTCTTTAACTCTCAACATCCTGGAAGCTCTCCGTCACGCTAACAACCACGAGCTGCACATTGACCCCCCGCTGGGCAAACCTGCACTTTGATGTTCATCTCAAGGTGTTGGACAGTCTTCTCTAAGCTGTGAAGACGGTCTCTGTGATATCTGTGTCAGAGCGGCCGACACGCGCTGTAATCTGGGGGAATGGGATTAGATGTCCTGGGAGGAGTGTGCACACGATGAAGTGGCGAGGTGTGACGGGGTCGGTTACGATGAACACTCACTAAATGTTTCTGTACCGTGGTCGAGTTCGCTTCCTTGCGTCGGTCGGGTATCTCGGCTTTATTGGGGTTGTGAGCCGAGCTGACCATGGGGCTGGATGGCGTCGGGATGCTTCGGGATCCCACGGCATTCGTGCTCGGCTTCCGGATAGACAGCCGCTCCTCCTTAAGCCCCGCCCCTTCCCCCGTACCGCTGGGACTCCGCTTTGGATGTGTGGACCCCGGAACTGCCGGACCGCCTGAGGGACAACAGAGCGAAGACGATTTGTGTAACCACTCGATACGAACACACGGGAAAGAAAGCCGGCACGCCGCCGATCTCAGAGTCTGCGCTCACAGAAGTCGGAGTGTCGTCTCTGGCGGTGGTACGTGGACGCGCTGCGCTGGGTCTTGTGGGCGGAGGAGGAAGAAGTGGCAGCAGACGACGAGGTGGTGTGTTTGCTGGTCCCGTTGGTCATGGTGCTGGGTCGGACTCGAGCTAGACTCAGACTGCTGCCCGTCCGAGACTCGCTGCCCTCCACCTGACGGGAAGAAAAAAAAGGATGTGATGGAAACACTTCCTGATAGCGAGGAAGCTAACAGTACAGTTTTAACCAGTGGGATTAAAATCATCAGAACAAACGTTTTCCCTCCTGAGAGAGACATCGAGAAGGTTCAGAACTTCGACCACGTAAACGCTGAGAGACGATCCGGCTGGATTCACGTCTCAAACTTCACAAACTTGGAGAAGAACTTCTTGAAACATAAATCATAAATCCTTTTGTTTCCTCCCTCCATTCTTAACATAAATGGGTTAGTTAAACAACACGTCTAACCTTTGACCTCACCTCATTTTTGCGTCCCAGCAGCAGGTACGTGGCAGTGACCTCGTTGTACTTCTGATTGACCAGCGAATCTCGGACTTCATCTCTGGTGAATCCCATCCCGACCATGACGTCTGGAGTCGGAGAAACATCGAATGAAAAACCTGTTGATAATTTCACAGGAGCAGTTTAGGTGGAGGTTACTCACCGATGCGGCTGGTGTCGTTTAAGTCCTCCAGCGGCTCCGAGTGGGGCTTCAGCTCCTCGCCGTCATATCCGACGTTCATCCACTTATCTTTCATTATTTGCTGGCGAAGAGAGAAAAGAAGCGTCACGGTGTGAAGAAAGAGGAATCCATTTTGATTCATCCGCGACGTCACCGTCGACGTTTCATGATCAAACAGGTTGCATCGCCGTGGTTACGGTGAAAACCTCTCTCGTGCTTCCTTCTCACCTCCAGCGAGCTTCGCTTGGTCGGGTTCAGGACCAGGAAACGCCGCAGGATTCCCTCACAGTCTGTGGACATGTAGAAGGGCACGCGGTACTTCCCCCTCAAAACACGCTCCCGCAGCTCCTGAACAAAAAAAAAACACACACGTTCATGTTTGGCGAGTTTCACGGACTCGACACACGATCCCGTTTCGTCGTCTCCGTCGCCTCCGGGTCACCTTTAGGTTCTGTCCGTCGAAGGGCAACGACCCGCTGACCAGCGTGTACAAGATGACGCCCAGGCTCCAGATGTCCACCTCTGGACCGTCGTACTTCTTCCCCTGGAACAGCTCCGGGGCTGCGTACGGCGGGGAGCCGCAGAACGTGTCCAGTTTACTGCCCGCCGAGAACTCGTTACTGAAGCCGAAGTCGGCTATTTTGATGTTGGCGTCGGCGTCTAATAGTAAATTCTCTGCCTGCGAGCATCGACACAGAGAGAGAGAGAGAGAGAGGCTGTTAGAAAACAGGTAGACTGGAATCATGCAGCGTTCAGAAGTGAAGCTTCTGGATGAGACAGTAATCCTTCATACGTGTGCGTGTGTATGTGATTTATCAGAGTTTTAATCTTTTTTTTTTTTTATTCTTTTCCTTCCAACACGGAGTCCTCACCTTCAAGTCTCTGTGAACTATGTTCTTCTCGTGACAGTAGTGCACCGCTGAGACGATCTGAGAGGGGAAACAAGAGAGACATCAAACATGGGAACAACTTCCTGTTTGCGCTTCATAAACAACAAGGCAGCTAAACGACCTGCTCACATGACCCCGGACACAAGCAAACTAAACGTGACATCATCAGAGTTCAGCAGGAGAGAGACTACGGGCCAATCAGGCGCCTCGCATAAAGCAGGCTTTGTTTGGGTGATTGGATTGATTCTCTTCTCCAGGTTTCCATCAGGCGGTAAATCTAAACGCAGAGCGTGCAGGTGAGGTCACACGCTTCACACCCACCTGTCTGAACTTGGCTCTGGCCTCCTTCTCCTTCATTCTGCCGTGAGCCACGAGGTAGTCGAACACTTCGCCTGGAGGAGAAACAACAATGATGAAGACGTTGTTTAACAGTCACTCATTTTATTCACCTGCACCTTTGCATCCAGCGTGCGTCAACTCAGAGCGTCTGTTTCCCTCACGGTGCGTTTGTGTGCACGTCGAAAAGTCAGGAAATGTAAAACTCTCTGTCTGGCTTTTATGAGCTCAGACTCAGGTCTGTGTTTAGCCTGCAAACATACACTGCCTTGCTTTAAAGAGCAGCAGTTCAAAGAGTTGTTTAAAGGGTTTAAACTTCATATTAAGGCCTGATAATCGTTTGTGATTTTAAATGACCTTTAAAGTAAATTATACTCCAAACATTCAAAGCTTTAAATGCTCCTGCGTGGAAGCCTCGACACACGTCTGTGAGCGCGAGCGGAGAGAGGAGAGCAGGATGATAGAGGAGGAGGAGAAGAGGAACGATTGATGCATATTCGCGTTAGTGAGGTCACTGCCTCCGCGGACACGGTGACCTCGTGACCTCGGCGTGATGTGTCACTCACCTCCGCTGGCATACTCCATGATCAGGTAAAGAGTCTTCTCCGTCTCAATCACCTCAAACAATTGTACTGCAAAACACAAAGGAGGAGAGGTCAGCACACACACACACACACACACACACGCACACACACACACACACCTGAGGTATAACTCACCTATGTTGGGATGGTTGAGGGTTTTCATGATGCGTACCTCTCGAAACAGCTGAGAAATAATAAAAAAACAAACAAACAAAGAAGCTCAGTGAGATCACTCAACTCTACATACAGCAAATAAAAATAATATATTTATTTATTTTTATGTTTAAGAGACAAACGATGAAAACGATGACGTGAAAGGAGCTTGGCCCTGAATTCAAACTGCTGAGTCAGCATCTAACACGACCAGCTGTTTGTCGTAACGTTACATGTTCCCTCAGCCGATGACATCATCACATCTCAATAATGTGGAGCGAGATAAATGACGAATGTTTCTGTATCATGAACCTCCCAGTTTTCTCTTTGTGCTTCATCTAATTCATCTGTCGTTGTTCATTTGCTTTATTTCCCAGCTGGCTCCCCGCACCCTCGACCCGGGACCACCCAGGGGACGTGTGATAGGTGCCCCCCGCCCCCCCGACACTGTCACCATCCATCACTGAGCTCCAGACTGCTGCCTCATCGTGCCTCCGTCTAATTAAAGTAATGTCTGTGAAGTCGTTTCTTTAAAAGATTACAGAGCGGACGAGCCAGCGCTGGATCACGCTGACGGAGTGACACAAACACCCGCTGGACAAACGGAGAACTGCACCCTGATTTATCCAGAGAACAAAGTAAGAACAGTTTATATGAATGAAAAGCTGCAGAGCACTTTTTTTTAAAAGTCTCTGTAAAGTGTTTACGTGATGCAACGAAGCCCCTCACTCATCAGCTGCTGTTTGGCTATTAGTGACACAGTGAGACATTCGGACCCCAGAGGGGAAACGTCCCTTTACTTGGAAGAGTGTGCGTGACGGGTGAACAAAATGTGTGTGTGTGTGTGTGTGTGTGTGTGAAGGACATACATACAGAAATAGAAAATGAGACAAATGAACAATGCACAGGAAGGGAGGGAAAGACAAGGAGACAATAAGACAGGAGAGGCTCGATGAGACAAAGAGGACGAGCAGCAACAACGAGGAGACTGAAGCAGGAATTCACTTTGTTTTTTTAGTCTCCAGAATCTCACAACAAACTCATTTCAGCTCTTTTTGTTTTTGTTTTTAATACTCGGGTAGAATACTTCACAGTACTCCTCAGATGACACCTGATGATCCCGTGTCAGGATGTGTGCAGCAGTGCAGGGGTGACATGAAGGCAGCGTGTGAGTCACATGTGTTTGCTTTCTCACAGAGTAGTAACGACGGCGTCGCCGTGACGTAACGTCACAGCGGCCCGAGGCCATGTGTGCATGTTTTCACTGATATCACCTGAGACAGATTCCTGGTGTTCAACGAGCCCAGAGGGAACAGGAGCGCACACACACACACACACATGCACGTACATGCACACACACACACACACAGTGACTTGGCAGTGCTGCACACACACACTCAAAGATTTGCAGATTTTTGCATTTTGCAAAACACACGTTGCAACACTCGAACTTTAAAGCACTAAATAAAAAAAACAAAAAAACAACTTGAACATTTCTCGGCGCCGTGACTCATGAACATGAGATGATTGAAAAGTGTTTTTCTGCTGC
>NC_136700.1:1793770-1853770 GCF_947650265.1 Symphodus melops
TGCAAAATGTGTGATTTCTTTTCTTTCTGAGATACTTTTTGGTGGTTTGGAAAATCAAACGATTTATGCACCATTGTACCGCGATAACAAGAGTTCAGCTTTAACAAGAACTGAAAAAAAAATGCAGGATGTTGATTTCAGATTTTTTTTGGTATGTGAGGAAATAGATCAAGCAGAAGAAGACGAGGACAGCCTGATGGAGACACTTTGACTTAACCGTGCCTGTAAACTTATTTATGCACAAAAGCTAAAAAGCAGTCAGAGTCCTGCTGCAGCTTTAAGCAGATCTCCGTCTCATTATAACACAAGTTTCAGGGATTTTTTTGCATCAAAATTCCTCGTTTGCTTGCTTTCCTATTTTTGGTTCCCAAGCCCCGGATTTCCTCAGACGTCAGCCTCGGAGTGAAACTGCTTCTAGACTTAACTAAGCTGCTATCGACTCAATCCAAACGCCTGCTTGTGAAAAACTTGATCCTTCAGCTGAACTACGATCAGACAGTTTCTCAGTCGTGCTGCTGTGTTTGCACTGAGAACATTCAAGAACAAAAAGCAGGTGTGACTTTTAGAGGAGAGGCTGGAGTGCACCGTCACACATCACTACGTGTTACTCTTTAAAAAAACAAACCCGGGGCGGCGAGAAACGAGAGTGAAGGGTGAACAGAGGCCATTAATCGGATCATGAGAGGATTACAGCAGAACCGATACTCAGAACAAACTGAGGCATCTTGTGTGTTTGTTCTGATGTCAGAACAGCAGAGTGATCAATCTGTGGTCTCCGACTCTCACACGGAGCCAGGCGCCATCACAGCGTGTGTGTGTGTGTGTGTGTGTGTGTGTGTGTACATCGATGCGTTTGTGTTGCAGGATTGATCTGAATGAGGCGAGGTGAGGGAGTGTGTGTGTGTGTGTTACAGTGAAAGCATGATAAAGAGCCGACGAGGCCAGACTGTGAACAAAGAGAGACCTGTGTGAAACTGACCAATGAGGTGCGACTCTCTGTGAGGATGCAGACGAGTGTGAGAGAGGATGCAACCAAACTATCAGAGATGTTCAACTTATGTTTCTGCTTTCTGTCTAAAGAATGTATCTGAGAGCATCCGTCACTGCACACACACACACACACACACACACACACACGCCTCTTTGTTTGTTCTTTGGTGGTCTCACACACTCGACCTATCTCCACACCGAGCCACAGCAGAAGCCAGCAGTGTGTTGTTTGTGTTCCTGTGTAAACCAATCGACCGAGGCAGCGAGTACGCCGAGGATGCAGCAGCTTTGTCTCTGCAAAAAAAAAAAGCATCGGAGGGGAATTTGTTTTGTCGGATCACTTGCACCGTTGTGGAGAGGAATGATGAAGCCCTTCAAATAGAAGGCGTTACGTTCGGCTTTAAAATGTGAAAATCTGCAAAACAAAGTGGAAATATGAAAATGAAGGAGACGTGAGGACGGATATTAAAGCTCCTCTGAGGGACTTTGGGTGAGCTGACATTTTGCTAACCTGTGTGGACAAAGCTGCTGTGTGTAAACATTAAAATGCTCCTGCTTGTTTTCTGAGAGTCAAACCTCAGGATGCTCGAGCTTCATCATCTCAGGGGAAAGTTCCCGTGACGGGGCGGGGAGGGAAAGAGCTCTTCATGACTGAACACATGCATGACACACGCGCACACACATCAACAAAAATAGCTGCAGCACGCCAAGTTCAGACAGGAGAGAGCGCTTAATCTCATCAAGGCCATGAACGCCACACGTGCAGATCCTCCATGAGCCCAGAGGTTGACGAGACGAGCGCGCTCACAGTTAACCCAGTTACTTCTGGTTTGATTAAGGTGACTGACTGTGGTTTTGTTAAAACACGGAGGAAGAAGACGTTTGAAACATCGCCTGTGACTTTCACCGAGAGGTCAAAGTTCAGGGGTCATCTGAGGGTCAAAACCTGGAGCAGCACAAAAAGCCTGGACACATAGAGAAGCTCTCAGACACACGGCACGGCGTGGCTCACCTTCTGCAGGCTGGTCGGGTTCAGCTGGGTTTTGTCGATGATCTTAATGGCAACCTGAGAAACAAGAGAGAAATAAAAAATGAACAAAAACAATAATTTCACACTAAAGAACGAACGTACGTGGAGCAGCAAACATCAATAACAAAGCACCAGCTGATGGACTCAAACATCTTTCATGAGTATTAGAAACATTTTAATCTGAAGAAATGTCGTTTAAAAAAAACCCTTTAAATGATTCATTTTTTATCAAATATATTTATTTAAAAAGAAATCAGATTTTTCTGTTTTTGTTTTGAACTTCTGCAGCCTCCAAACTTTCTTTGTTTTTATCGGTGGCTGCTGAGGAATCTGTTTGTGTTGCTGCATGAAAAGATTTGGACCAAATAAACAACATTTACATCTTCATCATTGTTATTACTCACACACACACACACACACACACACACACACACACTCTGACCTGTGTGTGCGTCAGCTGAGAGAAGAACTCACCTCTCTGCCGGTCAGGATGTGGCGTGCCAGCTTGACTTTGGCGAAGTTGCCCTTGCCGATGGTTTTGAGCAGCCGGTAGTTTCCGATGTGCGGCTGCTCGTCTGAACACAAGGCGATGGAGTTACGACATCGGGCGCCGAGCGAGCGGCTGGACCAGCCAGTCCCCTTCTCTGAGCGGCTGGCTGACAGCGAGGTATGCTGAGGATGGAGACACACACAGATTAAATCAACGTTTTGTTCTTCATCCTGAACATCACACACCCTTTTATACAAACATCACCCCACATATTTAAGATCAGGCGTCTGTGTTGTCTTTTAGATATCACTGGTTTGTTTGGGAGTTTTGCATTCAGTGTTCATAAAGACTTTTGTGTGGTCGTCATCAGAGCCGACTGAACATGTGACTGTGCTCCTGTGCTCATGTGAGGGAAGCTCAGCTCGTACCAGACACCCAGGAGGTGCACGGCGAGTTTAACCAGGCCACCTCTGAATCTCATCTGAGCGCGCTCAGTCTGCATTCCTCCGTCATGTGTGGCTGACCGGCCCCTCCACACCCAGAACTCTCCAGTCTGTGCTCCTCCTGAACTCTTTATGGTCGAGCGAAGGTCCGAGGTCGCACGGCATAAACATCAAACTCTAATCCGTCCGTCTGCTCTCCTCCGAGCGCTCGGCGGAAACAGAAATATCCCAGAGAAACAGACGAGCGTGAACTTTTCATCTCGAGCCGAGATGACGTGAAAAAAATAAAAGAAACAGAAGAGGAGGCAGCCGAGCGCTCCGGTCGGGTTCAGAGAAAAACAAGGAGCTGCCTCCAGTAAAACACACACACACACACACACACACACACACACACACACACACACACACACACACACACACACACACACACACACACACACACACACACACACACACACACACACACACACACACACACACACACACACACACACACACACACACACACACACACACACACACACACACACACACACACACACACACGGGAGGTTTGGGGCATCTATGAAAGCTTTCAGATAAACACACCGACGTGCACATCGTCCCTCCTCATTAGTTTCAGTCTCATTCGCCTGAAATTGAATCATCCGGCTCCACATGCAGACGGAGGATGATTTCAAGTTCATGTGAGGAGACAAACAGAGCGACTCGTTCCAACACACTCTGCGTTTCCACGATGGGACAACGCCACACAAACACATCAGATGTGAAAGCAGCTCACGAGGCCGAATGATCACGGCGCTCACACGCAGAGTCACGCCAATAATAACACGATCACTGCCGTGAACGTCACCTTCTAAAAGTCACAGAGTGACTCTGAAGTGTCAGTGAGACAGGCTCTGATTGGCTCAGAGCTGCAGCAGTGTTCCTCGTACTTTATTATCACATCACAGCTCATGTGTTTACTTCTCATTCATTCAGCCCTTCTCCTCTCTCCCTTCCCCCCACACCAAATCCATGTTCCTCCTTCTCCTCTGTTCTCTGCTCCACCCAGCCTGCACCCACCCTCTCTTTTGTCTCGCACCCGTATCTTCATTTTCAGCGTGAGCCTCGCACAGCCCCTCCCCCCCTCCCTCCGTCCCGTAGACCATCGATTCATCCACTCCTTCTGATTACCATGCAGTTTCATCAGGGCCTCCCTGCCACTGTGTGTGTGTGTGTGTGTGTGTGTGTGTGTGTGTGTGTGTGTGTGTGTGTGTGTGTGTGTGTGTGTGTGTGTGTGTGTGTGTCTGAGGTTTGATGGGGTCTCCATTACCAGCAGGTTTGAAGGCAGACATGTTTTAGTGAGGGGGTTGGGGGGGTGAAACCCGACATAACGATGCACGTAGTGGGACGTTTTGTAGGGCTGGTGGAGGGTAAGGTGTGTGTGTGTGTGTGTGTGTGTGTGTGTGTGTGTGTGTGTGTGTGTGTGTGTGTGTGTGTGTGTGTGTGTGTGTGTGTGTGTGTGTGTGTGTGTGTGTGTGTGTGTGTGTCCGTCCTTACAAAGTGAAGTGATTTTATAAGGGTCAAACAAAGATTCTCTGTTTTTAAAGAGTTTCATTCAACGAACAGCTTCGATCATTTACGGGTTAAATCCATCGACATGAACCTCCGATGACGAACCGTCCCAACGCCGGCGTCCGTTATGACTTAAAGTCGTCGTCTTCTTCTTCTTCTTCTGCTCGTTTGCTTGACGTCGTTTCAACAACAACACGTGTTTGAATACGTCAGTCAGGTCGACGTGAAACAACAAAAGCTGTCAACAACCAGAGCACACTATCAGGTCACATGACCAGATGACACACAGACGCGATGCATTCACTGCAATACATTAAAAACAGTCATTTGGTAATTCTTTAAAAAACGAGGAGGAGGAAGCTGTTCGTCCCGTCTAACATCGATGTTTGATCGATGTGATTCATCCCGTCTGCACTGATTGAATATATGAGGTGTGGGATTCCATCGGAGCAGCAGACAGCGACGTCTCTCTCTCACATCTGTGCCAGTGTGCGTGGGCGAGCGGCTCCACAGCGATGAGAGCTCGTCACTCTTCTTCTACTCTGATGACGAGTCTGCTCATCCTCAAACTGGGATTATTCCTCATTTATTTTCATGCTTCAAAGTGTGAATGTTTTCATCCAGGTGTCGTCTCCGTCTGTGAGGCAGCAGCAGAACATTTATCGTACTTTAATCTAAAGACAACGACAGCGTCCGCAATGTGACACAAACATGTTTCAAAACAAAAGACCACGCCCTGCAGCAGGCGGTCTGGATGTGTGTGTGTGTGTGTGTGTGTGTGTGTGTGTGTGTGTGTGTGTGTGTATTGAGTAAAGGGCGGATGTGTGACGTCGGTCCCCAGCAGGGTCGGGGTGTAACCTTGAGCCATCCTCAGCCCCACAAACACAAACATTGACCCACCATGTCAGTCCAGCTTCCTCTTCCTCTCTCTGCCTCAGGCCGCTGTGTTCTGACACACACACACACACACACACACACACACACACACACACACACACACACACACACACACACACACACACACACACACACACACACACACACACACACACACACACACACACACACACACACACACACACGCACACGCACACGCACACATCTCGTATGTCACTCCCCACAGCAGACAGACACACCGTCGCCAAAACAACACGGAGATAACACGGTGGAAAATAAAAAGGAAGCAGCAGTGATCGTGCCTGTTTGACTTAAAGAAAACAAAATGAAGATAAATCGGAGCTTTATGAAGCTGCTGATATCTATCAGAGGTCAGCAGATTAAAGTTAGCATCATGTTCCAGAGCTGAAGTTACACAAAGTCCCAGTCAAATAAAATATAAAATGAACTACTGAAAAGTCAACAGGTCAGATTCCTTTCTAAGAATCAAACACGTTTGCTGCAGCACCTACAAAACCTGGAGCTCCCATTAGATATGCATTATATAATATTATAATAATATATAATAATATAATAATATTACACCTGCTGTCTGATCATTCCACTTCCATGAAGAAGCATCAACATCAGACGATGCTAAACGTGGCTAACGACAGGTGACTGACTTCCTGCAGGAAGTCTTTAAACTGAGCTTTTATAAGATCATGACTGCAGGATGAAAGAGCAGGAGAAAGTTCACATCCTGTCAATCATCAGCTCAGCCTGCTACGCTTCCACCTCTTCTTCTCCTCCTGCTGAATATTCAAAACCTCTCACATCTGCATCGTCCGTCACCAGTCTGTGTCACGAGCAGGAAGTCACCAGCCTGCATCACTTCCTGTCCTGGAGACGGGGATGTCACAGTGATGGCAGCAGACGTGTCACAATGTGCCCAGCAACACTCAGATAGCACTTCCTGTCGGCTGTCGGGCCCCATAAGGAAGCACGAGCTGCCAGAAAAACGTGTCAGAGACAGAGAGGCTCCGACTCCTTCAGCTCACGAGACCCTGCTCACGACTTTCATCTGATCTGGATTTGACCTGAAGCAGGTCTTTACCCATCATCAGGCTCGTTCCTCAACAACAGACAGAAAACATGCTTCAACAACACCTCGTGACAATGTGACGGAGTCAGAACGCCGGGCCTTTAGCGCCGACACAGAGTCATGAAAAAGCACCGACACCGTCTTTATGTTCGGTCAAGTCTCCTCACAGGAAGTCATCACGTACAGAGGACGTTTCCATGACGGATCAATGACGCGACGAGAAGAAGTGACCCAGGAAACGAGGGAGAGGAAATCTCCATAAATGAGGATTAAAAAAAGTCTTTGAATTGATGAATAAAGAAGATTTAAATCGATGCTGATGAAGCTGACTTTCTTCTAGATTGAATGCATGTGACGATGTGATTAAAGGACATGAGCCTCCCACCTCTTAATGTCAATAATCAATCAGTAACGTCTCCCTCTGGAGCTACTGATGCTGCTGTCTGACACACACACACTTCCATTAAGCATTATCCAGACGCAGAGTCACAGCAGTTTGGCCGTAGCTCCGCCCACTGACACCATGTGGTATGGACTGTATGTATCACGCTCCAGACCACACGAAAAAAGAAGAGAAAAAACAATCATGGTGAACTACATCTTATCACTGAGGAACACACACACACACACACACACACACACACACACACACACACACACACACACACACACACACACACACACACACACACACACACACACACACACACACACACACACACACACACACACACACACACACACACACACACACACACACACACACACACACACACACACACACACACACACACACGCTGCTTTCTGTGAGCGTCTGAAGACCGGTCACATGACTCAGCATATCGTTCAGTGCAGGACAGCGATGAAGGGAGCGGGCTGAGTAAAAGGGTCAGATCTGTTCTGTGAGGATCAACAGCAGAGGATTAAAGCGCTGACTCACTCCTTGGCGAGACTTCGCCTTCTCTCTCTCTCTAATGATCCGTTACTTAAACGCTGTGTCACTGCACGCCGCTCTGCGATGCATTATGCAGCCCAAACATATTCAAACTGACACATGATTCACGTTTCCATGGAGACAAGCAGCCATGAATTACTGTTACTTCCTGGTTAGGTTTTCTGATGTTTCTAGAAACATTCCTGAATGATGCATCATGTTTAACGCCGATGCTCCCTGCACACTTCGTCCTCCCGCTGCGTACGCTGCGTCTCAGCTCCAGTGTCCTTCTTCTTTTTCGGGGCTGAGGGGAAGCGCGAGAGTCGAGAGTGTTCAGATGCAGCAGACTCCCATAATGCTTTGCAGACGGAGGTGATGTGACACTTTAACATGTCCACATGTGCAAAAGGAAAGAATCAAATACGTGCGTTTATCCTGCAAAGATTATGATCCCAGAAGAATTAGCACAGATCGCTGACAGCACGGTTCACGTCGAGAGTAGAAAAACTGAAACACGACGTAGCGAGCAGCGTTCCAGTTCTTCAGGCAACATTTCCTCTTTCCTTGTACCGACGCTGAGAGGAAACTGAAGTCGAGGGGAAACACAGGGGCAGGACGAATCAAATCAGCTTTTTGTTTCTGCAGTCTGTCACTCCAGCAGATCCAGAATGAACCCTGGCCTGCTCAGTAAACATTATATATGATCTGCACACATGCAGGTTATTTCTGTGTCTCTTATGTTCAGTTCAGAGGTATCATTAGGAGGGTTATTGATGTGGTTTTGTTGACCGACAAGGTTCTGCTGATGTTTGTCTTTTGGATCAACGCCTGCCTGCCAACAGGAAACACTGAGGAGCTTGGTGTTAAGAGGAAGTCGTGACAAAGCAAGACGACAGCACTCATGACCATTGTGACGTCAAAATGTCCAAATCGGGTATTTCAACAGCATGAAAGGAAAAACTGGATGATGCAAGTCGCAGGTTCTGCTTCACTTGATTCTGCAACACTGGACAGAACCAGCAGCACACATCCCTCTGCTTACACACGAAACAGACAAATGACAGCGCCTTCATCAAACTCAGCTTCCAGCTCAGTGAAACACACTTCTGGATAACAAAGTGTGGAGATGCAGATGTATCTGTGAGTTGTTGCTTTATATATTTATATCACATACATGAAGAGGAGCTGAACAGATGAACACACACTGAGGAAGAGGAGGAGGAGGAGCAGCAGCTCAGGCCTGAGGAGACGCTCTGTAAGGTGACACCTGAGAGGCCGAGCCGCTCCACGCTGAACACAACAGGCCGACTGTGCGCTCTGACTGTGAGCTCTTTATTCTCTGCTGCCTCTTCCTTCTTCTGTGATTGTGTGTGCGATACGTTTGTCTGCAGGGGCTCCGTGATGTGAACACTTTCATCCCTGACATGGTCGCCTGCTCATGATGACAGAACAGCAGCTGGTCGCTCACTCACCTCTGAGAATCAATGTGAGGAAAAGAAATGGTGCTGGGAGAATTAACATGAATATAAATATGTTTTCCTTCTTTACCTGAGACTTGGCTCATTTCATAAGCAGTCATCTTTTTTACAGCGGAGACAGGTTTGAACTGGATTTCTTAAGGACTAATATATGTATTTACTAGGGGTTTAAAGTAGTTTTTCTGCACAACAGCTGGAAAGTTGGATCTGTAGCACATTTTCTAACCCCTTATCTTCTACCACTAATAGTGGTCTACAGTCCAGAGCAACCAATTTAGCGAGTAAATTTGTAAGTTTATCAGACGTTGAATTACAAATTTCGCTCCTGAATTTGGCTGCAAACGCTTCTCCTTTGTACTTGTATCGAAGCTCGTGCAAAGCTAGCGCGAAGCTAGTGATAAGCTAGCGCGAAGCTAGTGATAAGCTAGCGATAAACTGGCGCAAAGCTAGTGATAAGCTAGCGCGAAGCTAGTAATAAGCTAGCGATAAACTGGCGCAAAGCTAGTGATAAGCTAGTGCGAAGCTAGTGATAAGCTAGCGCGAAGCTAGTAATAAGCTAGCGATAAACTGGCGCAAAGCTAGTGATAAGCTAGTGCGAAGCTAGTGATAAGCTAGCGCGAAGCTAGTGATAAGCTAGCGCGAAGCTAGTGATAAGCTAGTGATAAGATAGTGATAAGATAGTGATAAGCTAGCGCAAAGCTTCTGCGAAGTGTAGCAATAACAAACAGTTCCACACTTGTTTATGAGACAAACTGTGATTAAATGCGTTAAAAAAAATTAACACATTATTTTCTTGTAATTAATTAATCATAATTAACGCGTTAAAGTCCCACCCCAAGTATTTACACACAATTAGTGTATCATGTTTTTATCGATCAAAGGGTTAAGGTTATCCACAGCGATCCACAACAGAGAGAAAGTTCGATGGTACCGATGTTATCGATACTAATCTGAGCAGGGAAACTAAATACTTTATTCCTCCCAAACCTCCCACTGCTGCACTCTTGAGCAAGCCATTTACAGGAAGATCTGCCAAATCTCTTAAGCTCTTTTCCCCGCACTGACCCGCTTCACATTCAGACTTCTGCAGCTGAATCGGCTCCACGCAGACCAGTTTGCCAACGCCGACCACTGAGAGGTATGGAGCCGTGAAAGGTTGGTAGTTTATAATGTAAAAAGCCAAACAGATGGAAACTCAACCACCTGTTTAGAGATTCAAACCGGCCCATTTCTCTGACCTTTGGGCTGCTGTTGCACCCAAAACCTCCAAACACATTTCAGTCGGTTTAAGCTGGCGGATTTACAAAACAGCACACGTCAGCGAGGCATTGTGGCCAATATAGGTCATCTAATATCAACCAGCCTAATTTTATACCAATCGCACACGGTTCAGCTGGCCTCAGTGGACCGGATGATTAAAACCCCCGGAGCTGTTTATGACTGTATCCGATGTGTTTCTAGGTAAAGCGAGTGCCAGCAGGGGCAGCAGAGGCGGGCGCCAGCTTTTTAGGTAACAAGTCAGGACAGCGTGCTCGTCCAGGAAACACAACGCTGTGCTCTGCCCTGAGGGGGGGGGGGGGGGGTCAAACGGAGAGACGTGCAGGAGTTTTTGTACATGTGCACACAAGAACCGTGCATCAACTGCTATTTAACGTCTTCCTCTTCTTTTCTCTTCTCTCTCTCACAGATAAAAGCCTCGTGACGAGCCCCGAGCAAAACTTCAGCCCGCTCCTAAAGTACAGGAACAAAAAGGCAACGTCATACAGTTCATGCACACCTCATTATTATCCATTTAAGGCCCTTCATTGTACGGCTCTGTACTTACAGCTCCAGCATTACCTTAACTGTAGTCTACTATTATGACCCTGAACACACGCACAATACACGTCACGCACTGACAGCCCGACAGGACAAAATGTCAACGCTTCACTTTCCTCATTCTTCTAACCTTGATGAAACAAAGGATCCCCCCCCCCGGCGTGGTTCACGTTGTGTGGTGTTTAACCGCTGGAGGAGGGAAAGAAAATCAGTCCCAACACAAACGCTGGAGAGCTGCTGGATAGATTCTGTTCAGCAGGTTAGATGAAGCTGTGTGGAAATGAAGTTGATCTGTGAGATGACATTATTTAAGCAACGCTGATTTTTTAACTCAAGAACATTAAAAGCAGGTAAGTAAGATCAAGCTAAAAGGACGATCTGTTATTCTAGAGACACGCAGGACCTGTGGACGCGCATTCATTGAGAGACGTCCGGGGTGCGTCCGCTGCCCCTACTGAAAGCGACCCCTGAGCTCGTGGGGGTCCGGTGCCTTGCTCTAGAGCACCTCAGCAGTCCTAGACGTGCTCATAGTTTCCAACTTCCATATTTTTATCCGGATCAGGACTTGAACCAGCGACCCTCCGGTTCCCAACTCAAGTCCCTACGGCTTAAAGACTCGCTCAATAGTCATTTCCAGCCTCCGACACAGGTGTCAGAAGTGGGATTCGAACCCACGCCTCCAGGGGAGACTGCAACCACTCGTCCACCCTGACTGTATCAAAATTTGGCAGATCAGAGGTTTAATGACCCGTCTTGATTTGACTGTGCTGCAGTTTCACCGTCCATCCTGAGGACTCTGATAACAACAAACCCAGCCTTAAAAATGCTGATTTTCATGAAGGCATCACGAACACACACAGTCTCAGAAACATCATGAAAAGTAGCCCAGAAAGTAGAGCTGACTTGTTTACAAACATCCCAGATGACAAAGCGAAGGTTCTCTGAGGTGAAACGGGTTCGTTACGGCGGGACGACAAAGCTGTTTACAGTTAATCTAAAAGGAGTCTGAAACAAAACCTTTCACAATCTACAGAGAAGCACGTGAGCCGCTCATTTCAGGTGGAACTTCACCAACACTGCCCCGAGCTTTCTGTACGCTCAACAAACCAACGCTGACGTCTTGATTCATCGGTTCTTTAAGATGCGATATGTGATCCAGGTGACGTGAGAACGCAGTGAGCACAGGCGGCGCTGCGGTGACATCACTGGCTGTGATTGGCTGCTCCCAAACTGGGTTGTTCTTTGTTACTGATCTGTGACAAACATGTTGTCGATGTGACTGAGGCAGATATGAATGATTCCACTTTATGAACGTTTTGATCTGCTGCAGCGTTTCTGATTTTTAGTTTGGGTTTCATTTTGCCTTTTGAGGATTTTTCCTCCTAAATAGAAAATTTAGAAAAGTTTTGATTGGCTGCGACTTCCTGTTTAAGACCGAAAGCCCACAAACGTGTTGCTGGATGAAGGTCTGGTACCAAAACGTTGCCATTGAATGTTGTTTTGGAGTTACACAGAGTTGCAGGAGTGCGCTGTGATGAAATGACATCTCAGGGATCATTTCAAACTTGTTTAATAAAATAAATGAAACCATTTCTCCTGACCTCCGCAGCTACTAAAAAAAAACCTGCAAAAGGTCACAAGTTTGGGTGGAAAAGGTAAGCGGGGGTATAAAGGACCCCCCTGCAGTTGCCATGGTGACTGAGGTTGCTAGTGACCGAGCAGGCTCTGCAATCTCTCCTCACGGTTCAGAACACATTCCTCCACCAGCTCACCACAAACATGTCGACCATGTGAACGAGACAAAAGTCCAGACTGGAGGTCAAAGACGTGACGAGTGGTTTACATGACTGCTAACTAAAAATGACCACGCAGTCATCCAGCTATCACAGACGCCGTTTATGACGCAAAACTAGAGAGCCAAAAAAAGAAACCAGATCAAAGCTTTACTTAAAGATATGAAACGAGACAACACGCTTTAATGTGAAATTATCTTGGGCCAATATTTCTGTGTCGACATAGAAGCACATAAATAACTAATGAGAACAACAAAGAAGTATCCACATGTAAAAAAACAATATAAAACGCTAGGAGGCCAAAAACAAAATGTCTTTATGTCGACTGTACTTCAAATAAAACGACTCCACATTAATGAAGTAACACGGCGAGCGCCTGAATCACACACAAGGACTACAGGCAATAAACGGCGAGCTGAGAGAATCCGCAGTGAGTCAAGAGCGTGGTGAAAGTCGCACGTCAGGGGCAGAGAGGCGAGAGGTGTTATCTCCAGTCAAATGTCCCAGAGATGATGTTCATGTGGACAGGGAAGAGAACATGGCACTAAGATGAGGCAGTATAGTGTCAGCTGCTGCTAAATGAAGAACATCACAGCTCAAAGAAAAAGAAGCGAGGGACATTTCAGGCCACTCGGTGCCCTTGAGATAAAGGTGGGGAACTGTTCAGCCGTATTGGTGCCAAATGTGACAGGCTAACAGGCTTCTTACCAGCAGTTATCCAAATAATCAAAAATATGAAAGTACAAGGTTTGCATCAAAGAGCATTCAAGTCATCGTCCTGCCTCTGTACACCCAGAACCCAGACGCTGCCACAGACAGAACAACATCAAACCAGGCTAGTCTGACACAGCAGATTCTGCAACATAATGCTGCCCACTAAACCGCCTTTCACAGTTTCATTGAAGGGGAACCTGGGGGGGGGTGGACGTGCACAGGATACAATAAGGAGGGTGCAGGGGAGAAGGTGGGTGCAGGGGCAGCTTGGGTGTGGAGCGAGAGGGGCTGGGTGGCCTTGCATCAGATGCATTTATTATTGATCAGCTGTGAGCAGTCAAACGCACATGCGCACTGAAGACACCGGCGGGGTGAATGAGGTGGGAGTGATTAAAGAAGCAAATGTGTGCATATATGAAGTGAAATTAAAGATATGAGACACTCTGCATGTTCCACCTCTACCTGTGAGTCCAACCCGTCCTGAGTGAGAGCTACATGGGTGATTAGCGCGTCTGGGTCGGTTAGCTCTGCTCTTTGCACATGGCACACTAATCTCATGGCCTGAGGGTTCGAGGAGCTGTCGTTGTGATTTAATTTTTTGAAAGCATAATGAAACGTTGTTGTAACCCATCCCTCCTGCTGAAGGTGACAAACAGACTCCCATGTTGTTTTAATCATCTACTTACATGGTCCGGGTTCCGGTCATTCCCAGGCAGTGCCGTGCGTAAAGACATGTTCGTCCCTGAGTTCGCCTCCAAGTCCAACAGTAGGAACCAAAAGAATTAGGGGGTTCTGATCACAACTGGGTTACAAAAACACACACACACACCTCAGGTAAAGCCAAAGTGTCAGTCACACAGGAAGGAAGGGGAGGGGGGGCAGCTTCACCTCTCATACAATCGTCATTGTCACAGTACTTGAAGGCATCACCAGGACAGTGATCCAAGCTTTTAATGGATGAGTTCAAAAACAAAGTGGTTACATCCACATCCTCATGTCTGTCTGTCTGCTGCTGCTGGTGTTGTTGTTGTTGTTGTAGGTGGTGGTGGTGGTACCAACCCCGCCTCATCTGAAGGGGAAAAAACAACCCCCACTTGTCTTCTCACTTTCCCCCTGATCCTTCCCCAGACCTTATCGGACCATGTCGGATCAGAAAGGAAACAATCCCGTTGGTTTTTATTTCCAGCCGCTTCGGAAACACTACCATTGAGGCAGTATGAGGTTTTAAAAACAAAAAGGACAAGAGGTGGTCTCTCAGACTGGGTCCCTTCGACCACCGCGGCGGGTTCAGTCTGCAGAAGAAGAAGAGGAGGAGGAGGGGGGGGGGGTCTGTTTTCCTGTTAGCGAGCTAATGTGATTTTCTTGAGTGACAAACGTCAAACCGGTGGAAACAGAAACCACCTTGGGGGTTTAAATCAATGATAAAATGCGGATTAATCAAAGAAAAAGCGGCGGATGTTCCGTCTCCGGTTCCTCCTCTCAGTCCAGTCCGCCCTTAGCTCTTCTTATTCGGTCTCGTTGCCATGGCTTCCGCGGTGAATTCAAGGTCTCCGGCGTGCCCCGTGTTTCCGAAACATACCGTTTGTTTTCCGGTGAAGATGATGAAGGCAAAAAAAAAATAGGAGGATAACCCCCCACCACACACACACACACACACACACACACACAGTGACAAGAGAGAGACGGAGAGGGACGTCAGCGATCATGAAAGGAAGGGCTGCTGTGTGTCTCTGACCGCGCGTGCGCAGACACGCACACTTTTCTCTCTCGCCCCCTGCTCTCATGCTGCCTTCAAGAACTCCTCATAAAATCCGTCTTTGCGAGATCCGATAATCGAAACTCTTATGAGTATGAATAAAAAGTCAGAACAAACGAAATGAACTAATAATATTAACCTAATATTTTTTCTAAAATTTAAATCAACAGAAATAAAAAGGTTTCATATATTTGTATGTCCAAATATCTTTTAATTGTTCCACCTGGAAATCAAAACAACATATTTCTGTCTCCTATCATAGCTAGCTCGCCCTCTGGTGGCGTAAATGTATTGTTTCAAAAGAGAACATTAGTTAGACCAACAGTTAAGAATAACACATTAAAAGTAACACAGTTGTGCGCTGCTTGTCAACAGGCAAGGCAGGCAACTGCTTGGGGCCCCTGTCCACTTAGGGGCCCCTGAGGGCTGACAGACTTTAAACCACAGCAGTAAATCAAATGTGCAAATTTTGCAAAGACAGTAGGAAACCTCCCTAATGGGCCCCCATCTGACAGCCCTCACTCTTATTGCCCTGCTTAGCATCCCATTTGTTTCTCCTGTGAAAGCCAACGTTCGTCATTGAACATTACTGAAGGAAAATAAAAAGGAGATAGCGGTCAGGGATTGAGAAATGAAAGCTGAAGAGCATCAGGACAAGGCTAGATATAGTAGTGGTTGGAGGGGCCCCAACAGACTCTAGATTCACCACTGAGCATAGTGGTTTAGTTTGTGTGCCCCACGTACTGAGGCTATGGTCCTCCAAGCCGGTGGCCCTGGTCCAAATCCAACCTGTGACTCCTTTTCCACAAGACATCACACTCTCACTCACTCTCTCTCTCTCTCTCTCTCTCTCTCTCTCTCTCTCTCTGACTCGATCCACTGTCTGAAAAACCACAACCCTTGCAGCACGATGACAAAGCAATTAGTAAATGAGCTTGCACTTGAGCCTTCATAGAGCTTTTCCAGTCTTCTGACTGAAAGCACCTTTACACCACATCACACTCATCCACACACAGATGGGAGAGGCTGCTATGTAAAGTGTGCATCAGTTTTGGCTAATCCCATTCTCTCTCACACACACACACACACACACACACACACACACACACACACACACACATTCTTCAGACGAAGCAACGTGAGTAACTTCCGGTTTAGTGTCTGGTTTTGCCTCGGGACACATCAAGCGAGTAGCTGCAGGAGGTTTGAGACGACCGACTCTCCCACTAAGCCACATCCACCCCTGCTGATCAGTGAAACTGTACCCACGAAGGCACAACTCCAAACATCAACAGGTTCAATCAATTCTGCACAGTAACTGTCTCCACCATCTGTTTATATAATCCTACCAAACACATGCTCTGCAGCATGATATTGATCCAGCAGAGAACCTGTCACTGTGGCTTTGGATTGTACTTTAACTTTAATTACATTTTCATTATGCTGTTAATCTATAGAGTATCTGAAAGCCTCGTTTTAACATAATAAAACATAACAAAACATAATTATTCCAGTAATTAATTTTACCGTAATCTACCTACTTTTTTCCCCTCATGGTTATTATTTTGAAAAAATTAGTTTTGGTAAGTTGGCACTACGCCATGACATAAATAATATTTGATTGTAAAAATAGTAAAGTAAAATACATCATTTTGTCCCTGAATGAAAACTCAGCCTTCTTTATAACATGAGGTGGTGCTGCCTCTAGTGGCTGAACTAAGTATGACCAAAACAAAACAAGCAAATCTGCTGCTAAAACTTTGTTATGTTCCTTCATGAAACTCTTCTGTCTTCAGCTGGCTTAACGTTATTTATTTGACGTCCGTTTGAGAAAGAAAAAAAAAATCAAAGTAACTTAAAAAGTTTTATCCTGGAGACACTTTTCACCTCAAGTCAATCAAAGGAAAGGTTCAAGGTTCAAGGTTCAAGGTTCAAGGTTCAAGGTTGTTTATTGTCAAATATGCTCCATGTTAAACATACAGCACAGATGAAATTGCAATCCCCCCAACCCCAGTGCAAACCTGCAGTGCAAAAGAAGAGCACTAAAAACTAGCAATAAAAAAACAATACTGTAAAACAAATAACTTAACTAAAGACATTTGGACAACAAATAACGAACGACAGACAATCGACAGACAAGGGCACTTGTGAGTATTTCACAAGTTTAAAACATTTAAAACAGGCTTAGATATGGATGACTTTATACTCTCACTTGAAAACAAAAACATGAAATCAATCAATCAATTATAAAAGAAAACCGTACACCTATAAGACGTGTGCAAATCACATGTGACATTTTAGTCAACAGGGATTCATGGAGACAGAGAGAGAAAAGAAAAGCTCTGAAGGCCCACACAAGGCTTGTTTAGGCCCAAATCGAGCACCAGACACGCCTCATATCCTGCGTCATCATCACAACGTTGCACCAGAAATCGAATGCTACCTCCATTTACTCAAATAAAATCAAGCTCAGATACCACAGTGAAACTTATTTAGTGGTTATTCTGTGTTGATGTCTTTTCTTAATCACAGGAAGGATTCATAAAGATATTCACATTTGTAACGTCTGAAGCAGCATTCAAGGCAAAAACCCCAAAAACTGGTGAATTCTTCACACAAGCACAATCCTTTAGTACTTGAATTTCCCTCGGGATCAATAAAGTATCTACCTATCTACCTATCTACCTATCTATCTATCTATCTATCTATCTATCTATCTATCTATCTATCTATCTATCTATCTATCTATCTATCTATCTACTGTTAACCAGCTTAACCTCATTAGGGTCGGTCTAAATGTATGTATGTAGTTGTCTCTGTCAAGCAGCTTGCACACTTTTCTCAAAAAAAAAAAAAGTTAAAGAAAGTCCCATTATAATCCTTAATTAGTTAAACATTTGATGTCCATATGAAATCAAAAAGACTCAACACAACCTAAGAGCATTCCCTGATTCACACGTCTCTTATTTATCTACCTGTTTTATTCATTCATTTATTCGTGTTTGTTTGTAGTTTACCTCCAAAATCAGGTACATTAAGTCTCACCTGGACAGATCTGGACCTGTTGGAGCGAACCCAGGGCCTCATCCTTCAGGCAAACCCTTACTTCCTCAGAGACGTGACCTTCAGGGACCCTGAAGCCCCCGCAGACTTGAGAGGTTGATGGCGGTACGAGCAGGCTGAGCAACACACAATAAGGCTCGCTGTCGTCCCTCCGAGAGCGACGGCAGAGAAAGACAGAGACTATGCAGCAGAGCTGAGTGCAGCTGAAACGGCGAGACAATCGATGCTGGAAAGAACACGCAGAGCAGCAGTCCATATTTCCATGGACTGCAGAGGATGTTCTGAACACGGTGTGACAGAGTGCACCAGCATCAGGAGCATCACAGCCCGGTCAGCTGTGTGTAAACCAGTTAGAGGAAAAAACACTGGATGAGGAACTGTCAATACATCTAATGGGTGATGGAAAAGAAGGGAGGGGTCGAGTCTGCTTCAGTTGCTTCTACATTTCGGGATGGGCTGTGTGCGTGCGTGCGTTTGTGTCCAACAGCTAGTGATTTGTGCTCACATCCAGCGATTGATCCAGCCAGCAGTCTGACCCTGAGGACATAAAACACCCACAAACACTTATTTGTGTGCTTTTATGTTTACGAGACCTGACAAACAAATAAAGAGCCATGATACTTTGCATTTACAAAAACTGAACTTCACGCCAATTTTCCCTTTAAGAAAAATTGGACATGCACAAAATATGTTGACCTTTAGCTTCTGACCTCTCTGCTGCGTTTCCCCTGAATCTCATCATAACACTCGGTGTTTTAAATTCCCAAGAAGAAGTCATGAACGGGCAGAAAAATGGGAACGCTTCAAGGCACAAATACACTACTGAACACACTCCAACAGGGGGCAGCATTGCATTATATCGCCGTCATCATGCACAAGCATCATCTCCCTCAGTCTGACCTTCACCCGCACATCAGAGCTGTAAACTGGCAGACAAAGGTCAGAAATGATGGCAGACATAAATCGATGTTTCATCAAGTCAATCAATCAATTTTTATTTTAACAGTGCCAATAAATAACAGATGTCATCTGAAGACACTTAAGAGCAGGACGAGGCTGCGCTCTTTGTTCCATCATTTATAAAGAGCCAACATGAATCCTCCACGAGCACTCAGCTGTTTGGGTCAGAGAGTTAGAAAGAAACAAGCAGAACCAGACTTGAACAGCCATCTGCTGAGACTGTGTTGGGTGGGTGGGTGAGAGAGAGAGAGAGAGAGAGAGAGAGAGCGAGAGAGACAGAGAGAGAGAGACAGAGAGAGAGCGAGAGAGACAGAGCGAGAGTGAGAGAGAGAGAGAGACAGAGAGAGAGAGAGAGACAGAGAGAGAGAGAGAGAGACAGAGAGAGAGACAGAGAGAGAGAGAGGGAGAGAGAGAGAGAGTGAGAGTGAGAGAGAGACAGAGAGAGAGAGAGAGAGAGAGAGACAGAGAGAGAGAGAGAGGACTGATCATGGTAAATATAGCATCATATATACATACATACACACATACATACATGTATATATGTGTGTGTGTATATATATATGTATATATGTGTGTGTATATATATATATATATATATATAGTGTAGTTAAACAACAGATTTATTGATTTTGTAGTGCCTCATTTTACTCTTTGCTGTGATAAATTAGTCATCACTCCAGCTTTCTTTATAACGTTCATTGTATGTTTTAGAGTTTTTCACGCGGTCTCTAGACGCTTGCTTGGCTCGTGCCCGCTCTCTGATGTTCTTCACTTTGAATAAAAGAGTCTGCGACATGAAGACTTCATAGAGTACATTACAGCTGCACTCACCTGGCCTCACAAAAACACACAGTTTCAAGTCTGTTTTCACTTTCTTCCTGTGTGATGTCTGGTTTATTAGCGGCACATTTTGTTCCACTGTGTGCTTCTGTGTCTAATTACTACCTCCTCTGCGTTGTGCCTCATCACCCCCCACTGACTCTCTCTCTCTCTCTCTCAGTAACAGGGATCAGTGGCAGTGAATGAGCAGCTTGCCGTGTCACCATTAATACCAACAAGAAACAGGCAGGGAAGGAAGGAGGGAGGGAGGAGGGAGGGAGGGAGGGAGGGAGGGAGGAGGGGGGAGTCATTGACTCCAAAGACGTCTGCAAACGTTAACGAGAAGAGGACAAGAACAGGGGAGGAAAAAAGAGCACCGAGCACTCGAGGCAAGAAGTAAAACAAAGAGGTTAAGACAAGAGTCAGACAGACAAGAGAGGAGACGGAAAAGAGAAAGAAGTCACTGGACTTAAGAGGACAAGAGGTCTGAGGTCTGAGGATAAGAAAGAAAAAAGGTGGTCCCTCTCTTTTCTTCCAGCTGGGATCAGCCGGTTGTTCTCATCACCTGTTGTTCTGCAGAAAGATCCAGTTCTCTTCTCCTGTTCTTCATCCCTCCATCCACCGGCAGAGGACTGAAATAAAATAAAAAATAAAAAAAGGACAAACAGATTAACAGAAGCAGAAGAGGACAAGAAGAGTTCAAGTGACACAGAAGGGTAAGAACAGACACTCAGAAGGCTTACAGGGCACGCTGCCTTTTTGCATAATCTCATTACTGCACTGTTGTGTTTGTGTGTGTGTGTGTGTGTGTGTGTGTGTGTGTGTGGTAGCATGTGTGCATTTCTTTTAAAAAAACAAATGCACACAATGCATCTCATCTTTGAATATAAGGAGATAAACACATCCACTGAAATGCACTGACTGACACGTGTCATAAAACACAGACCCTCAGAGAACTTTGAATTATTGGACGTTTATATTTGCAGCATGTTTGCTGAAGGAAGAGGAGGCCGGTCTCTTCGGTGCGTCTTCACGTCTTAGTGAATATTCCTCTCGTTTCCAGTTCAAAGCTGAACTTTGAGGCTTTAAGATTATAAACAGCTGTTTCAGTGGGTGTCATATTCTGCATCGCTAATAATTCATGATTGATTAATTCACTGCCTCCAGTTTGTCAGTGATAAGAGTTAAAATAACAACAACAACACCTGGGAGTACAATGAGAGGCTGAGGAGCTGTGAAAGGATCATATTTATATTTATTTGGTCTTTCAGGTACTTTGAAACTCTTGTACGTATTTATTTACATATTTAGTGAAGATCATTCAACAGTAATGGGATAAAGATCAATGGAGAACAGCTGAACAGGAGAGGCTGTCTTTTTATCACGAGCATCTTCATGGGGACTACGAGTCCCATAATGCAACTCAACTCCCAACTGAAAGACTCACCCTGTATTAAAAGTGCCAGATTTATCAAGTCTGACACGACTGTGGTAGAAATCACACCATAGTCCGTCTCTCTTCACACGTCCTGTGCAATAAACACAAAAAATTATCTTTAAAAAAAATCAGACAGCATCGACATCTTTTAGGATACCAGAGCAACAAAAAACAATTTCAGAGACATTTCTTGTTTTTAATGATCAAACACGTTTTAATGTTCACTGAATCGGCCCATAAATCCACTCCAACAACAGAAAAGCCTCCCTCACCACGTTCAAAAACATTTGTGCACAATTACTGCTTTTACACGTTTGGTGGAGCCGGAAGGTTACACATAATCAATGGGCCTTTGGGTTCAACGTGAGTCCACAGCCGTCCCATTAGAGCCAGTCTGCCTCTCCCAGCGGGGGGGCTGATGGCGTCTCCCTCCCTCGCGCCCGTCAGCGGACAGTAAAACGTGGGTTTGACTTTGTGTTATGGAGCAAACTCAAGTGTGAGACAATGAACAGAGCTGTCACACCTTCACGCAGCATCATCGAGGTTAGAAAGGAAGCAACGATCTCGACTCCTCCACTGCTTCACAGACTCATGTGAGTCATTCCTAGCGTTCGGTGACATTTGAGTCCCCATGACATATTATGGTGTATTTTGTTTAAAACTGGGTCAATACTCTTTTTGAAACGTTTTTCTTCAAGTATAAATCTTACTCTACCATAGAAAAAAAGGATTTATCCTCAGAATTGATTGTTTTAAATTAAATGTTCTCATGTTAGTGAAGGGCAGGTTAAAATGCCATGTCCCCAGTCATGTTTACGCAACTAAAATTGCATAAATATGGCATAAATATAAAAAAAAATTGAGATTTCTTTTTATTGGTATATAGTCTTTTTTTAAATGTTGCTCATCATATAATAGTTTTTGTCATTTATATAATTTTAATGCATAAAATCATTAAAAGACATTGTGTCCCTGAATTGACTGTCCACCCTGTTACTCTGGTGAGAGTCCCTTTGGACGAGCCCCCTAAATGTTACCATGGTAACAGAACTCTTAGGCTATGCTCTCAAGAAGTGATACATTTTTGGAGGGAAACATCAACAAGAAGCCCAGTGAGTATCACTCTTTTATCAACCTTTTTTTCAATGTTTTAGAATTGTTTATAGATGTGGTAAAGCATAACATGTCCACTCTGTTACCCTTATATTTAGTGGAAAACAGTATTTTTTTGTGGTATTGAAAATATTGCTGATAAATATGTACAAAATACTCCTTAATGGTCGTTTTGTATTAGGTTGTTTTCCTTCATAGGGGTAGAAATGGCTAGGTTTAGGATAAAATGTCCCCCCTGTTACCGTCCACCCTGTTACTGTTATGATCAGTAACAGGGTGGACACGGTGAATGAATTTGTGTTTACAGCATGTTTTGACATTTGTTATAAGTGTATTATGTATTATCTATTATAATCATTATTTAAAAATCTATTATTTAAATCAGTATACATGTATTTGTTAGAAAAATGGCACCAATGTCTGCTGCGGAAAAGCAGCAGCGTTACAGGGCACGTTGTGATGCAGACCCTGTGAAAAGGTTAAATTACCTCAAAACAGAGAGGGAGAAATGGAGATGGGACAGGGAGGAATGAAGGAAAAAGAAAATATCAGAACAAATGCCTTATCAAGGAGCCACTACCTCTGAATAAGAGGTCATTCAAGCTTGAGAAGAAACTATGGAGTTTCTTAGAAAAGAATCTTGGGATCTGGTTAGGAAAATAGTTAGCGTTTCCTCAAACATCTGTTGGTTAGTAACAGTAATTTTTTTTCCTATGTTGTTTAATGGGTAGGGAGTAAATATGAAGTTTGAGGTGGAAAGGTTCCTGTTTTGGTCAGGCGGTGGGGTAGATGAATTGTATTTCTTTAATAATAGGAACTTATTTGGTAATTTTGTTTATTTGTTAAGATCCCCAGTAGCTTCTGTGTTAAACAGTAGCTACTCTTCCTGGGGTCTCCATATTTTCATTGACAATATTTCATTAAATGGTGCATGTGTGTGTGTGTGTCCACCCTGTTACCCATGTGTTTTTGGGATATTAATAAAATAAAATACAACAATATGATGTTTATCTTTGTGGTTATTTGCAGGGAATAAATTGGTGAAATACAATCAATTAAAACATTTTTCAAATTCCATCAAACTTCCTTTTATTTCTAAAAGACTTATGTAAGAATTACGTTTTACGTCAAGCTATAACAGCTTTTTCAAGATAAAGCTTGTTCAAGAAGAAAAATGTTACAATGCTTTTCCAGTGTAAAGAAAGGGACATTTGAGCTTTAAGAAAATGTAATTAAGAATATGACTGGGTTTTCAAAACAATACGTAATAGAGATGATAATGTCTGGTAACAGGGTGGACATTTGACCTCTGTCACACGGAAAGAATCTATCTAAAATTAATAGATTATAATATCCTGAGCTGGACTAATATCATTTTCTGATAGTTTATAAAGCCCTCCTTCAGATCAAATGTTGAAATCATGAACATTTTGACATTTTTTTTTGAAAAAGTATCGAGCTGAAATGGCACCGAATAGCAGGAATGACTCATGTGTGTTCACTGTAACCGCTCTTACAGCTTCATTTTTATTCTTTGTCAACATACAAAAGGCTCTAAAATCATTCTATACACCACCTGCTGAGCTAGTAAAGCATGCAACAGCTAACGGATCTGATATCTCCATCAGAGGTTCTTTCTTCTTCATCCTCCTCTTTCCTCTTCGTCACCATTTATGAACAATCCCCTCTCTGTCTCTGAGATAATAACTCCCTTTTTACATCCCTTTGAATGTCATTCTCTTCGGTTTCTGATGCTTTTTAAAAAAAAATACAGTATATGCTTAGACAGAACACACACACGCACACACACATATACACAGGGGATGGCGTCACACAACCTTTGTCCCAGACCTCTGCGAGGGTAATTAGATGCTGAAATATTGATGGGGCCCGAGTGTGCACATGTGAGAGGAAGCACTATGCATGCTACTAATAACTGCATTGTGTAACTTAGATGGTAATTCATGACATTTTTCATAACAGCGCTCATTTTTTAGGCTGACCTTTTAATGCAGCGTCACGCTGGGTGGGTTCAGCACGAGGAAACAGGCCAACAATGTGCTGGTGAGGAAGCGCACGTTCCTTTGTGCTCAGCAGCTTTTTTCCAGTTCAACACTTTTCTAGTTTCTTCTTGTTTCTCTTCAGTAATGTGGTTTAAAAAATGAGTATGACTGTTTTTAACAGGATGACCTTATTCGTCTGTCACAATATAAACTTTAAACTAAGACAGGAAGTAGTTCTGATCAAACGATATCGAAGCCAGCGTTCATAACAAGGACACAAGCAGCCCGAGAAACTCAATACTGCCCTTTGTTTTTGTCTTTTAAGTATCTGCCGACAAAATCGAAATATTACTCTGTTTGTTTGAAGGAGAAAAGAAAAAGTCCTCAAACAAACTTTCAAACTTTCAGATGCAGATTATAACACATCACAGCATCAGTCAGTTTTACTTACAGTTAAATGCACACTAACTCATTTTCCAGCTGAAGTGCAACAATATATATATTTTTTTGGGGGTTCATCTGCAGACCATAAACTGCATTTATGTACCTGAGCTCCTGCAGCTCTGTGAGTCATATGTGCTGTCTGGAGCGTTTTGTATTTAAGGTGTCACATGTCACTATCCTAATATAAAAACCTCGTTTAAACAGTAAAGTCAAATAACGTCCATGAGGAATGTGATCCTGAGCTGATTATTTCAGCGTGTCAGTGTTCAGGTGTTCAGGTGTTCAGGTGTTCAGGTGGAACTGTGACTCACTTCTCAAAGAGCAGACCGAACAAAACGTTTAATGAGGTTAAAGCACCACAGCTGCTGCTGTGTGTGCACAAGTCAAAGGATCAAACCTTCATTAACAAGGGCTGAATTATTTACCAGGGCTAATACACACGCACTCACACACACACACACACACACACACACGCATACACACACACACACACACACACAAACACACACACAAATAGGTAACTGCAAATACTCTGGCTGTACAGATTAAATGCACACTGAACCATCTCTAAATCTGCCTTAATGAATAACGCATGAAAGCATGCATAAATACCTACACACACACACACACACACACACACACACACACACACACACACACACACACACACACACACACACACACACACACACACACACACACACACACACACATGCACGCTAAGGCAACAAAAGAGGTAATTGGATGTGGTGTCATGTGATGGAGTCAGTCAAAGGTGATTTGTGAGTTGAATCACTTAAACCGAGAAAGAGTCTCTTTTATTTGTTCCAGTAAAGCGTCAGTGATGCAAAACAAAAAAACATAAATCATGGCAGAGAGTAAAACTGAAGGGAACCAACAAACTTTCCAAACCAAACAAAAGATTAAAGATATACTTTCACATTATTTATCCTAAACAGGACAAACAATGACATCCTTTTGTCCCCATGATTGCTGTCGCTTTTCTGTTTTTTCTACTTATTAAATCTCTCTGTGTGCCTCACTGATGTTCATGTTTGTGTGTGTGTGTGTGTGTGTGTGTGTGTGTGTGTGTGTGTGTGTGTGTGTGTGTGTATGTGTGTGTGTGTGTGTGTGTGTGTGTGTGAGCATGTGTTTTATGTGCATCCTATTAGCAAAAAACACAAGCACAGTTTACATGCACCTCCTGTTCCTTTGATCAAAGGTGAAACTACACCTGGTGTGTGTGTGTGTGTGTGTGTGTGTGTGTGTGTGTGTGTGTGTGTGTGCTTTGAATCACATTCTCACACACTCAAAGCAGCTGGAGAAACTTGAGGTTAAGTTTCTTGCCTAAGGACACATCGGACATGTGGCTGCAGGTGATCGAACCCCCAACCTTCTGGTTTAAAGGCGACCGACTAGATACAGATTCTTCAACTGGAACTCGTTGATGCACTGCTTCCCAAACTTTCTCTTCTGCCACCTAACCCTCATAATATACACTCAACAAAAATATAAACGCAACACTTTTGTTTTTGCTCCCATTTGTCATGAGATGGACTCAAAGATCTAAAATTCATTCCAGATACACAATATTACCATTTCTCTCAAACATTGTTCACAAATCTGTCTAAATGTGTGATAGTGAGCACTTTTGCTTTGCTGAGATAATCCATCCCACCTCACAGGTGTGCCACATCAAGATGCTCATCAGACACCATGATTAGTGCATAGGTGTACCTTAGACTGTCCACAATAAAAGGCCACCCTGAAATGTGCAGTTTTGTCTCACAGCAAAATGCCACAGATGGCGCAAGCATTGAGGGAGCGTGCAATTGGCATGCTGACAGCAGGAATGTCAACCAGATCTGTTGCTCGGGCATTGAATGTTCATTTCTCCACCATAAGCCGTCTCCAAAGGCGTTTCAGAGAATATGGCAGTACATCCAACCGGCCTCACAACCGCAGACCACGTGTAACCACACCAGCCCAGGACCTCCACATCCAGCAGGTTCACCTCCAAGATCGTCTGAGACCAGCTACTCAGACAGCTGCTGAAACAATTGGTTTGCATAACCAAAGAATTTCTGCACAAACTGTCAGAAACCGTCTCAGGGAAGCTCAACTGCATGCTCGTCGTCCTCATCGGGGTCTTAACCTGACTCCAGATCGTCGCCGTAACAGACTTGAGTGGGCAAATGCTCACATTCGATGGCGTCTGGCACGTTGGAGAGGTGTTCTCTTCACGGATGAATCTCGGTTTACATTGTTCAGGGCAGATGGCAGACAGCGTGTGTGGCGTCGTGTGGGTGAGCGCTTTGCTGATGTCAATGTTGTGGATCGAGTGGCCCATGGTGGTGGTGGGGTTATGGTATGGGCAGGCATCTGTTATGGACGAAGAACACAGGTGCATTTTATTGATGGCATTTTGAATGCACAGAGATACCGTGATGAGATCCTGAGGCCCATTGTTGTGCCATACATCCATGAACATCACCTCATGTTTCAGCAAGATAATGCACGGCCCCATGTTGCAAGGATCTGTACACAATTCTTGGAAGCTGAAAATGTCCCAGTTCTTGCATGGCCAGCATACTCACCGGACATGTCACCCATTGAGCATGTTTGGGATGTGCTTGACCGGCGTATACGACAGCGCGTACCAGTTCCCACTAATATCCAGCAACTTCGCACAGCCATTGAAGAGGAGTGGACCAACATTCCACAGGCCACAATTGACAATCTGATAAACTCTATGCGAAGAAGATGTGTTGCACTGCATGAGGCAAATGGTGGTCACACCAGATACTGACTGGTTCTGAGTCCCCAGACCCTCAATAAAGCAAAAACTGCACATTTCAGGGTGGCCTTTTATTGTGGACAGTCTAAGGTACACCTATGCACTAATCATGGTGTCTGATGAGCATCTTGATGTGGCACACCTGTGAGGTGGGATGGATTGTCTCAGCAAAGCAAAAGTGCTCACTATCACACATTTAGACAGATTTATGAACAATGTTTGAGAGAAATGGTAATATTGTGTATCTGGAATGAATTTTAGATCTTTGAGTCCATCTCATGACAAATGGGAGCAAAAACAAAAGTGTTGCGTTTATATTTTTGTTGAGTGTAGATTAACATACACCAAACACACACAGTCATGCTCTTTGTTAAGCATGTATCTTCAGTATTTGCTTTTAAAGCTGGACAATATAGAAACTCACAGTTTGGAAACAAAGAGAGAGAAAGCAAAGAGATGCTGCAACATGAGACGTCCACGTATACGTTCATGCGGAGCTTCCCCTAAAGCTTTCCCATAACTCCTCTTTGGGAGTCAGTGTGTACTCGATGTGTTCGTGTACCTCAGTTAACATGAGCCAAGATGATGAATCAAACTTCTGGACATACCGACATTAGAATCTGCGCCGGATGATGAAACAAACTGACGGTTCTGTTTCTCTCTCAGTGTCCACAGGTAGCTGCTGATGTCCAGTCATAAAGGCAGAAACCAGAGCCATGGTCATTCTACAGCAGGTAACACACACACACACACACACACACACACACACTGGTGTTCACTCAGCTTGTTCTTTTGGGGACTCATTAGGTTGCAGCTACTCATTATGCTCCATTGTTTCCACTGAATCCTTTCTGTAGTCATGAATGAAGGATGAATGTGTGTGTGTGCGTGTGTGTGTGTGTGTGTGTGTGTGTGTGTGTGCAAGCATGCGTTTGACCTGGTGTCCGTGGTTTTGATACTCAGTTAACGCATTGCTGAGCTTGTCAGCCTTTCTGATCGAATGATCAGCTCTGACAGTGTCCCCCCGCTGTGGAGGCCCAAATGGGACGAGCCAATAAAAACGAGCAAACAGATCAGTCGTCATCCCTCACTTTCGGTGTTTATCACACACACACACAAAATATACCCACACACACACACACACTCTGACCTCCATCCAAACTTTTCAAGTGTAGTCAGAGACCGAGCCGGTCAGTGAGTGAGAGTGAGTCGATGCTATTTCATCCACAACAGAAGCTTTTTATTGAAGGAAGCTGGTGAAGAAATCCTCCCGGATTGACCTTGGAAATGGACGTTTTCTTTTCAACCATATTTTGATGACATGAATTTGGTCTGAAAAAAGAAACTGACTTGACTGTCTGAATCTGAAAAATGGAGCATTTCAGAATCAGCTGTTTTTAAAAATGTCTTTTTTTTCTACCACCATGCCAAGGATAGTTTGCGTTGGATGAAATTTACATTTTGGATGTCACTGTTTCTAATGTAATCCAGCCAATCGTCACACCAAGTTAAAGTGTCCACGCTCAGAGGGGAGTGCACATCTTAACATGTTGGAAATGAACGGGAAAGAATCCGTTTCTGAGCTGCAGGACTGGGAGGAGAATAAGCGCAGTCTCAGCTACAGGTGCACCACGCTCATCCAGGTAAACCGAGGCTCCACTCAGAGGACGGGCTGATACGGGCCGATTCGAAACAAGCACAGATTTCGTGGTTGACAGGTCGTGAGCTGTCCTCAGTTTGTCGTCTTCTCTCGAGGAACAAACGGGAGCAGAAAAGAAGGATTCACACACCAAGAGCTAAAGGAGTACAGACTGTGATTCAATAAGAACAGTTTCAATCAAGTCTCCGGTCTGTACTCCTTTTATTGTTTTTTTGTGAGAATATTTGCTGCACCATCAGGTGCCATAAAAAGGAATAAAATTATCTTAAACTTAATCGTGAAATTTAAACAGCAATTGATGCTTGCTGCGGTCCAGTGAAGTGATAAAAAAATCGTTCCTGACCTCAGAGGTTGTCTCTTTTGGTTTCTTTAAAAAAAAAAACCCCCAAAAAAAACAACTTTGGAGGTTTTGTAAAAGTTTCCTACCAAGAAACAAAAACTATTTAATCCCAGAGGAGGACGGGGTTATTTGTTTACTTGTTTGCAGTTTTCAGTGCTTGGATGGAGATATTTGTTCATGTATTCATTCAGCTGCTCTCTGTCTCGTCCGTTAGCATCCACAATGACAATGTGACACATGCATTGTGTGCTTTATCAGCTGGAGAAGTTTTGATATTTTTTTTTTTACCAGCAGAGGGCAGAAGGCTCCCCTGACGAGCTCCCTGCAGACTGATATCCAGCTCTCTTATTTTATTTACAGAAACTCTGAACTCTTCCTTCTCAACATTGAAAAGATCGAACTTTCAAGCATCAACTATTTCTAAATATAAACACTTTGTTAATGAAAATCACACAAACTAAGAGTGTTTTAAAGGCAACACAGGCTGCATGTTTGTTGCTTGGCTTGCTCGAGTCTTTGTGAAGTCAGCACAGAAACAAAATGTCAATGTTTCCTGTCCACTGAGGCAGAGAGGAGAGCCCCATCTGTCTGTGTTTTTATGGTCCTGTTAATTCAGTGACAAATATCAGCACATTTAACACGTCACGATATCTCACCCTGTGACCTTTGACATATTTAAATGAGCCATCTAAATGCAAATGAGGTGAGCTGCCGGTGCCTTTATCAATCACACAGCATTAGACGGGTGCCACCTTTAAAACAACCATGGGGTCATGTGAGGGTCCACAGAGGGTTGTTTGATTCATCCATCCTGCTCACCTGGTTTCTCTGATTCAGACTCGCTTGTGATCCTGTGATGAGAGAATGAGGACCGAACTGAAAACTGCTCTGATCTTTGAAGGAAATCCTTTAAACAGAGTTTTTAATGAGCTCCGAAGCTCCTTTACTGAGCGACTCGTGATGCCTTCATGTTCCACTGAATGGCTCAGGATGTTGTTTGTTCCTGCAGCAGTCCGATATTTTAATGAACATGTAGTTTCCCCTCATGGTTTCAGGGGTTGTTACTTGTTTTGTACCGTTTATATTGTTCGTTGTATGAACTGACCAGGTGGCAAATTAGTAAATCAAGAATTTGACAGTTTTTGAAGAGGACACACACCAGCAGAGGGCAGACCTGAACCTAAAGCAGACGTCATACCTGCAGACTGATAACATGCAGTTTGCAGACGTTACACTCTGCAGGTATGACTGTGTGAACACACCTTTATACTCAACAGATGAGCTTTAACTCTCACCATCAGGCTCTTTTCTTTTGTAAACCACTTCCTCTGGCTTTAACAGAAAGCTGTACTAATGTACACATTACATGGAGAGCGATGGTTTATTCTCCATCTTGACCCTATAAGCCCCGCCTCCTGCGGCTGGTTACCTTTCCAAACAGGAGTTACACTATAGCTGGTGTAAGTGAATACCTGGCTCATGTCTGTCCTGAATTATTTACTTGAAGAAAGAAATGGTGAGAACACCCATCCAGCGTGAGCATTACATCAGCGCTGCTGCAGGTTATCATTAACATAATGACAGCAGCTCTACAAGTCTTTCATATGAATCTCTTCTGTTTATTAGGAATCTGCTGGAAACCATTAAGCATACGTTATACGGTCGATATTCCCAAAACATGGAGACCTATATGTGCTGATGGATTATATCCCACTCTGGTTAACAGCCCTCAGGCCTCCATCGACCTTTAAATCACATGTGTGAAAAATGCCTGTGAGTTAAAATAACACTGTCATCATGTGAACCTCTCACAGCTCAATGTTAGCTTGAGGCAAAGACAGCTCAGTTACTCAGTTAAAGAATTCACATATCAATTAGTTGTTTGTTTTTTTACTTCCCTGACATTTTCCCGCTTTCTTACCTTCAACGATTGTGATTTAATCGACATGGGGACGTCTCTGAGTAGCCAAAGGTCAGCTGCCACATCCTAACCAACAGCCTCAAAACTTTATTCCAATAACTTTGAATGCTAATTAACAATAATCGTTTGTTTCGTCTGTTAAAAGTCAAGACAAAAAGTGATTTCAATATTTATTCTGCTTTTAGCTCTGATCTGGACTCCAACACTTCAAGGCTCTTTGATTGCTCACATTTTTAGTAAATGCAAACATGTCCTATATATGTATCTGCACATCGGTACGTTTAATGTCGGAGAAAACTGTTCAATAAGAAATAAAATTAATAAAAAGGGAGATTTTTGGAGGAAGGTAGAGCGAAATAAAGGACAGGAAGAAGAAGCCATACTGAAGACACCAAACAGATCCTCTGTTAAATTATTCAACATGTGGTTTCTGATAGATGCCGTTGGCCCTGCTTGCTCCTATTTAGTCTTTCATTGGCTGTGTGTGTGTGTGTGTGTGTGTGTGTGTGTGTGTGTGTGTGTGAGACAGGTGCTTGGTGGTGTAATGTTCAGGTGGCTCAGTTTGCCAGACAGAGTATTTACTTAATTAAACGGACATACAGTATGTCACACACTCAGGCAACCATTCATCATACAAACACAAACATTCTCTCTCTCACACACACACACACACACACACACACACACACACACACACAGCTTTAGAGTCCCACTTTTTTTCCCCAGTCTTTCAGAAAATGAAATAAAAAAAGAAAAATGTAAAACTAATTCAACATTTTGCTCAGATCATCACAACAATAGTCGTGTGTTGTGGTCCAGATGCTAAAGGCTAATGTTCACCCTTATGAGCATGTTAGCATTTGCACATTGAGAGGTCAGGTTAAGAAAAGTACAGCTAAGGTTGATATTGTAGATTACAGTCACCCCTGAGATATTATCTACTAATTTCTGTGTTTGAGAAACGCACATTTAAAATCAGACGAGCCGTCTGAAGGTAAATGAGCTCAAATTGGTTTGCTGAGTGTGGCTAACGTTAGCAGTGCTACCACTGGTTAGCTTCTTCAAACACTGCCAACCCACACTGCTTCCAAAGAGATGCTGTTCTTTGCTTTGCTTGTTTACATCCAATCTACCGAGAGTGAGAACGTCTATCTGTCTCATCAGCTGGTAATGTTGTCATTAAAGCACAAGTTTCAACGCTAACGTCAAAGAACTGAAAACATCTGTCCGATTCATCAACCTGGAACCACAATTTTTCAAAATGTCTCAGATCATCATGTAGTTTTTATACTAAAACTAAAATACTTCAGACTGATTTAATCCGTTGACTGACAGATGATCAAACAAACATGATTCAAGAAGAAGAAACGCAGAAGATACTGAAACAGACAGAGGACAGTCATCCAGACTCTGGATGTTGTCTCGTCTCTGCGTCTAAATAAACCACCCTGTAAGCTGGGAAATTTCCTGTTAAGACTTAAAAGCTCAACATTCAAAACATTGTATTTTTACCATGATCAGTTTGATCACTTCTTTCCTTCCTGTGCGACAGGCTGTGCGGTGCCTGGGAGGACTTTGGGGGTGCTACATCATTCAAGTGCAGATGTTAAAAAACAGCATAAGACACAGAAATATCTGCATTTGCTCCGAAACATACAGGACGTACATCTATATTTACCTGGCAAGGTGAAAATCTGGAGATTTTTAAAGCTCGTCTTTCTAAGGGATGAAACCACTTTCTTAAAAAGGACAATCAAGGAGGTAACGAAGATTACAAGTTACAGTTCATTGCTGTTAAAAAAGCTTTTTCTTTATGTTTATCTTTAAAGAAATTCAACACCATCGTGCACACCTGAGGAGGAGGTGACTTCTTGTTGCCAGGGGCAACAGGGGAGGTTGCAAAGGGGGCTGGGTTAACAAAGTATGAGTGTGTCAGAGAGAGAGAGAGAGAGAGAGAGAGAGAGAGAGAGGGTGAGCTGTCCAAAAATGTTACTGCAGGGAAAACTAACCTCACTGATCTGAAACTGAGAATTCAGATTTTTTATCTAAGAAGTTGTTTTTTTTTCCACATTTTTCTTCTTTTGGAAACAACGTGTGGAAGAGAAGAGATTTCCAGGAAGCAGGAAGTTTAAACCTGTTTAATTACATATTTGACACATTGGACCCGTCTCTTTACTTTTTTGTCTCTCTTAAAGGACTTTTACTGTTTTGAGCTCACTGTGACGCTGATCTGATGGATTTCAACCTTTGATGGACTCATCAGTTCTTTACCAGACGAGTTTGATATTAAAGCTGGATATTTGGAAATCATCCACTCTAAAGGACATTTACCGTACACTAATGTCGGACGCTCTTCTCCTGCTATAGAGGACATTTTTTGGACTCGTGGGTTTGGTACCATTGGATATAATTTGTCCGGGTGTTTGGGTTTGTTCAACACACGTGAAGATGTACAGGCGGCGGAGCTATGCGGAGCTCTATGAGAAGGATTTGGCTAAATGGGCGCTGCTACGCAACGTCAACACAGTGGTGAAACACATCACACTTATGCCGGTACGTGTGTGTGTGTGTGTGTGTGTGTGTGTGTGTGTGTTTGCTCTCATGAATCTTAAGTGTATCTCTTTATCTGATCAGTGTTGGTCTGCCTTTCATTCATGCGTTCATCATCAATGATTCAGTGACAGAATTTAGTGTTTGATGCCTGAACCACACAAACGTGCTTTTCTGCTGTTTGAATGCGTTTGGAGAAATGAATCCTAATTGTACATCTGAACACCATGTTTACGTTTTTAAGTGTACCTGTGTGTGTTGTGTGTGTGTGTGTGTGTGTGTGTGTGTGTGTGTGTGTGTGTGTGTGTGGGTGGTTCGGCCTTGCTGTATGATATTAAAAACCACAAAGGCATCAATTTGTGGCACCGTCTCTTAAATCTTCAATTCAGTAGAAACAGATATTTAACTTGTACATCATAGAAACAAACAGCTTTCCTGTCTTTGGGTTCCTGACCACAGACGGGCTGCCTTGTGCCATAACTACACCAAGTAAAGTCTCTGTCTGTCACTGTGCAGAAGTGTCATCTCAGCCTTTCGTTCTCCATCCACAATAATTTGTCGTACAAAATCAATGTTTACTTATTACATGATCAAAAACAAACAAAAAAACATTGGAGCAAAAAGCTCCAAGCTGCAACGTGTGTGTGTGTGTGTGTGTGTGTGTGTGTGTGTGTGTGTGTGTGTGTGTGTGTGTGTGTGTGTAGAGACAAACGTAAATTTGAAAGGAAGATTTTCAGTTCAAACTAGATAGTGGGTGATTGGGCCCACTGCCCAAAGATGCTAGCC
The DNA here is from genome assembly GCF_947650265.1 of Symphodus melops. Lineage (NCBI taxonomy): Eukaryota > Metazoa > Chordata > Actinopteri > Labriformes > Labridae > Symphodus > Symphodus melops. The sequence goes on from NC_136700.1 coordinate 1,828,649, forward strand.
CATGTTCTCACATGATTCTTTTGTATGACAAATTGGAGGGGAGTTTATCCCTGCTCTCTCTGCTCAGTTACTACGAGGGAAACATCTGTGACAACAGGCGATCAATAAAACTCAGGAATAATGTGACTTATGGGGAAAAGAAACAAAGTTAAATGAACTAAACAGTCATAAAGCTGTTTGGATCCTCTGAAGAGTGAGCTCCATGAGTAGAAACACTTCTTATCATAAGTCGTCTTGGTTTTTTTTAAAGAACCAGGGAAACAGCTCGTCTGGATTTGAGAAGTCAAACCATCTACATGCAGAACTTCAAGTCTGTGTTTGTTTTAATCCTCGCTGCTGAAGCTCTTGCTTGCTAATTCTTGATCAGAGTATAGCCACGAGTGTCTCTTTATTATTACACATCTCTTAATCATTCTCTAATATTAGATCATATTTGAAGACTTTTGTGCCCTGCTGAAGTCTGATCAACTGTCCTCAGGTGTTCGAGAACGTGTGATCGGTGCCTTTCTGTTGAATTCAAACCGCTGAGAGTGTCTCAGCTCAGTCTGACGTCCGTCTGACTTTGACAAAATCTTTGAGATTTCTGTGAGATTTGCTTGGAGATGAATGGATCTAAAGCTCTGAGAAGAACTCAAGGCAAAACAAGGTGCAGAAAGACAGACGTCCTAAGAAATACTTTAACATGTTCTGGATCAAACTCAAACTAAACCCCAGAATCAACAAGGATCTGAACACTGCATTAATCGCTGGTAACCTCGAGGTTAGTGAGCGCGCTGTGTGTGGAGGCTGCAGTCCAAGGTTCAAATCCAGCCTGTGGCGGATTTCCTCTCTTTCTCTGATTTCTGTCCATCTCGTAATAAAGGCATAAAACACCAACATGAACCTTTGTGTAGGTAAATGTCTCTCTGTAGCTGCACAGGATTAAAAAAACTCTCTCAGATTAAAGATTAAACAAGCAGAGTCCAGAAGCTTTTTCAACACAAGTAAAAAGATGAAGATATTTAAAGTCCTCTAAAGTCTTTCAACCATTTGAACAACAACAAAAATAAACTTCTTTACTTTCTGTCAAGTCGAGTCTGTATTTCTGGTAGGAACAGACAATCTGCATGTTTCAGCCTTCAAAGTTGCAAAAGCCTTTTCAACCCAAACTTCCGAGTCTGTCTGGACCAGAACATCCTCCGGGCTTTAGTTTCACTTTTTCTGACGACATGCTGGAATTAATTTACAACTCCTGACGAGTCTCAGCAGCTGCTACAGATGTAGTATCAACTTACAATTAACTTATGAATCAAATGTTCTGATCAGTTCTGATTCTGTTTCATGATTGGACTTGTGATTCTGAGCTAATTAAACCCACCCAACGTCGTGGTTTCTTTCCAGGGCGACTACGTCTGGCTGGACCTGAAGACCGGCCGGGAGTTTGAGGTGCCGATCGGCGCGGTGGTCAAACTCTGCGACTCAGGACAGATCCAAGTTCTGGATGATGAAGGAAATGTAAGTCCGTAACGCTTCCTCTCTACTTTCACGCTGAACCCGAGACGAATGAAATGACTAATCGTTTTATATGATCACGACCTCCTCGCTCTGCAGGAACACTGGATCTCCCCTCAGAATGCCACCAACATCAAGCCGATGCATCCCACCTCCATCCACGGGGTGGAGGACATGATCCGCCTGGGAGACCTCAACGAAGCCGGCATCCTCCGCAACCTGCTCATACGATACAGAGACAAACTTATATATGTGAGTTCAACTGAGACGCTCTCAAAGACGCGTTCCTCCGACATGACATCAACTCAGTTCAATGACAAGTTACTTTTTACTGGTAGAACCGAGAGATGAAGACGTTTCTCTCAACTTCCTGCTCGGATTTCTTTCTTAAATCTTTGTCTTGGTTTTTAAGCACTTGCACAATGGTCCGACTGAGTTGCGGGTTCAATCCCCAGCTTCTCCAGGAACATGTCCGATGTGTCCTTGAGCAAGACACTTAAGCCCGAATAGCCCGAATCGGAGGCGTATATATGGGATTAGCTACTTCCACTGCAATATGATCTTATTTAAACTTGTACATATTAAGTCTATTTTCAGTTAATTATTATTTAATGTTTACATTTATACAAAGAGGGCGAAGAAGTTAAATTCCTTGTGTGTTAAACACACCTGGCCAATAAAGCTGATTCTGATGGTCTCACTACACAGCAGCCTCTGCCGTCAGCGTGTGAATGTGTCGGTGTGACATAAAAAACTCAAGTCCATTTACTATTTACAAATCTAGTCAGCAAAACAGTTCAGACTGAAAACAAAACACACGACTTTTCTCCAGCAGCAGATAACAGACTGAGTATCTAACAGGCTCCTGTGATTGGTCAGTAATATTCACACAGCAATAGATGAGTGTGAAGTGTGGACCTTAAACTCAGTCAGAGTTGACTTTTCAGTTTTGGTTTTAGATTCAGGACTTTTCTCTCTCTCTCTTCTTTGCTTCCATTAAAACTACGAGACCTGAGAGAAGCCGTCTACGAGCAGGTGAATCAAAACATCCGACTGACTCTCAGCGTCTCTCAGTGACGATGCAGAAAAAAAACCTCTGAGTCGCCGGGATCTTTCACTTTTCTCTTTGCGAATTTTTATGCATTTGCAAAAAAAGAGAGAAACTATCAGCATCAGAAAAACAACTCATCTTGCACATGATTGATTTTCTCGCTCGCTGGATGTAAGATCAACGTTCAGTCATTATTAGCTGCTCGAAAAGACCTAAATAAGCTTTAAAACGTCATCATGGCTTTAAATGATCTTAACTGATAATCTGAATATGAATCCTTCCTCGGCAGCTTTTCTGCTCTCGTTTCATTTTTCTTGCTTCTTTATTCTCTCCTTCCCTTCTTCCTGAATCCTCTGAAGACAAACTGTGGTGGCAGGGTAAGTCAGCTCATGCATGTCAAGCATGACCCAAAAGCTGCATAAACTGCACGCATGCTGCATGTCATACGTTTGACAAACACGATGCACGACATCAGAGGAAACCATCGTCCTCAAAGATGATGCTTCGCCGTATATTCAGCTCAGACTAAGCTCCGAGCTGCAGCCCGGGTACGAGGTGATTTGAGAGCAACATGGCCGCCTGTTCTCAAGTGGCGAACACCGATACACTCTCATTGTCATCCTCGCCATCTGAGCGACAAACCCGGCGTCATCCTCATCGACCCTTCAACACCTCCGGCTCCGTGTGCTCTCCGTCTGGAGGGCGAGCAGAGAGCGATCGACTGAATATTAAATGAAGAACCTGCACAGAAAACAAAACAGCACATTCAGACTTTTATGGATTTATTGAGTTATTTCTGATTTGATTCAATTATTGAGAAAACAACAAAGAGAGCTTTAGTTACACGTGGAGAATTATTGTCCTAGGATCCACCACAACAACAACATGTTTCCTTCCCCGTGTGTGCAGACGTACACAGGCTCCATCCTCGTGGCCGTCAACCCGTACCAGCTGCTGCCCATCTACACAGCCGACCAGATCCGCCTCTACACCAACAAGAAGATCGGCGAGATGCCTCCCCACATCTTCGCCATCGCAGACAACTGTTACTTCAACATGCAGAGGAACAACCGGGACCAGTGCTGCATCATCAGGTAGAGACGAGAACAGACTCACGCAGCTCAACTACAACCACCATATTCTCCTTTGACAAGCAGCCTGTGTGTGTGTGTGTGTGTGTGTGTGTGTGTGTGTGTGTGTGTGATCTCATCAGTGGAGAATCGGGAGCAGGGAAGACGGAGAGCACCAAACTGATCCTTCAGTTCCTGGCAGCCATCAGCGGTCAACACTCCTGGATCGAACAGCAGGTCCTGGAAGCAAACCCCATACTAGAAGGTATCAGCTCCCAGACGTGACTCTTCACCTCACTGCTGTGGATGTTTGAACTGTTAATGATACTGATAGACAGATGATGGGTCTTTGTCTGAAACTAACACTTAGACTCGTGAAGGGAAGCTTCAGATTAAAGAGGAGGGTCACAAAAGGAGCTCCTCCCCTTTGCACCAGTCTGTAACTGAAGCCGAGGCGTTTTAAATGATATTGCAAGTAAAGTTAAAAGCATGTTGTTAGTATGAAAAGGGAGGTAGTTTTACACACACACACACACACACACACACACCACGCAGGTGCAGGTGCAGTGCAAAGTCAGCAGACTGAGGGTGCGTCTGTGTCTGAGCGCGGGACGTGACCTCGGAGAGGACATCAGATCCGCAGGCATCATTTACACTTTAATCAAGCTCGCTGCTAAAAGTCTCACCTGAAGGGAAACGTCACACCTCAGAACCCTGAAGGGATCTCAGGACGGGGGCCAGGGGCCAAGGGGGTCAGGGGCCCCTTAGACAACGTCTATATGTGAAGACAATCAAAACTTACTTTGGAGGAATGCAATAAAACAAAACGTTAAAAAAAAAAAAAAGTTAATGTCTGCTGCAAAAGGACCCCGAGACTCAACCTGTCCCCGTCTTCTGAGACTGCAGGAGGATCAATGTGTGAGAGCGACCTGCCTGATCGACGCCCTGCATGCACGAGATATTATCATAACAGGTTTTTTTTAATTGTGTTTTTTCTGACAGCCTTTGGAAACGCTAAAACAATCCGCAACGACAACTCATCTCGTTTCGGCAAATACATCGACATCCACTTCAACAAGAGAGGAGCCATCGAGGGAGCCAAGATAGAGCAATACCTGCTGGAGAAATCCCGGGTGTGTCGGCAGGTAGGACACACACACACACACACACACACACACCTCGGTGATCACTGCGAGTGAATGACCCGACACACACGCTCTCTCTCTCTCTCTCTCTCTCTCTCTGCAGGCGTCTGATGAGAGGAACTACCACGTCTTTTACTGCATGCTCAAAGGCATGACGGCAGACGAGAAGAAGAAAGTGGGGCTGAGCAAAGCCACCGACTACACCTACCTGACCATGGTGAGTCCAGTTTCTCCTCCAGATCGTCCAAACTGTCGACTCTGCACTCGGCTGCATTTTATTTGATCATTTTCAATATTTGATAACCCTTAAGAAGTCTCTTTTTAAAAAAACTCAATTTCCCATCCACCCCTCTGTGTCTCTGCAGGGTAACTGTACAGTGTGCGACGGCCGAGACGACATGAAGGAGTACTCCAACATCCGCTCTGCCATGAAGGTCCTGACAGCGAACGCACCCTGACAGCAGTTCTGACAAACAAGCTGCCTGTGTTTTAAACTGGAAGCTGATCCGCTTGTTTTCATCCTGCAGGTTCTGATGTTCACAGACAAAGAGAACTGGGAGATCACCAAACTGCTGGCTGCTATCTTACACATGGGAAACCTCAGATATGATGGTAAGGCTTTTTGCTGAGTCATGTTTAGCACTGCTCCGTCTCTCTCTGAAAGAGAATAACAAAAAACAAACTCAACATGAGGAATAACATATTTTGGGGGTTTGATTTCTGCTCCCTCGAGTTCAATGTTTTGTTGTTTTGTTTGAGGCGTTGAGAAAGTTTTTTTTTTTTTTTTTTTAACCTCTTGCACACACTCACAGTTTGTTTTTTTCTGAAGTGTAACTTTCAGATAATCTTCATAAATCTTTATAAATGTATGATCTTTTCACCCTGCAGCTCGTAACTATGACAACCTGGATGCCTGCGAGGTTGTCCGCAGTGCTCACCTCACCACAGCTTCGACGCTACTGGAGGTGAAGCAGACACACACACACACACACACACACAACATCTGTTTCTGTGAGGTATGGTTAATCTGTGTGTGTGTGTGTGTGTGTGTGTGTGTGTGTCTCCAGGTGGACGGTAAGGACCTGATGAACTGTCTGACCAGCCGTACTCTGATCACTCGAGGAGAGACCGTCTCCACGCCGCTCAGCATGGAGCAGGCTCTGGATGTGCGTGACGCTTTTGTGAAGGTGAAACACAACGAACTCATCAAAACAGTATTTTATTAACGTTTCTACATGTGTACATCTATACTTATGAGAAGATAAGACAGTAACCTGAGCAGTGTTACTCACATATTTGTATATTTATCAAATCAAACTTAAAGCTCCTGTGAGGAACTTTACATATGTGTTGATTTTGGCGCCCCCTGGGGGTTTTCTGCCTTAAATGTCATCTTACTGTTTTTTTAAGCACATTAAAATCAGTCTTGCTGTTTGCTGCATGAAATGTAAAAAAGGCTGTTTGTTGAATCGTCTCCTCTCACACCGAGGCAGGTGTTTAAAATAATATAATAACTGTCATTTCGTTTAAATGTTTGGGTCAAACAGAGACATCAGTTTTCACTTCGGTCTCTCACTCTTAAAGATCAAACACTAAATGATGTTTTTCCCTCCTCAAACATCTGCAAAGCTCCTGCTTTAAGTATTCAAACATCTGAGAACATCTTTGCTTTAAATGAGCAACAGCGCCCCCTGCAGCCCAGTGTAGGAGTGACATGTTGAGCACAGTAAATTAAGGGTCTTTGGGTCTTTGGCTGTGAAATCAGGTGATTAGCATCTGAAAAATAAACTGCAGACTGATAAAGAATGAAAACGTCTGCGTTTGTTATTTTCAGGGAATTTACGGCAGGTTGTTTGTTTGGATCGTGGAGAAAATCAATGCAGCTATTTACAAGCCTGCATCATTACAACCCAAAGCTCTCCGACGCTCCATCGGACTGCTGGACATCTTCGGCTTTGAGAACTTCACTGTGAACAGGTACAACACGCACACACACACTGTGGCTACACACACACACACACACGCACAAAGTTGACACATGCCGACTTCATCTCTGCAGCTTCGAGCAGCTGTGCATCAACTTCGCCAACGAGAACCTGCAGCAGTTCTTCGTGCGTCACGTCTTCAAGCTGGAGCAGGAGGAGTACAACCTGGAGAACATCAACTGGCAGCACATCGAGTTCACCGACAACCAGGACGCTCTGGACATGATCGCCATCAAACCCATGAACATCATCTCGCTCATCGACGAGGAGAGCAAGTTTCCAAAGGTGCACACACTCGGACGGGCGATGATGGAAGCGTCAGAGGTCGAAGCTGTCAGATCATAAACAGTGACTGATAAACAGTCGAGGATTTAGCATCTCCTGCAGCATCTTCAGCAGATTGTTGTTAGTGTTAGCAGCGTTAGCAGTGTTAGCTCCAGAAAACTCAGCGTAGCCTGAAGGGTCCAACCCCAAACTGCAGACACACACAGCTGCCGAAACATCGGAGCATTAAAAGACCAACAAATAGAGATTTCACAGAGGAAGTGGTGCAGATCAAAAGAGAGAGAGAACATCTGCAGCAAACGCTAATTTCATTTTAGACTAAACGACTTGTTTCGAGGTCAGAAGAAACTTCTTACTTCTGTGTTTGTGTGTTTGTGTGTGTGTGTGTGTGTGTGTGTGTGTGTGTCCTGCAGGGCACAGACACCACTATGCTGAACAAGCTGAACTTCCAACACAAAGTCAACACTAACTACATCCCTCCGAAGAACAACCACGAGACCCAGTTTGGCATCCAACACTTCGCTGGAGTCGTTTACTACGAGACACGAGGTCAGAGGTCATTCAAATCAACAGCTTCCATTTATTCCTGTGTCAGTGTTTTGTTTTGTTTTTCCTGGGAATAAAAGCGCTGGTTGTGAACTTGCATGTTCTTTGTGTGCTGAGAAGAAATAATTATAATGTCCACAGATGGTTTTATAAAGTGTCCTCTGACTGTCCTGCAGGCTTCCTGGAGAAGAACAGAGACACTCTATACGGAGACATCATCCAGCTGGTCCACTCGTCCAAGAACAAGTTCATCAAACAAATCTTCCACGCTGATGTCGCCATGGTATATCATCATCACCACACACACACACACACACACACACACACACACACACACACACACACACACACACACACACACACACACGAGGAAGGTCTTTACATCACAGCTAACAGTTCAACAAAACCTCACGGGAAGCTCCGACTCTTCTTCTTCTGATGTTTCTCAGTAATGTCCAGCTCAGAGTTAACATCACTGTCCACTTTGTGTCCCCTCTGTGTGTCCCCTCTGTGTCCCTGTGTTTGTGTGTTTGTGTGTGTGCTGCTTCACGTCAGTTTCTATGTGGTCGAGCTGCCACTAGTTTGGTAGGTCTTCCTGCTAGATCTCCTCTCAAGGTAAAATGAGAAACACGTCTGTCCTTCAGACGTCTCCATCCATTCAGCTCCTCATCTTTCCATCAAACACATTCATTCATTTATTTGAACTCATTTCAAACTCATAGTTTTATGTTCAGCATGTCTTCTCAGCTCAAAATAAATTACTGTTATGTTTGATTATAGTTTTAGTTTATAAATTTTGTCATTTTCTTCATCATAGTCCTGAAATGTTTTAATCCTGGTCTTAAAATCGTGCTGAAAAATTTATGACCAATTTAAGTAAAGTTCAAGTTGACATGGTGTAACCTGTTATATACAAAATTAAAAAGAACTCAGGGGAACTTTCTATCAGATTCTGCAGTCTTCAGTAAAGACACTTATAATGTACAATTTAGACCAAATGTTTTTAAAAAAAACAGACTCACCGTCTGATCAATACAACACTCAGAAATCCCTCCATTGTTCTGGCTTTTAACACATCAGGTCCCCGGTGTTGAATAATGCTCTCCAATTGTCTTTATCAACTTTGTTAAATACATAAGCGTCGGGTTGTTTGTTCCGGGGTGTTATGTTGAGATCTGCTACCGTGCAAATAGGCTCTGGACGCGTCGCCTCTCTTTACACGTGCACGTGTTCTGTTGTCTTCCCTTCCAGCTCCCTGTAGCGTAAATTATCTTCATTAATGAGCTAAACTTCACCTCCGACGTCACCCTGACATTAACCGGATTTATGTAAACTACGATTTAAAGACTGTAGTCCCTCTTCTTGACCGCTAGAGGGCGACAAGTAGTCAGATACAAGATATAACTAAAGTAACGCGCTAAATTAAATCTTCAAATCCTCAGTTTTAGACTTTAAATACTCGTCAGTTTCACTTCACAAAAAGAGTTTCTGGTGGATTTACCTGTCAGATAAAGAAGTTGATGAATTGACTGTTTTAGTGCAGCTCCTCCTCCTCCTCCTTCCTCTGAACATATCTGCCTTTTCCTGTCACAACTTTTGATTGGCTTTTAAAACTCTGAATCTGCAGAGTCAGCCAGACACAGACTTTTATATTTAGAGACACAAAAAGAGGAAAAAGGTTAGTGTCAGAGCTCAGGAAGAGAAAAAAAAAGAGTGCTCATTGTTTCTGACCCTGACACTTTCTACACTGTTGTCAATCTGTGTGTGTGTGTGTGTGTGTGTGTGTGTGCATCCTCAGGGGGCAGAGACCAGGAAGCGTTCTCCCACTCTCAGCAGTCAGTTTAAAAGATCTCTGGAGCTGCTGATGAGAACTCTGAGCGTCTGCCAGCCTTTCTTTGTCCGCTGCATCAAACCCAACGAGTACAAGAAACCCATGGTGAGTCCTTCCTACACTTCGTCTTTAGTCCACTGAAGCTGCCTGTAAATCAAACACCAGGGTTTGTTTTTTAAATTCCTTAAAGGCCAGTATGACGTTCCTAAAAGTACTTGAATCGTTCACAGCCCAAAGATTTTTGTTTCCAGATTTAGAGGAGGAAAGAACCTCAAGTGTTCCCATTTTAGAGACTTAAAATCTGAGAGATTCTCATGAATCATTAAACAGCAGCTGCTGATTTGTGCCTTTCTCTGCAGTGTTGATTTATCTCAGAGTGTTTTACATTCAGGCTTCTGGGTCACAACATGTGGAAAATGTGTGTGTGTGTGTGTGTGTGTTCAGTTGTTTGACAGGGAGCTGTGTGTGCGACAGCTGAGGTACTCGGGTATGATGGAGACTATTCGGATCCGCCGTGCAGGATATCCAATCCGTTACACCTTTGTGGAGTTTGTAGACCGTTACAGGGTGCTCATGCCCGGAGTCAAACCAGCGTACAAACAGGTAGTGTGTGTGTGTGCGTCTCCTGTTTGTGTGTGTGTGTGTGTGTGTGTGTGAGAGAGAGAGAGAAACAGCTCGACTTGTCGAGTGAATTTGACAGGATGACGTTTTTAAAGATTGTTTCTATTTAGACCACTGCACATAAGTTAGCGTGTTGTGTTGTGTGTGTATGTTTGTGTGTTAATGTGTGCGGTTGTATGTACAGTATGTGTGTTTTGAAGATGACCTGATGTGTGTGTGTGTGTGTGTGTGTGTGTCTTTGTTTGGTCACCTTGCAGTTTTTCCCACAATCCACCAGCTGTCTTGTTTTCTTTGGACCCCTTTATGTTATGGTTTCCTCCCTCACTCTGCCTATCTGCAGGCTCTGTGTGTGTGTGTGTGTGTGTGTGTGTGTGTGTGTGTGTGTGTGTCACTTTACGGTTCAAGTTAGTAGATCCAGTCACTATTGGTTTTCGTCTTTTACTGGAATTGCTGATACGATTAAAAAAAATCAATAATAATAATAATAATCAATAATAGATAATTCTCTCTGTCTGTCTGTATCATGTCTCTCACCCATCAGGAGGACCTGAGGGGAACCTGTCAGAGGATCGCAGAGGCCGTGCTGGGCAGAGACGATGACTGGCGGATGGGAAAGACAAAGATCTTCCTCAAGGTAAACCGACCAATCAAACGATCCGATGAAACAAAACCTCTAATCCCTTTCAGCTTAGATTATTAAACTCATGAACAGAGATTTATTACTCCACATGGAATCAAAATCTGGCCAAAGAGAAACCTCAGACTCTTAATAAAATCAGTCTGCACAATGTGTGTGTGTGTGTGTGTGTGTGTGTGTGTGTGTGGCTCTACGCTGGACCCAGCCCGTGTTTGTCCACCATCACGTGTCTCAGTGGTTTCCATTTCATGCAGTTTCATTTGTTCCAAGCGTCTGCGGACAGACGGTGAGAGAGTTGGTCCGTGACCTTGGAGGATTCAACAAACCGGAGTGTGTGTGTGTGTGTGTGTGTGTGTGTGTGTGTGTGTGTGTGTGTGTGTGTGTGTGTGTGTGTGTGTGTGTGTGTGTGTGAGTCCCCAACGCGCCAAAGAGAGAAAATGTTAAAGTGCAGGAGGCTCAGCGGTGCTCGTCTTCAGCTCACTCATCTACTGACTGCTTTGGTTTCCTGCTGTGAGTGTGTGTGTATGCCTGTGTGTGTGTGTGTGTGTGTGTGTGTGTGTGTGTGTGTGTGTGTGTGTCTTTGCGTGCGTAAGAAAGAATCCATCTTTTTTTTGTCACATGAAATGTGTGTGTATGTGTGTGTCTGACATTTGTTCTGCACATGTGCGATCCTGAGTGTTCCGGCTTCCTGCTGTGCGTGTGTGTGTGTGTGTGTGTTTTAGTGTGTGTGTGTGTGTGTGTGTGTGTGTGCGTGCGTGCGTGTGCGTGTCTGATATTTGTACGGCTCATGTGTTTGTTTTGGTTTCCCGCCCTGCATGTGTGGACAGTTGTTGCCCAGAGGTCAAAGGTCACTGGTAAGGCGCATCCGTTGGCTGGTTGCCACGGTGACCAGATCTCTGCTTTACCCAGTTGTTGTTTTTTTGGGGGTTTTTTAAGGAAAATATGAGCTGGTGTTTGTTCAGCGTTCGCCTCCCTGTCGTCTTTTCCACGAGGGTTTAAAGTTTTCACAGGAGAATAAAATAAAATGTCCTGAGTGAACTCTGACCTTTATTTTAAATGATTATTTTGCTCTCCTGTTTGTTGAACACGTCTCGTAATCTCCTCTGCAGCCGTCGTTAGTTTCACATTAAAGGTCAGGATGTTTGTTTTTAGTTTTTCACTTCGAATATATAAAAACATCCCAAAGTTGTGAGTTTGATATTTGCAGAGCGAAAAAGTCGACTCGTTGCCTCTTTGGTTTTGAGCGCTAACATTGATCAGACTGAACTGCCCAGCTGGTAACAACCAGAACAGGAAGTAGAAAAAAAAAGCGAGCAGGAAGTGCAGCACCCAGACGTCCCCGGCAGGATGGATAGACAGGAAGTCAGAGAGATAGAAACGGTTCTCTGTCTCCCGTCTCCTGTAGGATCACCACGACATGCTGCTGGAGATCGAGCGAGACAAAGCCATCACAGACAAGGTCATCCTCATCCAGAAGGTCGTTCGAGGTTTCAAGGACAGGTAGGCCGAACTTCAGCACGAGGACGCAGCTTTCTCGCTTGTTACTAAAAAGTGAAACGTTCGTGTAACTGAATCATCAGATCGAACTTCCTGAAGATGAGGAAGTCGGCCGTGGTGATCCAGAAGAGGTGGCGAGGATTTCACTGCAGGAAGAACTACGGAGCTGTGAGGACGCACATATTACCCACGATGCATCTCAAGTCTCCTTCTTCTTCTTCTCGTGACGTGTGTTTTTGTTTTTCTCTCCATCCACTCAGATGCGAGCGGGCTTCTCTCGGCTTCAGGCTCTGGTTCGCTCCAGGAAGCTGTGCGCGTCGTATCACGTGGCCCGTCAGCGAATCACAGGCTTCCAGGGTCGCTGTCGAGGCTTCTTGGTGCGCCGCGCGTTCAGACACCGGCTGTGGGCCATCTTCACCATCCAGGCGTACACCAGAGGGATGATCGCTCGCCGGCTGTACAAGAGGCTGAAAGGAGAGGTACACAAACGCTTCACTCTGAACATCACTCAGAGCTTGTCGGACCGACGTGTTGACTTTGACTCGTGTCTTCAGTATCGCCGGCGTCTGGAGGCGGAGAAGCTGCGTCTGGCTGAAGAGACCAAACTGAGGAATCAGATGTCTGCGAAGAGAGCGAAGGCCGAGGCCGAACGCAAACACCAGGTGGGCTGCTCGACAAAACACACAAACCTGCTGCAGCACATTTAACGCCTTAAATCCCATCACTGACTTTTTATTAAACTAGAACGAGGCGACGTCCTGCAGATCCAGCAGGGAACTTTACATTGTGTATATATATTTTTAAAATCGTAGCTATGAAGATGACTTTGTTTACTAAAACGACGCCGTGTCCTCACAGGAGCGTCTGGCTCAGCTGGCCAAAGAGGACGCTGAGCTGGAGAGGAAGGAGAAGGACGAGGCCCGCAGGAAGAAAGAGATGGTGGAGCAGATGGAGAAGGCTCGCATGGAGCCCGTCAACGACTCCGACATGGTGGACAAGATGTTCGGCTTCCTGGGAACCACCGGCTCTCTTCCGGGCCAGGAGGGACAAGCGCCCGCTGGCTTTGAGGTGAGGAAGGATTTCCCTCTCATTTTAAATCTTCCTCTGGGGAAAGCGGCGACTGAGTCTTGCCTCCTCTGCAGGACCTGGAGCGGAGCCACCAGGAGGAGCGGGAGGAGGAGGACCTGGACGAGGCTCTTCCTCTGCCGGAGGACGACGAAGAGGAGGATCTGTCAGAGTACAAGTTTGCAAAGTTTGCCGCCACCTACTTCCAGGGCACCACCACGCACACGTACGTCCGAAGACCTCTCAAACAGCCTCTGCTGTTCCACGACGACGAGGGAGACCAGCTGGTAGGTCACGTCTGAGCCCGCAACAGTCCGACCCGTGTTCGACCCCGGTGAAGACGAACGTGTGACATTTTAAAATCCTGCAAAAAAAACTAAATCAGCTGAGTTTCTCTTCTCTAAAAACAAAGAAGAGATTTATGTTTTCTTTGATTACTGAAGAACCCAGGCTGCTGATAAACGTTTAAAAATCTATTTTATTTAACTTTGTACTTATTGCACATTCAGATTTTATTAGTGTAAATATCTTATTTTATTTCATATTTTTACCGTACCTTATTTTATTTTGCACCATGGGGGAGGGGGGAAGCGTCATTTCGATTTCACTGCATGTCTGACATATTTTGGAATTGACAATAAAGTAAACCTTGAAGTTTCCTTTGGGATGTTCTCTGTGTGCGGCTGCAGGCGGCTCTGGCGGTGTGGATCACCGTGCTGAGGTTCATGGGAGATCTGCCCGAGCCGAAGTACCACACGGCCATCAGTGACGGCAGCGAGAAGATCCCAGTCATGACCAAAATCTACGAGACGCTGGGAAAGAAGACGTACAAGAGAGAGCTGCAGGTTCTGCAGGGAGAGGGCGAGGTAACGTGCCGCATCATCATCATCATCATCATCATCATCATCATCATCATCGTCACCTCACAGTGTTTTTATCAACATGAACTTCAGATAATCACACAACGCTTTGTGGCTTCTTCACGCGTTTTATTTAGGAGCTAGTGGTGCGTGGACGTCAATAATAATAATAATTATCAATAAATTCAGTTTCACAATTTAGACTTTTGAATCTCTGTTTGAATTTGCAGAGTTTTGATTTGTATTTAAAAACGGATTTTTTGGGACTTGTAGTTGATTCATCGTCTTATATACAAAAATAGAAGAACAGAAAATTCATCCATTTTAAATCTTGTTGTGCGTCAAAGTTAAAATCAATAACTTAATAAACTAAGAATGAAGGGAACAAACAGTGTGAAAGTGTGAAGCATGGAGGGAATCATCGTCTCGTGTTCTGCCTGCAGACGCCTCAATCTGAAAGCCCGAAGAAGAACAGCGTCCGTCACAAGCTGGTGTCTCTCACGCTGAAGAAGAAGTCAAAGATCACGGAGGAGGTAAGAAGAAGAAGAAGAGCGTGACGCTCAGGTGGTTTCATCTGCTGAGTTAAAAAAATCTAAAGTTGGATTCTTTTCAGGTCGCCAAACGCCTCAACGATGGGGAGTATAGTCTCCATGGCAACAGCATGCTGGAGGACAGGCCAACATCGAACCTCGAGAAACTTCACTTCATCATCGGCAACGGGATCCTGAGACCAGCTCTCAGGTACGCCAACACACACACACACACACACACACACACACACACACACACACACACACACACACACACTTCATAATGAAACTGTGTGTCTTTGTGCGTCAGGGATGAAATCTACTGTCAGATCTGTAAGCAGCTGAATCAGAACCCGTCGAAGAGTTCTCACGCCCGCGGCTGGATCCTCATCTCTCTGTGCGTCGGCTGCTTCGCTCCCTCCGACAAGTTTGTCAAGGTCAGGAAGTCACTTTTCAAAATAAAACCATTTATTTTCCGCTTAAACACAAATCTGGGTCCGAAGGTTCAAACAGAACAGATTTATTCTGATTTCATTTTTCTACACGGGATGAATAACATTCACGTCTCTCGTGTCCTTTTTCCCACAGTACCTGAGGAACTTCATCAGCAGCGGGCCGCCGGGTTACGCCCCGTACTGCGAGGAGAGACTGAGACGCACGTTTGTCAACGGCACGAGAACACAACCTCCGTCCTGGCTGGAGCTGCAGGTACAAACTCAGACTGGGACCATCGAGTCTCACGTGTTGAATCTTTTTAATTTAACACACAAAACGATGTTCCAATACGCAATCAGGACGCAGCACACGTTTACAAATCAATAAATCAGATACTAAACTACAACATGCAGCTGTTTTCTGCAGGTGAGTTTAAATGAATACGAGACATTTAAAAAAAAAATGGAAATAAAATAATCTTAAACATTTTATATTTGATGTAAAAATCCATGAAAATACAAGAAATGATCCTGAAGAAGTCGTATTTTAAATTCGTCAGGCCACCAAGTCGAAGAAGCCCATCATGCTGCCGGTGACGTTCATGGACGGCACGACCAAAACGCTGCTGACCGACTCCGCCACCACGGCCAAGGAGCTCTGCGGCGCCTTATCGGACAAGGTCAACCTGCGGGACCGCTTTGGCTTCTCGCTGTACATCGCGCTGTTCGACAAGGTGGGTGAATAAAAAGCTGAACGTTTACAAATTGGCAGCGAGCGAAAAACCGGTCGGATCAGTCAGCGTCTCCTCCCTCAGGTGTCCTCGCTGGGCAGCGGGAACGATCACGTGATGGACGCCGTGTCACAGTGCGAGCAGTACGCCAAGGAGCAGGGAGCGCAGGAGAGGAACGCCCCCTGGAGGCTGTTCTTCAGGAAGGAGATCTTCACGCCCTGGCACTCCCCCGCTGACGACCAGGTCGCCACCAACCTCATCTACCAGCAGACCGTCAGGGGCGTCAAGTTCGGAGAGTACCGCTGTGACAGGGTGCGTGTCATCGGAAACGATCAGTTACAAGTCGCTCACACACACACACACACGCTGAGCACTTTCTCTCTCCCTGTGTCTGAAGGACGAGCTGGCCGAGCTGGCCTCTCAGCAGTACTACGTCGACTACGGCTCAGAGATCCTTCTGGAGCGTCTGCTGAGCCTCATCCCCTCCTACATCCCCGACAGAGAGATCAGCACGTCGAGGACGGTGGAGAAGTGGGCTCATTTCATCATGGCTGCTCACAAAAAGGTGAGTCAGCACTTTTAAGAAAAAAACTACATCTGCTCTTTTTTCCTTTCTGTCTCCTGATCGACGTGTCGTCTCTGCGCCTCGGTCCGCTCAGGGCATCTACACGCAGAAGAGGTTCGACTCTCAGACGGTGAAGGAGGAAGTGGTGGACTTCGCTCGCCACAAGTGGCCCCTGCTCTTCTCTCGTTTCTACGAAGCCTTCAAGTTCTCAGGTGAGTTTGGACACCAGAGAGGATTTAAAGATGGACGTCGAATCATCCAAATCACTTCTGGAGCGACAGTAAACTCTCTCTCTCCGTCCCCCTTCAGGTCCCAGCCTGCCGAAAAACGACCTGATCGTCGCCGTGAACTGGACCGGAGTTTATTTTGTGGACGAGCAGGAGCAGGTCCTCTTAGAACTCTCCTTCCCAGAAATCACCACTGTTTCCAGCAGCAGGTGAGGCATGCTGGGAGCTGTAGTCACGCCTTCTGCCTGAGTGTTTGAATGGATCAGCAACAGTTCATATGTATGTTTAACAAGTGCAGAGAAAGTCAGCGTGGTTTTCTTTTCAAGGGGAGGAAAGCTGCAGAGTCAGAGTTTTACTTTGGCCACCATCAAAGGAGAAGAGTACACTTTCACATCCAACAACACGGAGGACATCCGCGACCTTGTGGTGACCTTTCTGGAAGGCCTGAGAAGGAGGTCAAAGTTTGTGGTGGCGCTGCAGGACAACCCAAACCCAAGTAAGTCCTGGACAGTTCTGCAATTAAGGATCGATTTTTGTGATTCTTCTTCTTCGGTTCATTAAAATACAAGAAAATAAACGATGGGACGATTTCGGACACTTTGTAAGTCACAATCTGAACCGTCGGTTTCTGTTTCCTGCACGAGAGGGTTCATCATCATGTTCTCTCCTCCGCTCTTCTGCACCGGTTTCCAAAGCAGGCGAGGAGTCCACGTTTCTGAGTTTCCGGAAGGGAGACCTGATCCTGTTGGACCAGGACACCGGGGAGCAGGTCCTCAACTCCGGATGGGCTCATGGAGTCAACGAACGAACCAATCAAAAAGGAGATTTTCCAGCCGACTGCGTCTACGTCCTGCCCACCATGACTCGACCTCAGCAGGAGATAGTGGTGAGAGTTTAACAAAAAAAAAGCAGCTTCCTGCTCGTCTTGTCGTTTTTGAATTGGAGGGAAGTTTACGTCGTGTTTCAGCGACGGCAGTGTCTGTGTCCTCCCCCAAACAGGCGCTGGTAACCATGACGCCAGACCAGCGTCAGGAGTCGGTGCGGGTTTCACAGCTCGTCATGCCGGAGAGCGACGACGGCAGGATGAAAGCGTACACGCTGGAGGAGTTCTCCTACGATTACTTCAGGTACACACTCTCAGGACGCCACAACAACAACACGAACACATGACGTCGACTTCTCTTACACGACTCCATCTTGTTTTATTCTCCTTCCAAGGCCGCCTCCCAAACACACCCTGAGCAGGGTGATGGTGACGAAGAATCGTGGGAAGGACAAGATGTGGAGCTGCACCAGAGAGCCGCTCAAACTGCCTCTGCTGAAGAAGGTCGTCAACCACGAGGAGCTGGCTCAGGACGCCTGCATGTCCTTCATCGATATCCTTTAAACAAATCAGGAATGATGGAGCGCAGATTTTAATTTTTGATGCTTCGCTAGGAGAAGAGGGAAACGTTCGGAAGTGTTGTCAGGATGCAGGAAGGAAGCAGATAAACGTTTTCTAAAATAACTTTTTCTCTCACATGTTGATTCATATTTGACGTCTGTAATCAAGCTAAAGAGGCCGCTAGTCTTCCTTGACGTCCGTCCCACCCATGATGAAGTACATGGGCGACTACCCGTCCAAACGAACGCGCTCCGTCAACGAGCTGACCGACCAGATCTTCGAAGGAGCGCTGAAGGCCGAACCTCTGAAAGACGAGATCTACTGTCAGATCATCAAGCAGCTCACCGACAACCACGTCAAGTGTGTGAAACGACAGCGTCCTCACACTTACCGGAGCAGATTGTTTAAGTCCTGAGCATGAACGCCAACGTTGCTGTGTGTCTGCAGGTACAGCGAGGAGAAAGGCTGGGAGCTGCTGTGGTTGTGCACTGGTCTGTATCCTCCCAGTAACATGCTGCTGCCGCACATCCAGCGCTTCCTCCAGTCCAAGAAGCACCACCCGCTGTCTGCAGACTGCATGCAGAGGCTGCACAAAGCTCTGCGGTAACACTGCCTGACTGCGTTTTTACCATCCAGGTCTAAAAATTAAAAATACATCTTTACTTGACTGAACTCCATCTTTGTTTTTGCCCTGGAAACAGAAACGGATCCAGGAAGTATCCCCCTCATTTGGTGGAGGTGGAGGCCATCCAGCACAAGACAACCCAGATCTTCCACAAAGTCTACTTTCCTGACGATACAGACGAGGTATGCAAAAAAAAAAAAAAACCCAAAAAACGTTCCACCTATCAAGGAGAGAAGTGCTGAGATTGTGTCTGAAACGTTTTTAGGCCTTCGAGGTGGAGTCCGGCACCAAAGCGAAGGATTTCTGCCAAAACATCTCGACCAGGCTGCTGCTCAAATCTCCTGAAGGCTTCAGCCTGTTTGTCAAAATCTCAGACAAGGTCAGAGGTCAAGGATTGTTTCTGTGTTAAACCTGTCACCGCCTTCAGAGCAGGCTCATCTGGGTCAGAGCTGAGAGAGAGAAAGAGATTCGGAGGTCGTCGTCAACGTTTGATAAAACATGACGCGGTGTTGTTTATTATTTCAGTATTTATCTGTTCTGAGGAGCTCGCTTGTCTTCATTTGGTCCCGACTGTTCTTCGACCTCTTTCAGCTTCTTGACAGTTTCTGATTTAGATTTCATCATGAAGCCTTTTATCTTCTTCATGTGTTACTTTAGAGGAAACTCTGATGTGTGCGTCTGCAGGTGATCAGCGTGCCGGAGGGAGATTTTTTCTTCGACTTCGTCAGACATTTAACAGACTGGATCAAGAAATCTCGGCCGGCTAAAGATGGTCTGTATCAGAAGTTTTACAAATATACAAAAACAAAAGAGCTCTAACAGACACTGTATCTGGATATTTCACCTTCCTGCTGCTCCGCCTTGCAGGAATCGTCCCGTCTCTGACCTACCAGGTGTTTTTCATGAAGAAGTTGTGGACCAACACGGTTCCAGGGAAAGACTCTTTTGCTGACTCCATCTTTCACTACTACCAGGTTTGCCGTTTGGGATTATTCAGAAAAGGTTGCGAGAAAGTTACTTCCCGAGCTCCTCCACGTTTTTGTTTCACCGTCTTCCCCGTCTCGTTGTCTCGAACTCAGGAGCTTCCTAAATACCTGCGAGGCTACCACAAGTGTTCCCGAGAGGAGGTTTTCCAACTTGCAGCCCTCATCTACCGCGTCAAGTTCGAGGACGACAAATCCCACTTTCCTACAATTCCCAAGATGCTCCGCGAGCTGGTTCCTCAGGATCTGATCCGTCAGATGTCACCAGACGACTGGAAAAGGGTGAATCTGCGTGTTGAATCTATCGTGAATGAACTGTAGATGTGGAAACACTGAATTTAAAATCATCGCTGATCATTTATTCAGGATGTTTGTGTGTTGTTGTGTGTAATCGTTGCAGTCTGTGGTCGCGTACTTCAACAAGCAGGCTGGTAAATCACGGGAGGAGGCCAAACTCATGTTTCTGAAGATCATCTACAAATGGCCGACGTTTGGCTCCGCCTTCTTTGAAGTCAAGGTAAACACACCTGATTGGACTCTTTTCGTTGAAAGATTCGTTTAGATTGTCTCCTTGTTTTCCTCACTCGAGTCTGTTCCTCCTTCTGCAAACATCACACCGAGTGCTTCTCGCCTATTGCTTGTATAGATGTAGTAGATTAAATCAGGTTCTCCTACTTGAGAGGAAAGGATGCAAGGGAGGAGGAAACAAGGAAGCGTCCAGGAAGAAGCTGACTGCCTCACAGATGTAACAGATAAATGACGAACATGAATCTGTGTTTAATCTCCAGCAAACCACGGAGCCAAACTTCCCAGAGATCCTGCTGATCGCCATCAACAAACACGGAGTCAGCCTCATCGACCCCAAGACCAAGGTTTGAGCTTTTATTGATTTTCTCTCATCTCGCCTTTTCTCATGTCTTCGCTGTAATTTCTCCCGTAAGTGTCGACACAGCGTTTGTCTCTGCTGTATCCGTCCTCGAGTCCGAGGGTGTGCAGATATTCAAGGCTTGCATCTGTGTGTGTGTGTGTGTGTGTGTGTGTGTGTGTGTGTGTGCAGGATATCCTGACCACACACCCCTTCACCAAGATCTCCAACTGGAGCAGCGGAAACACCTACTTCCACATCACCATCGGCAACCTGGTCAGAGGAAGCAAGCTGCTGTGTGAGACCTCGCTGGTGGGTGGCAGCACAAACACGTCTGAGTACCAAACAAAAACTTGATGCAAAATAACTTAAGTCTCAGGTCATAGTGGGAGTAAGTTAGAATTCCTGTTGTCTGGTTATTGAAAATGAAACCTGGTTTATTAAACTGAAGGTATCGTCTGTGTCCGTCACACCTGCAGGGCTACAAGATGGACGACCTGCTGACGTCTTACATCAGTCAGATGCTCACCTCCATGAACAAGCAGCGCTCCGGGAGGGGCCAAAGCAAGTGAACTTCCTACTGGCAGGAGGCCGTGGAGCTCATCCGGCTCTTGCGCCCCGTTGGCCAGCCATGCAGCTGGGGGCGGACCTTCTCCCGCCAGCTGTGGAGGATGAGCCGCACTCCTTCGGCGAGCTCAGAGGGGTCGAAGCTCACCGGAGAGAGCTCAGCCGCCAGCAGCGACGATCCTGGAGAAGGCCCCAGCAACCGTTATCACCACAACCACGAGGACGAGGACGAGGACGAGCCGTCCAGTGAGGACGACTACCTCTGAAATCCCCCAAACTCTCCGTGCAGCCGGTCCTCGTTTGGCTGCGTGGACAGAAGAGTCCGAGTTCACTGCCTGAACATTTCACCATTTTTGGGACTTTTATGCGACTTAACATGAAGAAAGCAGAAGTGACGCTGACAGACGATGAACTACAGCAGCTGGAAGCTCATAATGGACGAGATGTCTGGATTCTCAGATCTCCCATGTTTCTCACTGCTGCTCATTTGAAGAATACAATTTAAACATGCACTTAAAAAGTAAACGTTGGCCTTATAACTCGCACTGGGTTTCCCTTTTTCTGACAACTGTGACAAACATTTGAATTTTAGAAAGTCGTAGGTAGAGGAATTTCAAAATCCTGTTTCCGTCCAAGCAGCTCTTTTGGAGTCTTTCTTGTTTTTCTTCGTTCTTTGAGTTTTAGTGAAGCTGTAAACGTTTGGTTTCGTCGGCTTCTTGCCTGGAGAGTTTTGAAACGTAGCAGTAATCAAATGTTCTGCAGAAAACAAAGGTCAGAGAAAATTCAACTTTTGTGTTTTTATTTTTCCACTCGGGGGGTTCGAATAATATTCACTAAGACATACTGGCTTATTAAAAACACACATTAATCTGGCCTGTGTGGAAGAAGCTCGTCTAATTTAAACTCATTACGGCCCTGCTGGGTGTTCTGGGTCCGGACCCACGAGCCTGTACTGTTTTTAAAGTGTTATATTTGTAATACCCGGCTCATGTTTACATCTCTTGGTTCATTATTATTTATCTGATCAGTTTTACACTTTTATGTCTCAGTGATAATTAAAAAAAAGCTTTTCGTGGATCATTTCAGACTTTCTGACCTGAAGAGGCCCGCAGAGATCAGTCCAATAAAAAAAATACATCTGGATCAAATTCTGCATAATAGCCGCATTTTCACAACTCATTAAACTGATAAACTTAAAGAGCCTTGTGAGAAAATGATGAGGTGCAGATCTCCTTTTTGTGCTTCAAGAAAACTTTCAATTATTATCAGAGAGACCGAGAAGTTTGTTTTTTAAATGCTCTGATGGATTTAGAAACTCAACCTTTGAGGGTCACAGATAAAACACACATTCATCCACAGACTCAGCAGCCTTAAATTAAGCTGGTTTAGCTTCAAAGGAACACGCGTGTTACTTTAAACATGTTCTGATAGGAAAGGGAATACTTTACTTTAGTCATCGTGCATCTTCTGCAGAGACGTGAAACTCTGAATCCTGAGTAAAAGATGATGACGTGTATCTGTACGTCGACCTGAAGGTGTGACATCGCTTCATCCTTGAACCCACTCTGGTTTTGTTTAACAGTGCCAATCGATCCATTTCAAACCTTCCCGTTGTTCCGCGTGTTTCCCCTCCTGTGGTGGACTAAAGTCAACTTGTGTGTGTTGATTTATGATCATTTACTCGATCACGTTGAC
The DNA here is from genome assembly GCF_947650265.1 of Symphodus melops. Taxonomy (NCBI): domain Eukaryota; kingdom Metazoa; phylum Chordata; class Actinopteri; order Labriformes; family Labridae; genus Symphodus; species Symphodus melops. The sequence continues at coordinate 1,851,339 of NC_136700.1, forward strand.
GTCTTGTGGTGTGTAATGTCTGCTTGTACTTTTATAAAGAAAAGGGAATTAAAGTAGTTTGGACCTGACTGATTTTAATGACTGAATGCTCACACATGTCCTCCTATATATTCAGCCTCCTGCGCCTCGCGCTCACGTCTGCGTGTTGTAAACAAACAAGCCGAGGTTATGTTTAGTGTTTTACTCACCCCTGTCTCTCTGTTTCAGATCCTCCTCCTGTGTTCACCTTGTGAGTCAAGTCCCCGCCCCTAATTACCTGCACGTGTCTTGTAATCACCCGCACCTGTGTCTCGTGGTCCCTGATTGTCTGTCCTGTGTAAACCTCATGTTTCTTCCCTCGTGTTGCCAGTTCATAGTGTTTCCTTGAGTACCTTGTCTGACCTTGTCTGACCTTAGCCTGCTCCTTTTGGATGTGTTGCTTTATCTCGTGTCGTCCACTGGACTCCTGACTGGCTCTGTATGTCCCTCCATGTCGTTGCGTCACTTTGCTTCGTCTTTTATCAAAGTTCATGAATTGTTTTTGGTAATAATCATCAACTGATTGGTAATAAAACTAAAAGGTTGTTATTTCCAGTCCGGGTCTTCTGATAACTCGTCATCTTGTCTAAAAACACGTTTGAAGGTAAAGTGTCATGATGGAGTATTCATGTTTCACAGGATGTCTTTAAACTTCAGACCCAGAAAACCATCAGTGACAGGGTGACCAATAATGACTGAACCTTTTTCAAATGTTTTAATAACAGCACGTACAATCAGAGAGAAGTTACAGTAAAAAATGGAAAAAATAATAATAAAAAAAAACGTTGTCTCGCTCACACCAGACTGTGAGCCTGACTCTGCATGTGTCCTTTCCCTCTTAGTCGTCTTAATGACTCCTTTAGGTTTACCTATCCGCCATTTTTAAACCACACGCAGAGCAGCATGTGAGCGCAGAGGGAAGAAGCTGTAACTCAACAAAACGTCTTTGGATATTACTTATCTAAAGACTAAATAAATCTGAAGTAAGCAACTTTAAAAGTGGATTATTTTGCAGTGACTTAAAGTGAGGCAGCTGAAGATTCACAGCACGTGTTTCTAAATTACAAACAAGACGCAAATATCCTGATTATCAAACATGTTTCTTCAACCTTTAGATTTATGGATGTTAGAAAACCTTGTAACACATTTTAGTCATCTGATCGTTTGACACTAAGAGGGATATTTGATGCAGTATCACGTGAAGAAATCATCTTCTGAACAAAGATAAGAAAATTTAAAAAAAACATGCTCGGCCTTGAATGCATCACACCTCTAAAGAAGATCCGATCAGCGCTGCTCACTTCAGATGATGGTCGTGACAGTATAAAACATATAGAATCAATATGGCTGTGCAGCTGTAGCTGAAAAGCTTCATATATAACGAGCTCATATTCTCAACAAGTAAACAAAGACGGTTTAACTAACTAAGCTGCACGGTGTCTACTGAACTCGAGATCCTTTATTTCTCAGCATCCTCCTGAACACCTCAGTCAGTCGAACCAGGTGTGTGTGTGTGTGTGTGTGTGTGTGTGTGTGTGTGTGTGTGTGTGTGTGTGTGTGTGTGAGTCCAGCACGAGACTGACAGGTGGTGCAGGAGGACACACATTTAGATTAAAGCCAAAGCTAGAAGAGAAATATTTATCATAGTGTAAGAATGAATCACTACATGAAGGCGAGTTTATTGAGCCATGCGAACAAAGCTTCAGCTTTAATGGAGATCTGTTGTGTCTCCAAACTAAATAAACGTACATGAATTGTCTCGCATAAACATAAACTTAGCCTTTTTTTTTTTTTAATTGCACTTCCTGCAACAACAGGTCCGGATTTATTTTCTATCACTGAGCTGCAAACCTCAAATCAAAGCATCTAAACTCAGGGATCGAACATCTGAAAAGTCCAGACAGGAAACTTTGGATTTCAGATCTTTAAATCAGTTTAGGTAAAAAATAAATAAATAAAAAGCTCAGATGGATTTTATAATCACACTTCTGGAAAGTACTGTGTGCGTATATATTTTAAGGAAAAAGCAGACGCTGTATTCACCGCGTCATAAAGAGCACGAGGTCGGATTTCTCAAAAGCATCTTTATGTTTTTCCACAGCAGCTAAAATCTACATTTGGCACAAACCTTCAGCCACACTGAAACGACTTCCAGCCAAGACGTTCCTCGCATGCTTTTTTTGTCAGAAACACGGCCCAGCTTGAGAATACATTCACTTTAGTACAAAACATAAATAATGGCTATAACAATACCCTCTCAGTTTACATTCATTCTGTCAGTCCAACAGTGCTCACCTCGTCCGACAAGCCACAGACACACACACACACACACACACGTTAAAATATAAAATATTGTTTGGTCTGAGGCTCTTGATATATTTACAGCTAGAAGATGAAAAAGCTCCCACAGAAGA
>NC_136700.1:1858770-1906270 GCF_947650265.1 Symphodus melops
GCTTCACCCACTCGTTTCTGTGCTCCCACTTATCCTCGCCTGTATTAACCGCCTCCTCTTCATTAAAACGCCCGTGTGTGTCCAAGCTGTCTGTACCTCCCCCACTGTCAGTCCTCCTTCTCTCTCTCTGAACGTCTCACCTGCCCGACCTTTGACCTCCTCCTCATGTCCCTGCGGCCGTTCCACAAGCATCGAGACAGAGTCACTGAGCATGTGGATGTGGCGGCCATCTGTACCCAGAGTTGCATAACTCCACACATGTGCAGACACACACACACACACGCATTCACGTGTCCAAAGCACACTGATTTTTAACATCGTCCCAGCTCTGTGATGCATTGATCAGGACCGGCTGTGATTGGCTGCAGGGAGCGCCACATATACATATGTGTGTGTGTGTGTGTGTGTACCTGATCTGTTGTTGTGACATGGTGCTGTAGTGCAGGTTCAGTCTGGTGATGTGGTCGTCAGTCAGTTCCTGGATCGACGCCTTTTTTCCGGATGTCTGCTGCAGCTCTGGATCCATCGCCTGCACCAGCTCCCTGTCCTCCGACGGCAGCCACAGTACCTACACACACACACACACACACACACACACACACACACACACACACACATTCAATGATCACATCAGCTATCAAAACTGCATGACTGATGCTTTTCACTACTTGCAGAAAAGAATCCAGTAAGACTGCGTGTTGCGACGCAGCCGTTTGGGGCTTGATCTCAAAAACTTCCATCGACCAATATTTGTTTAAACTCCAGATTCATTTCTGATAATCTCCTGACTGTAACGTTAACGTGACGATCTCTTTTCGTATCACAGCCAACACTTCTCTCATCTATGAGAAAGAAATTAGCACGTGTGCTTTGTTTGCTTGTTGTCATGTTTGTCTCTAAAATCCTGAGTGAAGAACTTTACACTTTATTGTCTGAAATTGGGAAAAATCCTTTTCACAGTCCCGCATCTCTCCAACAGACAATTCACACATAAACACTGATTTCTGTGTGACGCGTATGAGTTGGTTTTTGTTGTTGAAACTGTGAGCAGCTGCAATCAATTACCCTTCCTGATGCCTATTTTCTTTTGTTTTATTATTATTTATCTTTTTTTTCTGTGTTTTCCTGTTTTTACTTTTTGAATTTGTGAAGCACCTTGTAACTAAATGTTTTAAAAGTGCTAAATAAATAAAGATTTACTTACTTACATTAAGAGACATATTTCTGTTTTATAGTGTTGTTTTTTTTACTGTCTAACCTTAATAAAATTTACACGATTGTTTGTAAAGTAAGGTTTTAATACTCCACATGTTTTAAAGTCGACCCCACATGTTTATTGTATCGTCCAACATGTCAGCTGTGATTTAAAGATATCCAGCCTGAGCAGCTACCTGTGATGAGTTGATGTGGGCCTGCACCACCTGCAGAGTTGTGTTGATGAATGATTGATTGTAGGGATGTCCCTGCGGAGGTCTGCGCAGGTCAAACAGCACCAGTCTGCCACTGCTGGACGCCACTTCAAGGAACTGTGCCAACGAGGGAATGGATTGATTCTGGGCCCGGGAGCAGTCGGCCTCAGGCAGGGACGAAACTGTACCAAAGGGATCCCTCTGAAAGTCGAGACTCAAAAGTCACTCTGAGAATTCAAAGTACTCTGCCAGTATTTAATATTTAACTGCGTGTTGTTGGTCTCACCGATAAGAACCAGTTGCCAGCGTTGAGCTGCTGTAGCTCCGCCCACGTGAACATGGAGGCATCAAGGTCAGTTCGGTTTGGAAAAACCTCTGCAACGTTGGTGGTTCTCCTCAGAGTGGAGTCGTGCATCAGGAAGGGAACGCCATCGTAGCTGCAGAGAGGGACGCACGTATGAATCCAGAGACAGAGAGAGGAAGCAGGGAGAGACACACTTTAGAGATAAATATTAAAGGAAATATGAACTAAAGTGATCGAGGAATAATCGAGGAGAGAAGGAGGACGATTAAAGACATCCATAAGCTTTTAATTCTCCAGAGCTAAAAACACCTGTAATCTAAACAAGTCTGGATGTCATGAAGAAATCTTTGTCCTTCATGAAAACAAACACGAGCAAAGTCACCGAGCCGGTCGTCTCCATCCATCACACGACTGTTATCAGTTATACATCAGCCCATAAACAAAAAATATAGATCGCCTTTCAAAACCTTTAATTACGTACACAGAAAGTGCCAAGTAGCAACAATCATTAATGCAGACAGACCTAACACACACACACACACACACACACACACACACACACACACACACACACACACACACACACACACACACACACACACACACACACACACACACACACACACACACACACACACACACACACACACACACACACACACACAGGTCACCAGCTGCTTGAGCTGACAAGCTAAGATAACCGGCTAACGCTGAGTCATGCAGTGCCGTTAATCCTGTTTTCAGGCTGCACGATTGTGCGCTAACCCACCAGTCGTGGGCTAATGGGAGGTCCAACAGTTAACTGGATTAGCATGACGGTAATCACCTTAGCGCTGATGGTAGCACGCTAGCGTCTGATCTGTACAATTAGCATCAAGGCACAGACACAGCATCAGTGAACTCTCTGACGTCACCTCAGAAAAGTGTCTCAACTTTTAAACTGTTTATTCAAATAATCGATAACCAGCTTATTAAAAGGGATATTTGCAATTGATCCTGAAATGATCTGTGGATAAAGTATGAGCACTTCAATATGTAAACTTCTGGGGGAAATCTCTACAAACAATAAAAACCAGATAAAGCAAAAAAAAAAAAAATCAGGTTTGCAGCTGATTGGAGAATGAAAAGGGCTGTAAAATAAGCACAAACACACCTGAGAAAAATATCCCAATAAAGTGGAGACAGACACGCAGGTGAAAGCAGTGAATACCTGATTGTGACGTCCGTCTCCAGTCCTTCTCCTCCAGCCTCCAAGGCCTTCTCAAACGACATCACTGTGTTCTCTGGAGCGAGCTACACACACACACACGCACACACACACACACACACACACACACACACACTCTGTCAGAGACAACCTTTCACTACCAGTGTGAGTTAACGTCTGATTGCGCAGTGATTCTCTCACCATCGGGGCCCCTCTGTGTCCGATGAGTCTCGGGGCCGGTCCCAGCGTTCCTGCTTCTTTAATGCAGGGTGAATACATTCCCAGAGGGACCAGATAGAGCGAGAAGAGCACGGAGAGGAAGAGACCCAGCACCGCCACCTGACGCACTGAACAACACAAACACAGGTGTAGAACAGTGTTTATAAAAAACATTATCAAGGTGCGTCCTTTAGGAACCAAATGTCTGTGATGCTGATTTTTACTCAGAGTTCATAAAACGTTTGTTGATGAAAAATCAGGCTGCAGTTTATAATTTCACAATCTTAAAGACCTGCGTCTAAAAAAACAACAACACAAGCACAAAATCAGACACAATAAACCACAAACAAACAAAGAATGGATTGTTTGTGACGGCAGCAATTTGGAGCTAATCAGGACTAAATTCAGTAAATCTTTCCTGATAGGATCAAGATGGGGGGGGGGGGTCTGCAGCCATATGGTCAACACACAGAAACACTGCAGTCTGGTTAGGAAGGAGATCTGCCTCCCGACACAGACGTGATCGGGAATCATCTTGAATGAAAGTGTCAGGATTAAAGTTTCACATGATTCATTTAAAAACTTTAATAGTTTTTTTTTTTTTTTTTTTTAAACCTTTATTTTTGTTGGTCTCAATTTTCTCCAGTAAAATACAAGTAAACCTCAGCAGGGACTAACCAGTAAGATATCTCCTGACTGAGCTGCCAACGCTCTCCTCCTGTGTGATCAATCAGCCAATCAGAGAGCTGCTCTCCTCCTGTGTGATCATGAAGGAAACCTGCTGTGTTGAAGCTTCTCTGACAACAATGCAGCAGCCAGTATGTCCTCCTTCTAACTTTAGATTCTGCTCCTGAATGCTCTGGATTTGATTGGACCAGAGAAGGTAGGCGGGGCTTTGAAGGCCGTTTTGGACGCCCCTGGGTTTGCCAGATATGAGAGCAGTTATCAGGTGAACAGGTGTTGCAGCGATGGAAGCGGGCAGTGGAACTGCTTCAGATAGAAGTGATTGTACCCGAGCTAAAAAGCCTCTGCATGTTTCTAATAAGCTCCAGCAGCAGAAAGCTGCTCAAACTAGGATCAATGTTGGAGATGAAACATGGAGAGAGGTTAGAACGCAGAAAGCTTTACAGACCCATGCAGAGCTGGCTAAACACTGAAGCTACAGTGTCCACCACATGCAGAGCTGGCTAAACACTGAAGCTACAGTGTCTCTACATGCAGAGCTGGCTAAACACTGAAGCTACAGTGTCCACCACATGCAGAGCTGGCTAAACACTGAAGCTACAGTGTCCACCACACGCAGAGCTGGCTAAACACTGAAGCTACAGTGTCTCTACATGCAGAGCTGGCTAAACACTGAAGCTACAGTGTCTCTACATGCAGAGCTAGCTAAACACTGAAGCTACAGTGTCTCTACATGCAGAGCTGGCTAAACACTGAAGCTACAGTGTCCACCACATGCTGACCTGCGTGCAACCTCCACTGTCCCTTAGTTAGTCACAGTTTGCAAAACAAAGCAAATCCCTTCCAGGTTGGAAACGTGAACAGGTGCCGTGTTTCTGTTTCTGCAGGTTCCAGTAATTGTTTTTATTGTCAGGTGAGATTTAAGTTTGTTTACAGCTTCACCCAGCGTCCTTCTCCTCCTAAATCTGTAAACTCTCTAGTGCCTGAATTTAATAAAGCTGCAAGATAAACCCACTTAAAGCCCCTTTTTCTCTTCAGGCTCGGGAGGGTGTTCATCTCAATCTGCTCGAAAATTGAGGGGAGCTAAATTACATCTTGTACTTTGGCAAGACTCTCCCCTCCTTCGTCTCCTGCCAGGAGACAGGAGAGACCCCTGGCATGACTCAGCATCACTCTACTCGCTGAATCACCATGGTAACAGGGGACAGTACCCATGGAGACCAAAGAGAGAGACGCAGGGAGACATAGAGGTCAAAGCTTTTCAGCGCAGACGGGGGGAAAAGCAGTTTTTCCACGAAGACAAGACGAGACGGACAAAGTGACCCAAAAGGAAAAGCAGGAAGAAAAGGACGGCAGCAGAAAGGTCAGAGCATAATTGACCACGTCAAAATGATTAAGAGCCGGAGAAAAAAATAAAGTCTAACATTTTCAAGACAAAGCATCAGACAGTCTAAGGGACATGAGCAAAATCAATTAGGGAAATGAGACATTGATTTTCTGTTCAGGTGAAGTGAAGACATTTCTACAGCTGTGAAATCCCTGCAAGACAAGTGCGTCACACTCCTGTCGAGTGTTTTTGATAAAAGCTCAATCTCCTAGCGTGCGGGGCAGCTCATTACTCCTAAGCTCTGTGAAACAAAACCTTTGCCTATTCTGCCAGAAATCTGCCAAAATGTCATTTCACCAAGATCCTTAAACCTCTTGTTTCCTCCAGTTTCTGCTGTCACGTCGCTGAGAGGAACAAAGCAGGGACTTTTAGAGTTTGTTAGCTTTCCAGCAACGACGGACAAATCAAAATCAATCAACGTTTATCGCTTCTGAAGGAGTCGCACATTCGAACAGCTGCTGCACAAAAACACCCAGATCAAAAACAACGATGCCTTCATGTTTTTTGCTTTTGTCCGATTAAACTGATCAAATGTTTGTTTCGTCTTAAAGTAACAACATTTATAAGGTAAACCAGAGTCACACACACACACATTCGCTCGCTTACCTTTCTTGTTCATGCGGAAGAAGTGCAATGCTATCGGCCAGGAGAGGATCGCCATCAGCGAGACAGCAGCCACGTGAAGGAACGGAGCGGTGACCTGACGGAATAAAGAAAAAGACGAAGGGACTTTCTTCACGGTCTTTAATACGATATTTTGGATAAAAAACAGCTGATATATCTTTGACTGGCTTGTGTTTGAGGACTTCCTCACCTGCAGGGAGAGCAGGAGAGTCTTCCACTCTTTGCTCCAGAGGTCAGACAAGACGGCGGTGGCGATGACGGAAAACGCCAGCGTCACCACGATGCCGGTCTGACAGAAACACACAGAACAGTCCGTCAGAATTCATGGCGTTAATTATTCGAGTAGTTTTCTTCTCTGTGTGGTTGTTGTACCTTGTGGCTCCAGTGAAGGTACAGTCTCTGACCCTCAGTGAGCAGACACACCGCCAGAACCTGAAAATCAATATATGCATGAATATGCTGAGTCATGCTACGTTGAGGCTTTCTTTAATCAACAAAAAGCAAAGAAAAAACAGTTTGAGCATGTTTTAAAACAACACACGTCCCATCCTTTCCTCTCCGAGGAGAAGTAAACTTGTGTTATATAATAAGTCTTACATCATTAATGTCGCCTCAGTCAAGCGGAGAGACGTCTAAATGTCAGTCAAAGAGCTCAGGGCGCCGCGTGGGCCGATTATAAGAGAACAGGGTCGAACAAACACAGCTTTGATATTTACGCCCTCGTGATGTCTCGCCTTCCCTCGGAGGCGTTTAGGGGGACAGAGCGACCCCACGTCTGTGCGGTCATCAAAGCTCGAACAGATGTGTCCAGAGGTGAGAGGAGCTCTGTGTGTGTGTGTGTGTGAGCTCCCGCCGTTTCTCTACACGTCATGCTTCTGTGGCGTCGTAGCAAAATGCAAATTCCCAGTCGAGGACGCAAAATGTTACGTTGTTGCAGAATCAATGTAACAGCACAAAGACGTGATTTTGTTCGAGCGATGTGGCGAAACTGCAGAAAGACACGGCGTGCATCTGTAACCGATCGATCAAAGCACATGTCGGAGTGTCATCGTGTGTTTTTATTCTTCGCCGTCTTTTTCTCCACTCTTTATTAAAATGGTCTCTGTGGAAGAAGTTTAACGTGACACAGGGTTGAGTGAGTTACCAGAAGCAGGGCGATGTACGTGAAGAGAGCCGCAGCAATGACCAGCAGGACCAGAGACCAGGGGAACCAGAACCCCAGAGTCCCAAAGTTAAACCTGAACAGGCAACATATAAAACAAGTCAACACTGTGCTGTGAACGAATGTCATCATATCTTCACTTTGTTAGAGAGACAACCCACCAGTCAAAGTCGTTGTAGTCATTCTGAGCCTCACTCCAGAAATACAGGAATAAAAAACTGAGGAAGAAGGTGAGGATCAGGAGGCCAAAGCTGCCACACTCCACCTGCAACACACACACACACACACACACACACACACACGTCATGTTTCCTTTCTCACCAAACTACCTACCTATTTAAAAAATAAATAAAATAAACTTTTGGTTCAAAGAGTTTAAACTGACATTAAGCTTTGTGCTGATGTTACACAAAGCGGCAAAAAGGAGAAGAAGTCCATCATATTACAGAGTGCATGTGAAGGCAGCACTCTTTGATACGCGCTGACAGAGTTTCACTTTATTTGCTGAATTCCTTTTAAGAGACAAACCGACTTTCAGAGTCAGCAGCCTGGACAGAGGAAAACGGGCCAGGGAATCAATCCTCTGTGCACGATCAGCAACTGACCAAACTCAACTCAAGCTTAAACTGTAGATGGTTGTGTGTGTGTGTGTGTGTGTGTGTGTGTGTGTGTGTTTACCCTGCTGCAGCAGCACTCTCCTGGCTGAGCCCGGGCTCTCTGGTATCGTCTCCATTGGCAGCCGTAGAGGCCGGCCAGGCAGGAGACAAACGGCTGGTGTTCATATCTGGAACAGAAAACATGAAGAATAATTAATAACAGGCGGCAGGAGCTCAGAACAAATATGGAAGTTGCTCTAGTAGCTGGAGAGGTGCCCTCGAGCAAGGCACAGAACCCCCACCAGCTCAGGGGGGGCGCCGCACTCTGACATCCCTCCAAGAATGTGCATGTGTGTGATTCAGTCCTGTGTGTGTGTGTGTGAAGCATGTCTGTAAAATAAAAAGAGTGGATTATTAAAGAATATAAATTAAAAAATGTAATAATTATAAAAAAATAAAGAAAACACGGAAAGTCCAACAAGACAGGAAAACTAATAACTAATATGCTGTTTATTTAAAGACTTAAATAGAGAGGATTATTTTAAAAAAGAAAAAAAAAATCATGTCAGAGTTTTCAACAATAATCAAAAATAATAATAATAATAAAAATAAAAACAAACATTTAAAATGATTTTAGAAAGAGCCGGATTAATTTGGGTCTGAAACTTTTTTTCTGTTGAAATTTTAAAGTTTCCCGTCTGTGTTTCATCGTTTACAAATCAGAGTAATCATCCGAGTTAGTCAGAAGATATCCGTGTTAAGATGATGCACTCAGTGAGTGTGTGTGTGTGTGTGTGTGTGTGTGTGTGTGCAGCAGGAAACACTGTGACTCATCCGTCTGTGCAGAAACAGTCAGCAGGCCGGCTCACGTCAAACGGAGCAGATCTCCACGCAGAGAGAACAAAGCGAAGTTTGTCGATCGCCCCGAGTAACTCGGACGGAGAGATTCTCCTGCTGCAGTTCATGTAACTCAAGACATCAGATGGCGAGCAGCGAGTGTGACGTGTTTCTGTGGATCGGCAGCGTGTGTAAATAACTCTCACTAACATGACGTCTTTTTACCTCCATAGATACTGTGGCGGTTTCCATAGCAACCTATAACACCAGCACTTATTTATGATGATCCCAGGGGTTTTAAAATGCCGAACAAGAGGCACTCCGACTGTGTGAAAGTCTTCACACTACTGAGCAGTCGTGATGTTGTTGTTGTTGTTGTTGTTGTTGTTTGTTTGTTTTTTTTACCTTTGCAGCAGCTGCCGCCGCACCACCTTTAGCTTCCCCAGCTTCAGTCTGGTCACGGGTTTACAATCACCCACAGCCCGGCATCACAGAGACAGAGAGGGGGAGAGAGAGCGAGTGTTTGAGCGAGCGAGCGAGAGAGAGAGAGAGAGAGAGGAAGAACAGAGAGCAAGGAGAGAAGGAGGGAAGGCTGAACGTCGGCCACAAAACTACCTTCACCTGGGAGGAGAGAGAAAAAGTTTGTGTCAATCTCAAATGTATTTATAGGAAAACTAGACTCAGCAGTGTGTGTGTGTGTGTGTGTGTGTGTGTGTGTGTGTGTGTGTGTGTGTGTGTGTGTGTGTGTGTGTGTGTGTGTATCACTGTCGCCTGCTTAAACTAACCCAGATAACCCAGATACTCTCCACAGTGACCTATATGTGATATAACTGTAAGTTCATGTGTGTTACTTTCACGAGGTTACCATGGCTACCTGTCCTACATTTCACTAATCTGTGATGTCACACTCACAGCTCACCTGGTGTCTGACACGAGTCAGCACGTCGACTGAAAAACAAAATAACAAACAAACCGGCCGACTTATCAATGAACAATAAGCTCATTAATTAATGAGTGGAAGGACAGAAAACAGAAAAACCTTCGTGGTGATTCATGATTTTAAAAATCATCTTCAAAAATTCATTTTAGGAAACGACAGATTAGTAAATCAGTGAAGAAACGGTGACACAGAAGCAAATCTGTGATTGTTTCCACATTTGTCTCCATGAAAAGTTTTCAGCAGACTGATTTATCATTAACGTTATTATTAGTTACAGCACGACTCGCCCTCTCTCGCCCTCGCCCTCTCTCTCTCCTCATTAAAAGTTTAGATAATCACGGTAATGTGACCCTGATCTTCATGCTGTAAACGTCAGCTGACTTTAACTCTCCTTCAATTATTCTCTTTTTTTTTTATCCACTCTGTGTACGCGTCTGATCTGACCTTCTGAGTTAAACAATAACAGACTTTATTTTATCCATTTCTGTAACTTGATCACTTTCTCAAACCCGGCTCTGAAACATCTCGACTTCACCACAGCAGCAGCAGGATTTAATAAGAATACTTATGCAATAGCTCTACATCGTCTGCTCCACTTAACCAAATACCTCAGGCAGACGCTTATCAATCGTCCATCAGCCAAACAGTCGGGCTGATCGGTAATACAGCCAAACAGTCGGGCTGATCGGTAATACAGCCAAACAGTCGGGCTGATCGGTAATGCAGCCAAACAGTCGGGCTGACACGTCTCGATCTGATGCCAGCATTTAGTATTAAAAAATGTACTTAAAAAACGAAAAAATTCAAAGCTGCTCCACCTTTAATATTTCATAATTATTATCTTAAATCCGACAGGAAATTAGCAAATTCTGCAATATGATTGGATCGAGATCATACTGGCACGTTTCCCTGATAAATCATCAAAACTGACAAACTGACTGCTGATGATATTCCTCTAAAATATTAAAACCTGGCAAACGGCTGAGAGGCTCTTTTCTCTGCACTTCTCCTGAAAGTGACCCTGATGAGTTCCAGACCCAGATAGTTCCAGACCCAGATAGTTCCAGACCCAGATAGGCGGCCTAAATCTGCTTCATGTCGCTCCGGCAATGACTTCGTTTTCTAACAGCAGCAGGAAACGGTCAGCGGCTTAAAACTCTGGTGCAACGTTGATGTTATTGACCTCATCGAGAGTAGCCTGTATGTGCACTGTGTGTGTGTGTGTGTGTGTGTGTGTGTTTGTGTGTGTGTGTAACACTATATACAGATGCTGACTGATGCTTAGCACACCGATATGTAGATTCAGAACACACAGACTTGATCCAGGGCGCCAGGAGTAAATAAAATAGATCCTGGTGTCGATGATGTAACTGCATGTTGTCTGTTAGTTTATATCCTGAAGGAACTGTTTTTCCAGAAATGATTACTCTTGTGTAAAAGGTTCATTCTGCATGGATTCTTTGATTTTGGGTCCTTCGTGCCTTGGTGATATGACAGCTGAAGAGAGTAAAGCGAGGGATGGCGACACACATGCGGCACGCCACAGAACCGCTCGGCTTTCGCCCCCCCCTGAACTAAAACCTTAAACCTGAAAATCATCGCAAGAATTAAGCGCAACGACATGCTGTCACTTCGTCCAGCCACTATAAAATGTGTTTAAAGTCCGGCGCCGAGACAACATCACGCGGTTGTCATGGCAACAGCAACATCAGATCTGTTATTATTACCACTGTGGGAAAAAAAAGTGATGGAGGCAGGGAGGTGGGGGTAAAACAAGCAGAGCCAGATGGAGTCATAAAAAATGGAGAGAGTGAGAGAAATGTGAGAGGACAAAATGACGGCGGTGTGGCGTGCTAGAAGAGACGGGTTTGAACGCAAAAAGCAACGACATGAGGAGGGAGAGAAAAAAAAAAACAGTATGTGAGGATGTGGGATCAACACCCACATAATGACGTTCAAGTGAGAGCGAGATGGCTGAAGTCTGTCGTGATGGAAACGTGTTGTGAAAAGAGGAGTCAGCCTGCAGACAGGTTCTAATGTAAGAGTGTGAAAAGGCCTCACGAGACGGCGCCCAATGACAGGCGGTCAAAACAAGAACGCAAGACGGGTAGAAAACATAAGAAAGAGGAGGGTTATGTAAAGTTAAAAAAAAAAACAGTACAATAAGGAATGAAAGACAGAAAGTTAGCTCTGATTAAAACGACATAAATTATAATTATTCATTGTGTTATTGTGACGTCTTCAGACAGGAAGTGACGCAGACGAACAATCCCGCCCGAGTCAAAGTCAACAGAGTTTTGAGCCACAGACCACAAAAGGATGTGAACTTGCTTTTTGTGTTTTGGACAAACAATTCAAAAACCTGTAAATGTTTTACTTTAGGTTTGATATCAGGAGATTTGTGGGCAGAATTGCAGAACTTTTAAAATGTGTTATGTGTTGTCGTGGTAACTCGTACTTTATCTTTAGGTTCAATTATTTTCTTCCGTTCTTGAAAACTTTAATACAAAAAAAAAAAAACTTTAGTTGATGTTTGTAAAAAAAAACAAAAAAAACAGTTAAAAATGGAAGTTTTCATTTTAAGCATTAAGGTCCAGAAAACGTGACGCCTTATTTCGCTCTGCTGCAGCTTCTTCACTTTCATGTCGGTCCAAATCACATGACTGCACCTCCAGAGGCTGCTGGATTTGGGAGCGAGCAGAAGAAACAGAGGTGAACAAGTGTCACCATAAAATACACAGTTCCCTGTCTTTCGTTTTCGGCACTCACGATCTGTCCGTCCTACTTCACTCTTTCATCGTCTCTCTCAGCTAATTGTCTTAACCTGAGTTTTTCTTTCATCCCCTCTCCTGCTCTGCCCCGTCCCATCTGTTCTCTCTCTCTCTCTCTCTCTCTCTCTCTGAACTGCTTTTGGACATTGTCCAGTCCTTTAGCAGAGAAACATCAAACTACATGAGTGGACTAAAGCACTAAATCATGCCAGCTCTTTACAAAGAGGCTCAAAGTCAGCTGAGGTCACTTTCTCTATTTATAAAATGTTCGTGTGAATTCACAGACGACACGAAAAATACATCCAGATAAAAATCGCACATATCTGACCTCCACGGCTTCTGCAGCTTCTGCCTCATGTGGACACTTGATGAAGTGCGCGTTTCAGCACTTCCACATAAGCTGCATCTTTCAACATCGGACGTTTCGTTGGATAATGCACACATGCTTTTAAACTGACTTACAGCAGAGGTGACCGGGCGGCTTTATTTACGACAGACGAAGTCAGGAGACCACAAAGACATCGTACCAAAGTAATGTGACTGGATGCACACTCACAGATTTTATGTTTTTAGTTAACAGCTACTGTTTAGGTGACATTTAAGAAAAGAAGCTTTTAAGTTTGTGGACGCAGTAAAGATCTCACAGTACTTCATGTTCCCAGTTTAATAGTCTGTTTTTAAAAGTGTGTTTGCAGCAGATCTGAAATGTCAGCAGCTCTTGCAGCTGTGTTTCTCTGCTGCTGTGGGTGTTTGTTCTGAGTGACATAACGGATGATTCAACTCCTCCAAAACACTCAGATATTCAATTTTTGTCAGGATGTACGGCGGCCCGCAACAACGGATTACCTAACGACTTTTTAAAGTTCACTTATTTAAATTTCACGAGCTCAAACACCGTGTCCTCTGACACCCATCGAAGAATAACAACCTGTCGTGTCTCAGGGATCAACGTGTGCTTCACCTGCAAACAGGATCCAGACTTGGATCCTGTTCTGTCTTTTGTTGTTGTTTTTTGTTAAGTTTTATTTTTGCAATTAAGCTTTGGTTATAAATGCTTCAGTCAATGATGATGGTTTACTCGCTCCATAAAAAATAAAAATGAGCTCCAGTAAATAAAGAAGAGCTGTTCATGGACATTTACACAGCATCAGTTATTTTAACATGTTAGAGTCATTACAGTCTAATCCATGATCCCCTCGTCAGGTCAGGTCATACATGAAGAGCATTAAAGAGACAGACGTGTCACTCTGAGGAGACAAAGTCAAATTATTGATCTGAAATCTTCACGTGTTTCTGTTTTCATGGTTTTGGGATTTAACATCCACAAACCAAACTCAACGTGTCGCAGCCACTTTGTCACCAATAAATGTACGTGACAGTTTTATTTCCTCTCAGGACGAGCGAGTGCAGATCCATCAGTCTGTTCTGGAGCGATCACGACGGGGTTCCTCTGGAGGAAACAAGCACGACGCTCTGACCTGAAATCAACTCGCTGCTGCTCTGATAAACAACGAGTCGAACCTGCAGACGGATAAATCATCACGTTTCTCCTCTTCGTCATTTCGTGGCTTAAACATCTCAGAAGTGTGACGATCTGATGGAAACTTTGTGATGGCAGTTTTTCATTTCAGTGTGAGAAATCCTGAATTCAATGACAAAAACAAATCGTTCCAGAGTTGCATTCCCGTCTGTATAAAACACACACACACACACACACGCACATCCTCTCAGCTGTGTACTAACAGCTGTAACCACTGAACCGCTGCAGCACCACGGGAGCACCATGACGCAGGTAGGACTCAGTGTTTGACATGCAGGCAGACAGCCAGCACAGCTGATCCCAGAGCGGGCTGAGCCGTACGCTCCACCTTCTAATGAGCTACCTCCAACTTCAGATGAAGTTTTCTGGCTCTCAAGAAATCTCCCCGAGATGGAAGGAGTCACCTAGAGGGACTCGGAGGGGGGAAGGGGTCCACGTGAGGAGGGCCGTCAAACATTGCAGCGGCTGCAGCAGAGCTGTCTTACATCTTCATCTCTGCGTCGTGTCGGACGCTGAGGCAGCTGGGTAGAGAGCAGGTTGGCAGTCTGTCATGTTTTACTTGCCTACTCGGCTCCATTACATCCGACAGGAGCAGCGACTGCCTCGCGTCCCTGCCGAGAATTAAATTAGAACCTGACAGGCCTCGATGCAACTGAAAATATGGCACCTGTTCACGGGGAGCCTTTTCCTTCAGCAGCCAAAGAGCCAAAAGGCAAAATTCAGTCTTTTTTTTTTTTTTAATATCACTCATGTAGTTCATCGTCCACGCAGGAACAGAAGTGAATAACTTACCTTCGTATCAGACTTCATCTCATGTGGACGCGGATGAACCTCACAGTATGTCGGCTAAGTACAGGACATTTTAAGAAAATAATCAAAACCATCTATGATACACACACTAGTACGTGCACAAATGATTTATCATGAAGATCAGATTTATGTTCACACCAGCTGAGCAGTGCATTAAAACATTTTTCTCTTTTCAAACTCAATATGTGACGAGAACAAAACAAGCTAACGGGATTACAGCTGACTGATGGAAACCTGTAAAGAGCAGCTCCTGGTTTCAAAAGCTAATTAACCCTTTAACAACCGTTCGGTCAGTTCAGGGGGGGCGGAGGGGGGAGGGGGGGGGGGGGCGTGAGTTTGAATCCCCAGAGAGTTCATGGAGTGTCCTTTAAACCAGACGGTAAATCCCTGCAGCTCCTGTGGCGCTGCACGACGGCGCTGCTTTCAGGATGTGATTATGCACGAGATGAGATTAAACTTTAAAAGAGCCCACTGGGGAAATAGAATATTACATTTAAAGACGGTTGAATAAGAGAGCAGGTCACTGCTCAGAAAAGAAATATGGAAATGATCAAAAATGCATCTTAGCTTCGACGGCCGAGATAAATAAACACAAGCGTCGCTCTTCTTGTTCTCCTCCCTGTTAAATGACAGAAGCTGTTGTAGAAATAAATTAAACAATGAGTTACTGTGGTCCCCATATGCAGCTCCTTCTTTACCCTGAAGCAGACCCTGGAGCTGAACGTGCTTGGTCCCAGACTGCTTGAACAACAGCAGGAGAGAGCTGAGCACACAGAGCTGCAGGCCGCCTGTACTATAGTGTGTTTCAGTGTGTGTCAGGGCTGGGTGGGAAAACGCTGGCACGGCTGTCACGCTCTGCCACCACGAGGACTTTTGCAACACCCACGTCATCATGGGTTTGAACGCTGTCGTTAACGAAGCAGCAGCAACCTGCCAGAATAACAAAGAAGCATTAAAGTGAGATGTGTGACAGACGACCTCTGACACGAGCCGAGCCACACACGGCTCCTCCGTCCTCCTCGTGTCACAGCACGACTACAGGTAAACTTGTATTATCAGTGTCAGCTGATGACAGCGTGCTCGCTCGCAGCACGCCTCCTTTACAACATTAAAAGGTGCGTTTAAGCTGATATCAGGCTTGTATTGCTGAATTTCCCGTCAGGGATGATTAAAATATTCTGATCATGAAAGGAACTCAAATATTAAGATGAAAAGATTGGCTGTGAATAGGAATGAAAGAAACACCTGTAAAGACTAAAACTCTCTGACTAATCGAAGCTCCGTTAAAACTTAAATGAAACCCAAAACTTTCAAAATAAAAGTCCCCACTGGAAAGCTTTATTGTGGAAGAGTGATATGAGGACGTGGTGTGTTCAGCAGCAGTGACCACGATGTCTCAAGCACAGAAATGACAAACACATCCCATCAAAGAGGCATAATATGTGTTTATATCTGCAGTCCCTTTTAATACTACGACACATCGTCACTGCAAAAAGCAGCTAAACTTTTCCCCCTTTTTAATCTGAAGCAGAAAACAAACGATAGAGAGCGGGACAGAGAGCAGAGGAGACAGTACGCACAACACAATACAGCGTTTGTGTCTCCACCAATCAGCTCTCTGCTGTTTCTCACATCACACCACCGAGCACTTATGATGTCCAACACACACCTCTGATCCGTCCATCTGTTCACGCACACACACACAGAAAACCTCCTGTCACTTATATCACAGAAACAGTTTGAACATGTCGTCATTTACGCGACAAAGTTTACTGATTTAATGACATCATCAGCAACAAGGAGCGCGCTGCAAAGAGAAGGAAAACTACAAGCACAGCTGATGTCCTTTAAAGTTTGAAACGCACTTTGAAAGCAAAGACGGGAGTTTTTAAAATGACTTGTTTTGTTAAATTGTTGGAGGTCCCTGACTTCAGGAGGGAAGGCGTTTTCCTCGCATGTATCCTGAGTGTTTCATGAACAGACAATAAATCTAATCTTCTATACTGTAAATTATTTATGAAATCTTTGACATGATGCATTAAAAATACAGCGAGTTGTCTAATATCCACCTCGTGTCGGAGCTTCCCAGCATAAAGCCAAACCTCTTTAACGACAGCCTGTGATGTAGAATTTGGCGACGCTTTCATTGGCACGCAAGTGAAAAACAAAACAAGACACAAAAAAAAACGTCTTTTCTGTTTTCACAGTCCAGTCAGAGTTTTCACCAACGAACAGCTTGTCCTCGACTGGCAAACAGCTCTCAGTGTGTGTGAACACAAAGCAGCCAGCACAGAGCTCACACACACTTTATGAAGAAACATGAGTCAGCAGTGATGAGAATGAGTCGGGGCAGATTAACGATAAGCCAAACCAACATATTGATTTACTCATTTAACCACTCGTTATGTGTGGTGATCATCAGAGGCTCGGTGAAAGGAAAGAAGCCACATCAGAGGAGGATTTAATTACTTCCTACCGCAGGACCGGGCCTCTCCGTCAGCCTGTGGGGGATATTCTGTCGCAGCAATAAAAACCAATTTAATTAATGCACATAAAATTAAAATAAGACTTAGAAATGAAAGCGATGCACGTGGGACTGAGACGCTTTTCATTTAGACCAAGTCCCAGTCTGTCGATAAAGAGCAGGGCATTTAATCACCGCTTACTTTTCTAACTTATCGATGCAAACTGTGGAGTTGAATCAACTTTTAACCTTTAGTAAACATGCGAGAGAGGCTGAGAGGACGATTTGATTTGTAAACATATTCGGAGGTAGGCCTATGTATGTCGTGCTTTTTTGCAGTAGGTGGAAGATTAAAAATGGAAGTGCTGCTCCAGCTTGGCTGCACACGTGAGAGAAGGCCAGCTGGAGCTTTCGTTTCCTCTTCCTCTGTACACCATGCAACGTGTGTCCCGAATAAATCAACAAGCAAGCCAGTGCTCAGCCCAGAAGCTAAACTGTTATTGATATTCTTTTCAAAGTATTCGGCTTAAACAACAACAAC
Source organism: Symphodus melops (assembly GCF_947650265.1). NCBI lineage: Eukaryota > Metazoa > Chordata > Actinopteri > Labriformes > Labridae > Symphodus > Symphodus melops. Next base: position 1,876,266 of record NC_136700.1, read on the forward strand.
AAGGCTTTAGATAATCTCTTTGAGCTGAAACTAAAAAGTGCCACAGTGAAAATTAGAAACTTAGAGGTCGATTTAATTTAAACGACCAGCCAACGTGCCCATGAGCAAAGTTTGTCATTGAACACAGAAGCGTCGTCAGCCCTGACTGCTGACACAGACGTGACATGGAAAGTTGACATTCAGGTTTTAGCTCCAGCGGTGAGAGAGAAACACTGACGTCACGCTTTAACACTGACAGGCTTAAGTGTGGAAGCTGGAAGACCTGGGCGCCAAACGGGTTCCTTTCAAACAATCAAGTTAAACATTTGACGTTTTACAACATGAAAATGTGCTCATCTGCAGAAGAGTAGAAACTACATGTGGCACTCGGAGGGACCTGAAACTCAAACAATCTCCTGGGATTTATAAGACATTACATGTTGGTTTGGGTTACAGATTCCAGACGATCCATCAGGAATATTTAACCTGAACTTTGTTTTTTCACTGAAAGTCTGAACTCTGTGTGTTTACTCATTTGACTGTCTGCTCTGATTATTTGCATGTCGTTAACGTGCATAAATTATGAACAGTTGTCTATTACTTTGTATTTTCACACACAACCGTATCGACTGTAAAACATGTTCTCATCTTCACCACCACTGCGGCTGTTCAACTGGCCAATCACATCACAGTACAGTGAATATTTCCCCCAAGCACATAATTTATGAAACATCTAGCGTGCTCGCTCAGTGGTTTCTGGTCAGAGTCTCTCAGCATTTTAAGCCTTAATTGATAAACACAGTATAGTTTTCTGATCAGTGATCAGTGCTCTCATTTGCATTTTCACTTCATTGCTCTCCTTTGTGACGAGGAGCCGTTCAGCAAACGAGAAACAGCAAAAACTCAGGATAAGATGATGAAAATGCTCCAAGACAAAACGAACCGTCACGCACAGATACAGTTCTTCTCTGAGCATCTGCAAGAAAGTCAAGCCAGGACTTTCATTACGTCTCTGCTCTGCATGGTGATGATACAAAACAAGAGCACACCTTGTCAAACCAGGGTCACATCCATCCATCCAGCAGCTGTGAGTCTATAAACTGACCTTGGCTGCAGATAAACACAGAAATCTGATGTCCTGCAACGTGACTTGGCCTCCTGACAAAATCTCATTCACTGAGTGTGAGCAGACACTGAGTGAAGAGTGTTGATTTGTAATCGACCAATAGGATGAATATAACGCAGCCTGACAGAAATGTGAGTGAGTTTAATGCAGTTAAAGGAGTTTAACGAGCCGAGAGACGCCACTGCAGCTCCATGTCGTAGGAAGAAAAGCGCTCACTCAGTATGCGCTCAATGATGGGAATAAGTCATCAGAATAACGATATATATGGCGACATATTAGTTTAATTAAACCATAATAGTACTCGATTATGACATTGTGAACACACAATAATAAAACTCGTGAGATGTTAATGTTTCATGTAATATCCAAACACGGCGGCACTTCACTTGAATCGAGACTTAAAAACAAACAATTATTTTTTTTAAAGTCGTAGTTTCCCGCGACACTGTGTTATGTTTTACAATGAAAGACAGCTATACAAATAATACACATTTAGGTAGGCTGCAACAAGAAAATAATAAGAACAGACTGACTACGACTTCCTTTATTAACGCAACATTTCTCAGCTGTCTTCATCGAGGAAGGTTAAGGCTTCACAATTAAGACATTATTGTTGGTGAGCTAATTTTCTCATTTAAACAATAATTTATTCAGTCCATTCAACCCTGCTGGTGGTCTGTTTACTCTTCGCTGTTAAGTGTTCACGATACACAATGTAAGGATCATCACGTTAGAAATAAATGAACATGTTCTTACCTAAAGGTTGTCTGATTGCTGCTCGATGTACCTTCACTCGGTGTTTTTCCTCCTCTGGTTTCACTGTTAATTCTCAATTTGTGGTCACAGGCACGAGCTGTATGCTGCAGTAGTCTCGTGCAGCAGTGAGTGCAGCCCCCTCGAGCTCGAGCTCCGTGTGCTGCTGCTGCTGCTGCTGCTGCTGCTGCCCGCGCGAGGACACGGGGATGAGAACAGAACCAGCACGCGCTGCAGTCGAGCGAGGAGAGGAGGAGAAGTGCAGGCACGAGGCGTCCTGCGAGGGCTATACCAACCTGTTGCTTACGTCACATCGGTCCCCTCCCATTTCTAGATCTTTCAAACACAGGTTATAGTCCACAGCAGGAAATCCTTGAGTCTTATAACCACTTTACATATTTTATATTACTTTATGTTTTTATTCAGAAGCTGAAACTTGCTTTATTTTGTTTTGCTGTTTCCTTTGAGAATAAGTTATGACTTCAAATGATCTATGTAAGATCTATAGTGATAACTGCAGGCAGTCTTTGAAGGAAAAATAAACAACAGTTCAAGCTGAGGTGATAAAGCTGTTTGAATGTCAGTGATGAATGTGATTATACTTCACCGTGTTTTTCTAACATATATACGTGTTTAAAAGTCCATCCTCTCTATTTTTTTCCTTCTCCACTTTTCCAAAGATGTGTGCTCAAACAGGCTGTTTGAAAATGTTTTCCCTTCATGACATCACAAAGGGCTACAGCCTGTGTAACCTCCTCTTTCCCATCTCTCACTTCAGTATCAGCTCTGTAAAAGTTACCCTCGTGCACAAACAGCCTGTAATCACACCCATAACAACACAGTCGGGTGTAATAAAATGAAGAAACACACCATCAGGATTCACCTCTGACTCTTTATGTCTCTGTTTTCCATCAGTGGAGTTGCTGTGGTAGTAAATCCATTACAGCAGGAATAACAGGGGCAAATCCCTGCAGAACAAAAACAGAGCAGGAGACGTTTCCGAACACAGACAATTGTCAGGCTCCAGTTTTCATGAGATAACAAGAGCGATGCCTGATTTCTATTTCAATCACTTTCAACTTAACTTCTGTGTAACATTAAGCGTCGTCTGATGGGACGTGCACATCAGGAGCAACATGAATCCTTCACGTTTCCTGAACATGACCCAGACGGCTCCATGTAATCAGCTCAAAAGCTGAGCAGCAGCAGACTGGTTCAAGCAGGCAGCTCCCAGGTGTGAATGTGAGTAAGTGTATGAATGTGAAACACTGACAGGAATAAACTCTCGCTCTGATCAGTTTCCCCTGATAAATTAAAGGTTTAAAAGAGGAGCAGGCGGAGAGTTTATCGAGCGAGGAAAAGGAGAATAGAAAAGACTGGAATAATAAAACCTCTTTTATTTACAGGTCAGAAGTGTCACACACACACACACACACACACACACACAAACACATTGAGATGCACACACAGATTTTAACTCACACACACTCTCTCAGGTCTCCACTTACGCAACGCCTACGTACAGCGTTGCCATGGCGACTCAGTGCACCTTTAATCACAAGGCATTGAATCTGGTCAACAAGGCATCGGTCGCCACAGTAACAGGAGCATTACAGAGGCAACCTTACAAGGGAGTCGCCATCCACACACACACACACACACACACACACACGGGAAAAGCTTTATTAAAGTGCATGAGTGATGTTTGCCAGTAAAGGACATCTGAGCACAGATTGGTCTCAGAGATAAAAGACAAACATGAAGCATCCATCACCCTCTTTATCGCTGAAACATCCTCCTGTGGCCTCTGAAGAGACGTGTCGATGGATTGTGACTGTTTTATAATTTCACCCTGAGAAAGAGGAAAGAGAATAAGAGCAAACATGGCAGCATCTTTCCATCACATGTCGCCATGCCTTTTAGCCTGACCTGCAATGTCACAATATGTCTTAAAAAATATTTACAAAGAGTGTGTAAATAAAAAATTTAAAATCTAAGTCTGCTGCTGTTTAAGCATAACGTCTATTTATTAGGTTAGCTTAGCGTGGATCCAATCATACTTCACAGTAATTTAGTACCAGAAAAAACCCCCCAGAAAAATCATAAAAACATCAAACGTTGATGCTTTTATGCACCTGCAATATTATCTTCCTGCATCAAGGTGGCTGTAAAGGTTTCTATTCTTGTATGAGGCAGGAACTGGATTTATTCTGTGACGTAAATACACCATAAAGACTCTGATTCACTAAGTACACGCTGAGTGTCCAGCTCTGCAGAGGACTCTTGATGCCTCTGCTGCAGATTCTTTTCCGTGCATTAAGGATTCAAACACTGGTTGTGTGACTCTGTTGGAAAGCAGCTGAGTGCATGCTCCTCATATGAAATAGATAATGGCTGTAATGTGGGCTGTGTGTGTTTACAAGAGTCCTGCCAGTCGCACCTTATCGTCCCTGTGGCCTCTTCGATAAGTCAAAGTCCCGTCACCTGCTGATCCAGTGGATCCGCTCTGTCTCCTGGGTTTCAAACAATTTCTCACAATACGATCTGAATCTCCACAAATCCAACATCTATGATCCTGAGAGTCTGCAGCGCCTCAGGCTCAGTTCCTGCTCCTTCGTAAGACCGGATTTGTTCTCTTGTGCATTTGTAAACAACATGAATCAGTTATGCGCTGCACATAGATTCATGAATTGAATAATTGTTTCTCCTGCAGCAGGTGAAGTGATTTACTGGTGTTTCATTCTGCACTGAATTGGTGGCGCGACCTATTTACATCCTCAGATCCGCTGCAGTAACATCACTGAAAACAGTCAAGGTCAATGATTAATATGAATGCAAATTAACATGAGGGTGCATTTGTCTCATTTCTATATAATCCAAACTTTGTGTAATCTCTCATTGAGTAAGAAAACTTAGATAGAAGAAGATTTACTTTATTGATCCCCGGAGGGAAATCAGGTTTTTACACTCTGTGAATCATGCAACACACACACACACACATAGGCTGATATATACAGTGCACATGCACACACAGTTGATGCACTAATACATTGATGCCGTCCCCAATCAGAATCACAAAATTCAGTTTAGCAAAAGGGCTTTTTAAAATGCACATAAGGATGTGAAACTGTCTGCTGGCTTGATTGTGGAAACAGGAAAGTTGCGCTCTCTTCCTCCTACAGCATGAACCACATTCACCTGATGCTTCAGTTCATAGTGGGGTTTCTCTGAGTCATCGTTTGGTGTCCTAAATGTCCAGCTAAACTGAGTGATACTTCTCTGTCGCTGTCAGCCTCTTCAGACGAGATGCATTCATCTGCTTCTCTTTCCTCCACAGACTTATAAACATAATTAAATCTTTTATTATCCTCGTGTGTATAATACCCTGCACACTCCCCCCCCCCCTCTCTGTCACTGTTAAACCCCTCTCTCTCTCTTCTCAGCTCCCTCTCCTGCAGTCATGCAGCGTGATCGAACAGCCCATTAGATCCCTGCTGTCCGCACGAGGAGCATTAACCAGAGACATAAACACGTGGAAACTCTGGGCTCTGCTGCTCAACACATTTCTTCTTCACTGAGGGCGAAAGTCACCGAGCTCACATTTAAAACACTGCGGTGGATTTTATTGTTTGAGGGTAATTGAGGAATCCTAAACCTCAAATTGAAGTGTTTTCCCCTCAAACTGTATGAAAAAATATGGAGTTGAGGTCTGCTGCTTTTTGTTGTGGACACATCCGGAGACGCAGAAGAAGAACAGAGCGACTTAAATGAGCTTGTCCTCTTATCCAGAAGGAACGATGCACACTCTGACTGCGGCAATTAAAAAGGAAAGTCCATCTTAATTGAGAGAAAACCTGATGTCAGCATCAAAAGAGAGGACGCTGACTTACCAGTACTTTAGAAAAGACAGGCTGAGTATAAAGACAAACCTGCACAAAGACAATCAGAAAGATATAAATACACTGGAAGATAATTATCCAGGTGTCGTATATCCTGTGTTAAAACCATCCGAAATATGGACAAAACCAGGCACATATTTAAAAGTGCACATCAGTATGAGTTTGCAACACAATCTGGATCATGTTTCTGTGTATAAGGCTTTGGCACATTGACAAGTTGAAGATTTACAACGAAGCCCAGGAGAGCGAATAATGAAGGAATCAATGAGAAACGAGCTGAAGGTCTGAAAGTGACAAAGAAAAGATGTTTGTCTTTATTCTGTGTCTCTGAATGACTGGTCAAAGATGTGAATTATATCCTGAAAAAGGAGGAGTGAAAGTGAAGTCAGACGTGTCCATTAACAAACGATATGCTGAGTGAAAATATGAAGAAAAGACTGAAGCTGAAAAGTGAATTTGCTGAGATTATTTCCCTCCTCTTAATGAAAACAGAATCACCTTCGAGAATCTCATTTAATGATTAACATGTGAACATATTAAAATATAACACAGTGTACACCATAACGTGTGTGTGTGTGTGTGTGTGTGTGTGTGTGTGTGTGTATCAGGAGTCCTCTGCAGTGCTCTTCCTCTGCAGTGGAGGCTGTTATGTAACGTGAGCAATAAAAAAGGAGAGGGGGAGGGGAGAACACTTTACTGCAACACCAAGAGGCATCAATCAAAAGCACCCAACTATACACACACACACACACACACACACACACACACACACACACACACACACACACACACACACACACACACACACACACACACACACACACACACACACACACACACACACACACACACACACACACACACACACACACACACACACACACACAGCACACACATAAACACGACTCTCTGATTAACATATTTAACAAACTGTCAGTACATCTCTGAGCATCTCTCTCTCCAGCAGGTACACCAGCTGTGTGTGTGTGTGTGTGTGTGTGTGTGTGTGTGTGTGTGTGTGTGTGTGTGTGTGTGTTGACAAACATGAGAACATGCTTATCAATCAACACCTACTGTTGTAGCTTTGCTCTCTCTCTCTCTCTCTCTCTCTCTCTGACATGAGGAAAACTCTATAACAGTTTTAATGTTTGCAGTCTTCAGTAAGTTAGAGTTTAAACATTAAAGGTCACATGATCTCCTCCTCTTCAGGTTCAGAGCTCCTCTTCATCATGTGTGTGAAGTGTGTTGTTGTAAATCCACTCTGATCCTGTATTTGATCATGTCTATAAACCCCTCTATTTCAGCCCTGCTCAGAACAGGCTGTTTCTGTGTCTGTAGCTTTAAATATGTAAATGAGCTGTGTCTGGCCACGCCCCCTCTCTGGAAGGGCTCGGGTGTACTCGCTGCTTTCTGGCTCCATGTCCTATTGTTTACGGTGAGAAGGCAGACTCAGAGGGCAGAACAAACACCTAGCTGTGGGAGTGTCACCCACCTGGGGGAGGGGCTACTGCCCTTTGTGATGTCATGAAGGGAACATCTCCAAACGGCCTGTTTGAGTGGGATTGTAGACAGACTAGAAACACATGTTAGAATTAGATATGTGAGCGTTAAAGGTGGACGTACTTCAGTCTAAATATTTTTCACCAGACAAACTAACTATTCGACTGACTGACTTACGTTTAGTTTAGGAGGATGAAATGTCTGGTGATTATATGACCTGATGATGGTACTACAAAAGGTCAAAGTTTGAATTTGTGTCTTTTTGCACTTCTCTCTCTTTTGTTGTGTTTTCATGTCACTTTCACCCTCTGTGGGTGTTTGTCCTTGTCATTGATGCGTCACAGTCTCTCACTCCTCTGTCTGCCACCTCAGCAGTCACCTGCCTCACTAACTCTTTACACTGCAGCAGCAGAGGTAGAAACATCAGTGTTTGAGAGAGAGAGCACATATTTAATGCACAAGAGAGAGAGAGACAGCCGAAGACAGAGTGTGAAGAATCAGACGGGAAAGGTTGAAGGTTTCTATCGTGAAATGAAGAAGGACAGAAGCAGAAGAAAAAGAGAAGCAAAGCAGAAATCCTGCGTCACTGATTTCAGTCCCTTCAGGACAATTAGAGCCCTTTAATGAGCGTCTCCATGGCAACAGGAGACGGAGCAGTATTTCCTTATTATAACAATGATTGCAGTCTGGGAAAAAAAAAGCACAACTTGAACACAGTTCAGTTAAACGAGGGTGTGGGAAGGACAGGACATGGTCATGCTATGTTCAGATCTGTGTCTCCGATGTGACCCGAACAGAAGTTAAAACTTTCATAAAACACTCCGGTCTTCTTCTGCTGTGATGTAATGTGCATTAACAGGAACACTGCAGAAAGCTCAACCAAACTACCAAGTCCTCTTTGAACAATCAGCAGTCTGGAGGTTCAATCACAAGTTTGAAAACGAGAGGAAGAGGCCGTACATCGCATCACACTGTGTGTGTGTGTGTGTGTGTGTGTGTGTGTGTGTGTGTGTGAGTGTGTGTGTGTAAGATTTAAGGAGGATTACCGGACAGACTGTCCACTTCACTGTCCTGTAAGAGACATTAGGAGGAGGATGAAAGAGTAATTTTTTTCAGTATCCAATCCTCCTTAAATCCTGCAAACAAACAAAGACCAACATGCACACACACACACACACACACACACACACACACACACACACACACACACACACACACACACACACACACACACACACACACACACACACACACACACACACACACACACACACACACACACACACACACACACACACACACACACACACACACACACACACACACACACACACACACACACACACACACACACACACACACACACACACACACACACACACACACACTGCTCGGCCTCATTCAAGCGCTTGTTTTGTTAAACCAATATGATAAAATGTGCGACCTAATTCTCTCTACCTCAGAGAGACTGACCACTTCACTGTCCTGTTCAAAGCTTTAGGAGACGAAGGGGCCGTGGAGTATAAGATGGTCCTACCTGATCAGGAGACATGTGATACAGAGAGTGAAAGAATGGGAGGAAATAAACATTTAAACAGATCTACAAATCTTTTTTTTGTCTCAAAAGTCCTCAGCTCTGCTCCTGACGTCTGACTCACACAGTTCAGACTTTCCTCCATCACAAAACTCACTCTCTATAAGCCTGAGGATGAAAGGGGAGCCGAAGCAGCCGATTGGTAATTATCACTTTTAATTTGAAAGAGACAGAAAAAAAAAAAACTTGGTTGGATTTAATTTCACAGCCAGTCGGACGGTGAGAGAGCCTGCAGTCAGACGGATTAAAGCCGCCCCAGACTCAGGCAAAGAATGGTCGATTACATAATTAAGTTACAGAAAGGCTTCAGAGTTTTCAGGAGGAGAAATCAAAGTTCTCAGTGTAATTGTTTAAAAGTGAACATTGTCATTCTGTTTAAAAAGCAGAAGCTGCGTTACCTCAGCCTCAACAACCACACCGGAGGATCCGCTGAGACACGAAATAAATCATGAAGGGTCAAAACACGCACATAGTCACGTGATAATACATCCCTCGTTTTGCAGAGGTAAAGACTTAAGAGGAGACATCTGTAGCATCCTGAGACTAAGAATCTTAAAGGGGACATATTTTTGAAAAATCCACACTGCAGTGTTTTTGGAACATGTATTTGTTGGAGCGTCTACAGACCGACAAAATGTGACGTTTGTGTTTGTGATGTCACAGTGGGACTCTGGTCGTTTATCAAAGATTATGAAGAATTATTGTAACAAGTGTGAAAGTTAGTTTTTGATTTCCATTTAATTTTTTTTGTCAGAATTTTTGCATTTAAGGTGACGAACACCTCTTTAATCCATGTTTGTAAAAAAATAAAAAATAAAATCAATAAAAACAACAGACCAGGTTTCCAGTTTTTGTACAGTTTTATTCTTTTCATTTTCCAGAGATGTTTCAAAAAAAATCAAAATGACTTATAAACAGATAAATTATGGCTCTGATACACCGGGGAGTGAAGACTACATCGACCACCTCACGACCAAGTCTGAACCCGCCCCTCAAGCTGTTTTGACCAAAAAAATAATAATTGTGAAATAATTTCAATTTCCTTAAACAGACGAAGCAAAAAAAAAAGTCAGGAAGTGATGGTCATCAGGAATATTAGTTTAACTTATTGTTCAGATATTTTTCATATTTTGATGATCAAGAGTTAAACATCATTAAATCTGGGTCATATAGTTCAAAAGGAAGACCAGGGAAAAGTCTTTTTGGTTCAGCTCTGTGTGTGTGTGTGTGTGTGGGGGGGGGGGGGTTCAGACCAGGACACACAACACAGTGTCAACAGTTTCAGGCAGTTTAAAGCGAGCTTTAGTGTCTTGCTCAAGGTCACTTCAGCAGTCGGGGACTTGTGACCTCTTGTTTCAGTGCTGCGTCAGTGACGTGGTAGGAATCATTGTTTGTTTGAGAAAATCAGCCAGACATTGAAAAGTGAATCTCTTTGTGGACCAGCCTCCCTGAAGGGTCTCTAACTTTAATATTTTACTTAATTTTCACTTCAAACTGCGGGCTCAAGTTTTGTTCGGTGGCACATCGTAAACATCCAGCCGATCATGAAATGACGTCATTCATCTTTCATGTCGTAGCAGAAGTGATGAACTGTTGGCAGCGTGTCGTTTCCATCGGAGCGGCTCTGAAGTAGTCTCCACCGTTTAAACAGTTTAAGGCCAGAGGTACTTTAACGAAAACAATCAAAACCAAGAAGCAGAAATTAAAGTCAAAGTTCTGAACAGATGTTTTGGAAACGTTTTGGAAGATATTTACATCGAAGTTACGATTTTTTTTTTTTTTTAAGTCGAGTGACGAACAACCGTGGCTGTTGATCCAAAGCTTTGGCTCTTGCAGAATAGGAACATGTGACTTTGACTGTTACAGGATGTTTTTTCTTTTTATCACAGCAAGAAATAACAGAATCCAAAACAAATACTCAAACCTCGGTATCCAAATAAAAAAAATAAAAAAAACAGGTGATAATCTATTTTCTGACATTGATCAATTATTTAGAAAAAACAGCGATTCTGTAAACAAGAACAGATTGTTTTTGTCTTTTTTTTGTTTTGTTGTTGTTGATGCAGTGTTTCTTTTTGCAAGTAAAATATACACCTTATATGTTCTCCAGGGGGGAAAAACAGGAAATAAACACTGTACCTTCGTAGCATTTATTTGTCTTATTCCTCTAAAAATAGGATTAAGAAACGATCTCGTCTATTCGTACACAAGCATCCTTCATGTATCCTCTTTTTTAAGTTTCAACATCATCCCAGCACACTTCTTCTTCTTTCTTTCCTCCATCTTAAATCGTACCGTATAAAAAAGTGTTGTTCACATGCACATTCTCCCCCTCACAGTCTCGGCGTCGAGCCCACAAACGCTGACGTCCCAGAGCCGCAGATGGAGCGAGTTTAGCGGGGTGGATTATTTTGAATCAGAGCGAGATAAAAAAACGGAGATGCAACTGTTTAAATACAAGTTTGGAAGGTTTTTACTTTCACTCCGAGTCATTTCTTTACCTACAAATTAAAACTGTTCAGGAGCAAATAGGATGTGTTCTGAACTCATTCGATCCATGGCTCTGGGCTCGACTGTCTGTCCTTATTTTAATTAATATTATTAATCTATAACACGCAGCTCAAACCGCAGACACAACAGAGTACCAAACCTGCTCCGCCTCAAACACTACAGAAGGTTACGCTACAATCAACTTAATCAATATCCAGACATCCTCTGTGTGACGAACACACACACACACACACACACACACACACACACACACACACACAAACACACACACACACACACACTCAGATAAACTGATAAAAAAGTTGGATAAAAATGAAATAACAAATGCACTTTGAGATTGAAGACGACATAGTAGTCAGATTGAAACCCATGGATGAATGATAGTTAAAACACACACACACACACACACACACACACACACACACACACACACACACACACACGCTCAGTCTACAGCAGAGGATGCTGGTCGGCTGTTGTAGAAAAAGACAAACAAACTCATTCTCCGGGTTCGGCTCTGAGGAGGAACTTTCTGTCTCTCCTAGTCGATTTGTTCGTACTGGCCGTGGCGTCTATGCGTCAGCGAGGACATCACCTGATCACAGATCGACTGATGATGTCATTCAGTAAGCCCCGCCCCCGCCCCAGCTTCCTGTCCGAGTCCAGCGGAGTGACGATAAAAGATGTTACAGGAAGGCAGAGCTCAGGGTCGCCGGAGAGAGGAGAGAAAGTTACAAACAAAAGAAGAAGAAGGAAGAGACAGTCGGGTTGTGAAAGGTTGTTTTTTTTTAACCCAGCCAGCAGCCATCCCGCCCTCCCATCTACTGAGAAAAAAAAAGAACAGAGAGAGGCTGGAGGGATCGAAGAGAGAGAGAGACAGAGAGACTGACAGACGAAATAATGAGTGCAAATCGAGCTAACGGTTGTTCTTGGCAGCCTCCTTGGCGGCCACAATGAGAGGGGTCAGACTGGAGAGAGGCTTCGCCATCTTCAGGAACTGATGCTGAGGGAGTGAAGAGAGGATGAGAGGGGGAGAGGAGGAAGAGGAGGAAGAGGAGGGAGGGAAGGGGGAGGAGAAGAGACAGAAATATGTCAGAAAACAGAGACACTGATATCTATTCAAACCAGACAAATATCAGCAGAGCAGACTTCTTCTCTTCAGGTTCAGTTCTGGGTTCTGCAGCACAACACAGACGCAACTCTTTTCTATCTATTTACATTAAGGCCACTGACGCACACACACACACACACACACACACACACACACACACACACACACACATTTCAGACCTTACTGAAGAGTAATGCACCAATGATTCTGTAGCGACACAGAAACACTCACCGAGGAGACATTCACATCTCTAACAGGCCTCCTTCTGAAACATTAAATATTCCCTCAGAGCTCTGAGCTCATCGTACAGTGACCCAACTAAACCCCCCCCCCCCCCCCCCCCCCAATATGTCTGCCTGTGAGCAGCAAGCTGAAACTAGTTTATTTCACCAACAGAAACACAAAACCACCCGAGTCATGCTGAGAGGAACGACACTTCTCAGGGTCGTGTTTCATCTCTGTTGGTCTGAAACTATCAGAAGGATTTCAGTTTTAATGCATTTACAGTTTGTTATGTAAAGTCACTGTGCAGCTCTTTGGTCAGCTGAGAGCACCATATGTGCACACACACACACACACACACACACACACACACACACACACACACACACACACACACACACACACACACACACACACACACACACACACACACACACACACACACACACACACACACACACACACACACACACACACACACACACACACACACACACACACACAGTCGCTGTACCTGCAGCAGCTCTTTAGCTGACCCTCTCTTCTCCACGTCCATCTCCAGACATCGGTTCAAGAAGTCTCTGAACGTCGTCGACAGTTTCTCCGGGTTCTGCAGCTCTGGCGTCCCGTTGGTTGCTATGAGATACAGCGCCTAGGCAACATGAACAAGAAGAACAACAAGCAAACATTACCACCCATGAAACACTGCAAGGTAAAAGCACACACGTGGATATGTGAGGTCTTGCACTTTGCTGCCATCTGGTGGTGACATTAAGAAGTATTCTCTGATGGTTTTGCTTTATTGATATTTGCACAAGGAGACGCAGGTACGAAGGAGAGGAAGGACGATGATGATGTGAGAGACTCCCTCGCTCGCCCTTCAGTAAACACTTTCTCACCCTGAGTGGATTTTCATTCAGGTACGGCGGCTCGCCCTCCACCATCTCGATGGCCATGATGCCCAGGGACCAGATGTCGACTTTCGGTCCGTACGCTTTGCGGGTCACGACCTCCGGAGCCATCCAGTACGGAGTCCCGACCATGGTGCTGCGTTTGCTCTGCTCCGGTGTGATCTGGGCGCAGAACCCGAAGTCAGCTGGCGGGGAGGAGAGCGGACACAATGAGTCTGTCAGCTGATGTCACACACCGTCATAACATGTTTTATGAATTGACACAAATAAAGATTGATTGATTGATTGATAGCGAACAAACAGAGAGCTCATGTAAACATCTCCTCTCACTACTGGACTTAAATACGACCAGAGCTCCCCCTGCTGGTCAACAAAGGAACCTACAACAAAGATGATTTAAGAGATGTGAGACTGACTGAGTTTGACGGAGCCGTCCATGCCCAGCAGGATGTTGTCGCTCTTGATGTCTCGATGGATGACCTGGTTCGAGTGGAGGAACTCCAAAGCCTGGAGACACTGGAGAGACGAGAGGAGGATCGAGAGACGGACAAAGAAAGAGAGAGAGAGAGACACAGAGGGAGACATGGATGCATGTTATTTTTTTAGCACAGACGGTTCTATTCAACCAGGTGTCTCCTCCTGCCTCGTACCTCTCTGCACACAGCGGCTATCTGGGCTTCGTCCATGCAGGTTTCCGTGACGACATCAGTCAACGAACCTCCGGCCAGGTACTCCATCACCACCCACAGCTCGTCACCCACAAGGTAGCTACGACAAACATCCAAAATGCAGGTTTTAAGATCGACACCTGAACGTCGGGCGACTGATGTGAGGAGACGGAGCGAAATGACCACATGACTCAATCCCTCTTTTTTTTTTAAATCTTTTTGAGTAGGTTTGAAAAAAAAGTCCTGCTTTTATTTTCTTATGTTCAGAAGTTGTTTGTTCTTCGAGTGCCCGTAATGTTCCTTGACTTCGCTTTTTGATTTGATGTGAAAAAGCACTTTGAGCTTGATTAACACAGAGAGACGCGTTTTACTGGCAGGCATTCAAGTCTCAAGTCTGTTTATGAACAACAATTTAATTCCAATTTAACGCTCAACTACAGAGTGGACTGAAATAAATAAAGGAGCTTTATTACAATAAGTCACCTACAAGTCATCGACGCGGCTCCTTTAAGTTTTACAGCATAAATCAAGGAGACACACAAACACACACTCCATCACCGACGGTGAGAATGTTGTTGCCATGGCGCCGACAGCATTATCTTCAGTCACTTTTGTGCCCCTGCACGTCTCGCAAGACAACCCGGTAACCGAGGCAACCAGACACCCCCCACCCTACATGTCCCGCCGGTTGGCATGGCGACAGGTGAAGTGGACACGGCTCAGTCTCCACAGAGGAGAGTTGTTTTTTTTGTTTTTTTTTACTGCTCCCGTGACATTGCTGAAGAGTTTTCCAGGTTTCCGGGGAACGTTTGGGAACATTTGGGAAGGTCACACACGCCTCATGTTGTCAGCAGACTGTGTGTTTCTTGTTTTAAACATTGGCTGCTTTAAATATTTTTATTTGTTGGAATCAGCAACATAAACAGACGGATCCCGGCCGAGTTGGAATCGGCCAAAACTAAATATAATCCTCCAGTTTTTAAAGCTGCAGCAGCTCGGTCAGTTTTACAGGAACTTCCTTCTCACTGCTTCTTAACTCTCTACTCCTAAAGATCTATCATTTGGTTTCTCGTTCACAAACCGGGAACGGGCAGAGAAGTTCAGACTTCCCTCAACAACTTTAACTATTTTAGGATATTTCTGAAAAGTCAACGAGACACAAAGTCCCCGGACTTCACGCATCCAGTCGTGAGGATTTCTCTCTGTGGTCTGAAAAAAAGGTTTCTAGATGATTGTGTGTGTGTGTATGTGTCAGTGTGTGTGTGTGTGTGTGTGTGTGTGTGTGTGTGTGCGCGTGTCTCACCTGTCCAGGTAGTTCACTATGTTTGGGTTCTTATTTTCCCTCATCACCAGAATCTCGTTGATGATCAGTTCCTTCTTCGGCTGCTGCTGCAGGTTCATCTGTTTGATGGCGACCTGACGAAGCAGAGAAGGTCGGAGACAAGAAAGTGAGAAAAAAAACAAAGATGGGAGAGCAAAGATGAAAAAAGGTGAGGAAGTGAAATATCTGAATCTGAAGGCAGAGAGGAAGCCTGACAGACATGACACAGTGAACACAGACTAATCCTCCCAAAGTGAAACTGAGCAGGATTAGTCTGCAGGAATCTCCTTTAAAAAGAAGCAGGAAGTCACAGCTACTGGTTCCCACTCTTCTCTCTCTTTAAGTCTTTTTCTTCACGTCTCCCTGAATGAACTCAAACATCCAGCATCATAAACCATAAAAAAGGCGTTCAGTTTAAATAAAGCCTTTCGTCTGTGAACGAGTCCAGAAACTAACTTCAGTCACATGGTCGACCTCGGTGACTAGTGGGGTCGTAGTCTGTCTGTGTAAAAGTGTGTAAAGTGAACTCTTCTGAACGCTTGTTGTGCTAAAGGAAAACAATAAAATAAATAATGAACCTTCAGCAGACTTTTCCTCAAACGTGAGCTTCACACTTTTTAAGTTAAACACCGATCACGTTCAAGTCTCTAACGGAACAGATTGTAAAAACTTTATTGATTCTCACTTTTTTTCATCTATCAGCACCAACAGGCCAAAAGGTTTTTTTTAACCTCTCCTGCACTTACTATTATTCTTTAATGTTTTCTTTTTTTGTGTAACTGTCTATTTTTTCTGGTGCAAAAAAAAAAACAAAAAAAAGTTCACATTTTATAACCGCCTGCTCGTCTCCTCTTATTCCACATATTCTCACTTAAACCTCAAATCAAACATCGACCGCTGGTTTTAAAGCATCTCAGCGTGAAAACGCACAGAGCTGTTCATATTTCTGTGGACTCGTTCTCTTTCACAACATCTGTGATTAAAAGCGTCTTCGTAGGGTCGTTGATGTCGAACAGACGGGATCGTGAAGACGACCTACCTCCTGTCCCGTGGCGATGTCGATGGCGGTGTACACGGTGCCAGACGCCCTGAAAACAAACAGCAGAGTGAATACGAGCTCGTCTCTACTCCTCAAATCAAAGAAGAAACTTCTGCAGGTTTTACAGCATTCAAACGACCAGAGGGTTGAGTCATAATTTAAGGCCATTTAATTAGACTTCTTCCATCTTTAGAAACACCTTCATGACACGTCGACTCGTACATACCCCTGTCCGATCTTCTCAAAGCGCGTGTATTTCTTCTTGGGGTCTCCAACACTCACAATCGTCCCTGAGTTCAAAAAGAGACAGAAAGAAAGAAAGAAAGAAAGAAAGAAGCAAAACTTGTTTATTGATCGATCAAAACGATCTGCAAGAAGGAGGAAAACACTTTTTAATCCACCGCACGTTTAAACAGACCATTTTGAATTGTTCATGTTTACAGTACGACTGAATTTGAATGGATAAAACAGTTTGTCTTTCTATCCATTCAGATTCTACTCTATGTTCATCCCACTCAGGTCGATGCAGCATGCGGACTGAGAGAAAGAGCAGCGAGGAGAAAGAGAGAAGAAGAAAAGAATAATGGAGGGAAAAGAAGGTGAAAACTAAAATGGAGAAATCAACGGAAAAGTTGAAGAACGTACAATGAAGAAGAAAACAAGGAAAAAAAAGTGAGAGACAACGGATGTTTGAAGTGCACGAAAACAAATCGAAGGAAGAAACGGAGAGAATGACAGAGAGAGGGAGGTAGAGAGAAAGTTTCTCTGTCTGCAGCTTGTGAAACCTGGAGTCACTCAGCAGGAGACACAACGATGGAAAGAGAGAGGACGACCAATCAGACGTGAGGGTCGGACAGAGGGGGTGGGGACAGTGGATATCAGGTCTGTCAATCAGAGAGACAGACGGACAGACAGGCAGTATCCTGGTCTTACCAGCAGAGGGAGATCTGAGCACATCTGGACAGGCGTGGGGCATGATTTAAAAAATATACAGGCTTTTATTCAGGGGTTAACACACAATGACACAGATCAGCACGAGCTGAAATATCAGCGCAGCTGGTCACTCACAACATGTAGACTTAAGAGTATAGTGAGGAGACGTTAGTTTGAGCCTTTCGGGCATTTAAAGCACACAGATTGTGTGTTGTTTGTGTAGCTGTGTTGTGACAGAGACAGACGCACATCTCCATCCAGGAGGTCCTGACCTCAAACTGACCTCTGATATCTGAATCGGTCTAAAAATAAATAATTGTGTGAATGTACTAAAGACTTAAAGACCATAAAGTGAGGAAAAAATTTCATGTCTAAATTACGCATAGTCTTTAATACACGCTTTGTAGCAGTGGAGTCGCCCCCTGCTGGCCTTTAGTAAGAATGCAGGTTTAAGACGCTTCAATACTGGGTTCACTTGTAAAAACACAGAGCTGCGTCGAACTATTGAGAACAGTTTAGAACATTTTTTTGCATGATAAAATTGATGCGTTTTATTTTGAAAAAGCACAGCGGGGTTTAATCTGTCGTTAGAGGAAGTTAGAAACCAAGCAGAACATGAAGAGGTTTTATAACTTCTGTTTTCACAAAGAAGAAGTTCTTCTCGTTCTTCTCTTTTAATGCATGAACACAATGTGTGTTTGTGATTCAGTTGAAACACGGAGTAGATCAAGATAAAGTAAAGTCTGTGGGTTTACTGAGGACACAAATCTGCTTGGTTTCTGAGAACGTATTTCACTGTTACAGCTTTGAGTTAAAACATGCTGGAAGAGAAACAACAGAGTAATAAACAGAGTTTGTTTTTAACAGTTTGAGACTCAGCAGGAAGCTTCTTCTTTTGTTAGTAAGTGATAAAGTTATGCAACGACGTCTGTTGTTCCAACACCCCACACATCAGATTTTGTTTAATCCTCACATTAAGAGTCAAAGACGGATTTCTGCCTTTGCAGGAAAACTAGACCTGAAACTATTTTCAGTTCTATTCTAAAATGTTTCAGTAAAAAATGTTTAATTTAAAGGGCGTTAATCTGTCGTGACTCAGCAACAAGTATTAAAAAAAGACTCTTCATGTCAAATCATATCTGCGATGGATCTGTACGAAAAATATTATTTATGTTAGTAATGTTTTTATAATTTGTACAGTCCGGCGTGGACGAGTTCATGGTGCTCACTCACATTATTTTTCAATAAAAGAGTAAAAAAATAAATAAATGCAGAACTCTTGTAGAGTCTGCATCACATTAAGGTTTTGGTAAAGTTTCTGTTTTTACTGATATTAAAGCCTGCAATGAACAGAGGATGAAATACAGTTAATGAAAGAAACATCAGGCTGACTGAGACTAAAATAAATGTGCGTGTGCATCCAGAGAGGAGGTGATGAAACAGCCTGTCGAACACAGGAGAGTAAATGAAACTAAAATTAGCTCTCGGAGACTCAACGTCCTCGATGAACTGCAGCAGATAAAAACCACTTCAGAGAACCTGCAGACGAGGTTCACGAGGATGTCGGCCATGTTGAAAAGGTTCGCTGTGACCGGCATGGTGAAGATTTCTATCCACAGACTTTATGAATCTGGTACTTCAATAAAAACACTTCATGGCTTCTTACTGAACGGCTGATTTCAAACTTTGTCAAACATTTTAAAGTTCTTTTATATTAAAACAAATAAGTGGATAAAACTCAGCCGTTCATTTCTTCAAGGACGCATTTCAGAAAAAAAACTGAAAAAATGGAGACAGCTGAAGAGTCAAAAAAAAAAAAAAAGCATTTTGGTTTTGTGTTCAGGTTGAGGATAAATAAATAAAAACTGTAGAGAATCTGCATATTCTGAAGTCTATGTTGAGCATAATTTCAGGTTTTCTACCAGATGTTGGACGTGGCTGCTGGAAGTGGCCGAACACTGACGTTACATAAAAGGTCGCTGAGTCGTCTGAATGACGTCACTATAGATGTAACCAGGAGTCTTGTTTGGGTGTGAAAATCAGCCTTACGTAGTTTCTCCAGGATCTCCTCGTCTGACATCTTCTTCTTCCTGGTTTTATCCAGGGGGCGGGGCACAGACGGCCCGGGGGCGGGGCTTGCGCTGGGTGGGCTGCTGGGAGCGCCCTCTGCAGGTGGGGCCGGGGTAACGGCAGCAGCAGCAGCAGCAGCAGCGGCCGTCGGCGGGGAGATCGGGGAGGTGGCGGCATCTTTGGTCGGAGGAGCAGGGAGCGGCTCGATCACGGAGCGTGTGTAGATCTGAGAGGATGATTAAGACAGATAGATATTAAGATATTAATGTGCTTCTTTCTCCCGACTATAAGAACTGATTTATATATCGAGTTCTATTTGTCAGCCTGTTTCAACTGAAGCTGAACTTTGCAAAGAAGACTGCCGGACTGTTTCTTTAGACCCGAGTAATTCACTGTAGGTTCACCTAACTGCACGCTGGACCAGACCCAGCAGAGAACAGAGAGCTCCTTTCAAAAACTGTTGCTAAATAAAAACCTTCCTGGTACCCTCGTGACTGCCACACACACACACACACTCACACACACACACACACACACACACACACACACACAGGTCCTTGTGGTCCTATAAGCGAGTTAAAGTGGGGCAGGACGCAGGTCCATTTAAAGACTTAAAGATACCTGGACATCAGCAGAGACTCACCTGGGAGCGTTTAGAGAGAGTGAGTCAGAATCTGTTGACTCTTTTAATGTCGGTCTGATGAAAACCTGGATGCAGAGCGATTTGGGGGGGGGGGGGGTCGACCCCACGTGTGACTGAGTTCAGATGTCTCAGATGCTCAGAGATTATTACAAAGGTTGTATAAGTGAATTTAAATGTGGCAGCACCAGGAAAAGAGTTCCTACATGTAGGGGGCGTGGCCTCAATGGCCCTGCTGTCAGCAGCGTGACTGAGCAGTAGCACATATTCAATGTGTACAAACATTACATATGGCCACGCTTCTGCACCTCAGTAAGGTCGAGAAGCATGTGATCCAATCTCAGCCAATCAGAAGACATCATCCTACGTCACTGATTCTGCTATTGTGGCATTTCAACCGAATCTGGTAACTTTGTCAGTGTTTATTTTGTTCTAATTCTGTTATGTCCCCCAAATTTCAATTTCAAAGCATTTCAATGAGCGCTCTATAAAATGGAAAATATATTTCCCCGACTATATTCAAGTTCCCTGTTCAGGGTCAACCTTCAGTTTTGTAAATTCCCGATTTATTCCCATTAATTCCTGAAACTTTTGAAACCCTCCTCTTCAGTTCAGTGAAGGGTTTTAAAATATTGAAGCTTTTTGGGCACTTCCAAGTTTATTTAGTATATCTGATTATTGACACTCGTTTTAAGAATAAAAGGCTTCCTGTCACTAAATGAACGTCTCAGTTGACTTTCTTCACAATAATGTTGAAGTCTTATTTTTCTGCTGTTGTGTTAAAAGCTGATAAGACGACCTTGATGTCAGACAGGCCTCAGGTGTGTTTCTATCCCTGTGAGGACAAACTTCAGTGTTTAACCCTTTCAGCACAGCGCAGGTGAGGGCAGGTGGGACGGGCGTGTAACGTTTGCGAGCAGGTTTTTAAGTCGTGTCGAGGTTAATGTTTCTGATGGTTATGTTTAAGGTCGGGGGATTGGGTCCTCATAAGTATAGAAAGAACATGTGTGTCCTTACTGATTTGGTGTGTTCTGGTCGGGGGGCGATCACCGGCGGTGGCTCTGCCTCGTCTTCGTCATCGTCCTCGGATACGGTTGCTATGGCGGGCGTCTCCGACACGGCCTTGGAGCTCTGCTTGATGTCACAAGGGGAGAGAGGGCGGTGCCTCAGTGACATCATCTTCACATGAGCCAACAGCGATACCAGACCCATCATAGCTTCCTGCCGTTACTGCTTAATCATCTCATGGTGCGGCTCAGTCCTCCCAGACTCTGTCTCTTCTTCTCTGCTCATTTAAATGTAACCTCCTCTTCTTCCTGCACTCCTCTCCGTCTTTCCGCCTTCTTTTCTTTTCCTTTTCTCGCCCTGCTCTCGTCATCACTGCTGCTGTCTGAACGCTCCGGTCATGTCTGGCTTCTGATGCCCCTTCTTCTTCTCTCTCTCTCTCTCTCTCTCTCTCTCTCTCTCTCTCTGTGATGGTCTGACACTCGGCTAGTGGCCAAGCTGCAGACACAGGGAAATGGTAAAAAGATGCTGATTCACAATGCAGAGGACAGAAATAGAGAGAGAGAGAGAGAGAGAGAGAGAGAGAGAGAGAGAGAGAGGATGGATTGGCATCACCATCACTTCCTCCTCCCTCCTGTATTCTCACCTTCAAAGTTTTGTTTAAAGTCACCTTGCAGACCACACGTTCACTGCGACAACACAAAGTCGTCCAACATGAAGCGTCCTGAAAACACTTCCTGACCAATCACAGGCGACTTTGGTTTGCAATAAGTATTTTAGACATCAAGATTCATCAAGTAGTTTTAAAGCTCCCTGGTTTTACACAGCTGACATCAAAACACAGTTTTTGTTGTTTCTTGTTCATAAACGTTTAAGATTCAAACCGTCGTCCTTTTTCGCCATCTGGTTGTTATTTACGTTCCCACAAATTCAGGGGAAAAACATTAAGATGTGTTTCAGGTCTGCATCAGGATGTGTTCATATGAACTGAACAATAAAAAAAAAAAACATCTTTAACTTAAACCTTGTCTCTGTGTTTGAAGCATCGAGGGGCTTCATATGCACCCACACGAAAACATACGACACAGTTTACTGGATTTCTTAATAATTCAATTTGACAGTTTTATTGCTAATCTTTAAAAAAAATGGTGACCAAAAATATACTGGGTTTTTTTTTTAATCGCAGCTTTTGATCAAAAAAAGCTGAAATCATTTTAACATTTCAGGTATACTCGTAGATTGACCCGTCATTAACAACACTTTTCTCCCTCTTGGACTTAATGAATGTTTAAGAGCTAAACTGAAGGTCACAGATGCTTCAACTCTAAAAACAGTTGAGAGGAAACACAATCCTGCACGATCTGTTCGTCTGTTTCTCACCTGTTCAGTAACTCTGCCCCTCTCCCTCCATCGACGCTGCATCTCCTGTCCTTCTCTCCGCTCCGTCCCGTCAAATGCTAGATTAGACCTCATCTCCTCCCCTCCTTCTTTTAATCTCCTCATCCTCTCCCTCCTTCCTCTCCTATAATCCTGTCATACCTTGTCACCCGGCTCCACAGACTTCCCTTACGTTTACCCTCGACCTCGCCTCGGAAATCTCCACTTTAATATTTCTCTTTGAAGTTTGATCGCGGGTTTCGACATGAAAGTGAAAGTTCAGTAGATGCTGTTCAGGATGAGCACGTCATGAAGAGGAAGTGCTGATAAGCTGATGAGATTTGATCTCAACTCACAGTGAATTTAAATACACAAAAAAAGCAGTGAGAAAACGATCGTCAGCACTTAAAGCTGCTTCCATTGAAGTCTGATTATTGTTTGAACAGCTGATTCTGGAGCTGCTGAGTTTGTCTCCACGCGAACAACAAACAAAGATTCAGCACAGATTTTAATTTAGAAACATGTTCAATTAGTCGCAATTTATGAACTAAGTCCCCGTGTCCACCGAGCACCGACCGTACGCTCGAGCGCTGCTCGTCTGACCCGTCTCTATGACAACAGCCTGCAGACAAAGACCAACACTGCTCCTTCACGTTTTACTGCATGATTTACATGTTGTTGTTTTTTTACCCCAGCAGGCACGGAGCGAAGAGGACGAGGGTGCAAGACACGATCCAACTTTTTAAAAACGTCCCTTTCCCCCCCCCCACAGAGCAGGTGATCCGTCTAAAGGCTCATCTAAGTGAAGAGCTGCACGTGCATGTTTGCTTTCTGACAGGATGAAGGTATCGGGCCTCAGCAGCTGTGACCATAAATGATCCTTCACTTCAGTCTCGTGGGGGTTTCAGATGAACTGCTTTAAAATCAAAGACATACTTTTCTTCTCATCTCCCACAGTCGTTCTTTTTATTTGCTTTATCAGCAGCTAGCTTCAGGCTAATTCTTCATCCTCCGCCTCATAAACAAACATGCAGAGAAACACTTCTTACCGCTGTGTTGGACGAGTTGAAGGCGTCTGTGTTTTTATCTGCAGGGAAAACAAACACAGCAGGAAATTAGAAGAAAAACAATATCAAAGTAAAGCAAAATGTTTGGATGTAAACGTGTGTGTGTGTGTGTGTGTGTGTGTGTGTGTGTGTGTGTGTGCTGTACCTGTGAAGCTCATGTATTTCTGGCTGTTGGCCGTTTCCTTTGAGTCGTAGAACTTCAAAACGTCGAGGACGGCCTGTGGATTCTTCTTCTGCTCCAGCTTGGTGATGTTGGAGGTCTGCAGGAGCCGAGCCCACTGCTCCGGCATGCCCTGCGCACACACACACACACACACACACACACACACACACACACACACACACACACAGACACACACAGACACACACACACAGACACACACAGACACACACAAAGAGGAGTGTGAGCTCGGGTTTTATATATTTGTGTTTGTATGTGATACAAAAGTGTTTTAAAGTCCTCCTTTATGTTACTCTTCTTGTGTTAAAGTGTCTAAACTTATCTTATTGTTTTAACAAATGAACAGCTGAGACGATGCATCAACAGGCACGAGCGACTTTATTAAAATATATATTGTATCATAGACGGTTGTTGTTCCTGCAGCGTAAACAGTAAAGAGAGAAGATGGAGCCTTGAGGTTTTTAACAGTAAAAGGGGAAGTCTTCCTTGTGGCCAGCAGGGGGCGACTTCATGAGCACGTAAAGCTTTTTCTCATTGAAGAAAAATGTCAGGAAACTGAATTTAATGGTTTAAATTCAATATTCTTTTCCTCTTGACCTACAGCGCTGTTAGGATAACTGAAAAAACAACGATTGTTTTATAGTCACAAAATGGTAAAAAGGCCAAAAACAGCAGATGACAAAAACACTGTTGACACGTCTGACATTCACTCAAACACTTGAACATTTAGAAGATGGGACTCTAATCTCTTGGCCTTCTACAATTTGTAAATTAAGTGAAATTAGTTTTAAGAGCGACGACAAATGATACATTTTAGAAAGACACACACACACACACACACACACACACACACACACACACGCACACTTTCTAAGGAGGAGGCAGTCTTGTCATATGTGTACTTTAATCACATTAAAGTACACACACAACTGGGTCACATCTCTCCACTCTTTTGTCTGGGTCAGTCCATCACACAAACAACACACACACACACACACACACACACACACACACACACACACACTCCTCCACGTTCTGCTCCATCCTAGATCTCTACTCAGGTCTCAATGTTCAAGCATCCATCCACAGCGTCTCTGTGCTCGTCCACACCGTCGTTTACTTTGATGCATTTTGATCCAAATAAAAAGGACGAATAAATAATACAAGTTGCTTTTATATGTAGATGTGTGTATGACTGAGAGGAGAAGGAACTTCTGTATGTCCCAGATTACAGGACAGGAAGGAGGAGCTCTCCCTCTCACACACACACACACACACTCACACACACACACGGACATGCACACACACTTTAACTCCCAGCTAAACGAGCTTGGTCAGGCGGATCAAGTGAGTCAGCTAAACAAGGAGTCTTTGTCTAATGTGATTATTTAAAAAGGTTCATTTGCCAAGTGTGTGTGTGTGTGTGTGTGTGCATCTAACACGCAGACACACACATTTATACACACACACTCTTGCACGCAACAATGAACATGGGTCTTTTGGTAAGCAATTAAAAAGTGATGCAAACACACACACACACACACACACACCACAGAAACACAGTGTGGTCGCTTCAGGAGCGTTACAGCTCACACTAACACTTACAGTGAACTCCCCGGTGACGGCATCAAAGCCAACGTGGATGGTGTGTTCGAAATCTGACGGCAGAGAGATCTCTGGACGCTCCTTCTTCTTATAGGCTGTTACATAAAATGAAAAAAAAAAAGAAAAGAAAAGAAAAAAATTACTTTGAAGGTTATATTTGATGCAAAGTACACTTAACCACATTATTTAACACCGGTTAGTCTGTCTACAAACCCCCCAGTTATGAGAGAAGTTCATCTTCTTCATCTTCTGCCTGAAAATGTGTGCTCAAACAGGCTGTTTTGAGATTTTCCCTTCATGACATCACAAAGGGCAGTAGCCCCTCCCCCAGGTGGGTGACACTCCCACAGCTAGGTGTTTGTTCTGCCCTCTGAGTCTGCCTTCTCACAGTAAACAATAGGACATGGAGCCAGAAAGCAGCGAGTACACCCGAGCCCTTCCAGAGAGGGGGCGTGGTCAGACACAGCTCATTTACATATTTAAAGCTACAGACACAGAAACAGCCTGTTCTGAGCAGGGCTGAAATAGAGGGGTTTATAGACATGATCAAATACAGGATCAGAGTGGATTTACAACAACACACTTCACACACATGATGAAGAGGAGCGAGGACACTGATTTACACTGAAGAGGAGGAGATGTGACCTTTAAGTCAATTAAGGGAACTCAAAGAAACCATCATGAGGTCATGTTTACAGGGGATACTTATTCAATTGTGATCATTAAAGTTAATGCAGTTTAAACCAGAAGGAATCTGGATGATCTAATAAACTATGAACTATAAGAATAAAGGCTTTTGAGTTCAAATGAGCTTAAGAACATGGAGACTGAAAGTTTTGATGTTGCCATCAAAGCTGCAGAGAAGCGAGTTGTGTTAAATTATCAAACTGACTGTAACAGAAAGATCTTTAAAGACGAGGAGGTGGTACAAAGAGATTCAGGCAAATACATCCCAGAGAGAAATGCTTAATACTTATGGGGGAAAAAACCTGATTTGCTTATTTGTTATTCACCAAAGAAAATTTAAAAAAAATGTAAAAGAGGAATAATTAGTGAGGAGAGGGAGAACTCAAAGAAGCAGTCAGTAAGAGAAACGATGAAGATGGAAAGAGAGATGCAGACGGAGTGAGGACGACACGACAAAGGAGACACCATATGCTGTGAACGATGCACATCGATCCTCTGGGAAATCATTACTCAGACACCGGGAACCCCTTGGGATCACTAACAATGATGCAGGACCACCAGGCTCCTGCAAAGCATCATGGGTAATAACCCTCCCTGTGTGTGGAACACGTGTGTTGAAGAATAAAGTCACCGCGAAAGTGCAAAAACCTGCAAGTTCCTCGAGTGTCCAAAAGACACACACACACACACACACACACACACACACACACACACACACATACACATACACACACACACACACACACACACACACACACACACACACACACACACACACACACACACATTTTACACATTGGATTTGATGAAGCAGGGCGTTTATTTTCATAAGAAGGGGCGTGGCCAATCTGGAGATTTAAGGCCCGCCTCTCAGCTCAGCTCCACCTCTCTGCCTGTTACTAGCTTGACTGAAAGTCTAATATGGCGAACGGCATCGGTGGGCTTCAAAAGTCTGCTGCAGCAACCGACATGTGACATCCCTGAGACTATGTCCATGTCTTATACAGTCTATAGCGGGCCGATTCAATTAGCAGCACAGCGCTCCCGTTTAACAGAACATCTTTGATCCTGTGCTCGCAGGATATCACAAGCTGGTCCAAACCTCGGGTCCTTAGCTTTCTGAAAACATGGCTCCCTGAAGAATAGAGTTAATTAGCGCTGGTCTAGAGAGGAGTAAACAGCACGCCGAGCGTCTACGTTTTGGTTTTAGCACCAGCTAGCTGTGAAACTGTTTTAATCTGATCTTCTTGTAGGAGAAAAAGCAGACAGAAAAAGAAGAAGAAGGCCTTTGAATAAGACTGCTTGATAATGAGAGTCTACCTCCAGAACTGACACAACAGGGCCAAGTATAAAAAAAAAAAAAAACGAGGGATACACAAGGCGGCTCTGAGAAGCTCAAACACTTCAATCCACAATTATTTTATATATTTTTTTATATCTCACGTCGTTTCTTTATTTCATCACCGTCTTAAATCAAAGTTAGTATTTCTACTCTGAAATTCGCTTTTTGTTTTACAAGCCAAGGTATCCTCGGTACGGTGGCCTGTTGAGGACATCTCCGGCTCAGACACTGACTCTCCCTCACTGTCTCCGTCCTCCTCTGTCAGACACATCCAACAGATATATTATCCATAATCACAGGATCATCAAAGACTGTTTATTCCTCATCAGAGTGCAACAGAAGCTCAGAGGAGTGAAAGTGATTTACCTTCTGCTGCAGGGTTTGACAGCAGCTCTGACACAATAAGGCCACACTGAGGCAAAACTCGACTACGTCTCGCTCATGCACAGGTGGAGGCCGACGCACTGAGGAGGCTTAAATGTGTTTGCTGGGTATTGATCCAGAAGCGCCTGATGATAAAAAAAAAAAAACCTGATATCCTGGAGGACTTCTCAGCCACCGAGGACCCCGAAACACTGCAGCCTCAAGCACTCACTTTTATCGCCTCCTCCGGTCAGGATGAATCTGATCGAGCGGTCTTTCTTCTTCTTGTCCTCCGGGTTCGGTGGGAGGGGCTTGGAGCCGTGGTTGAGAGGGGCGGGGTCCTTGTTGCAGGAGCCGATCATGGTGCTGGTGTTCCTCATGGGCGGAGCTGGGGGCTTGTCCTCGACCTCCCCATTATCAGACATCTTCAGCTACGCTGCAGCCGGCCGCTCCTGCACAGGAGAGACGCCGAGAGTCACCGACAGCAAAACACAGAAACACGAATGATGGCTTCTGCACACACACACACACACACACACACACACTCCTGTCTTTATGAATATCATGCACGACACTGTAGATGTGCAGCGACACACTTCATTCTTCTTATTTCCTGAACTCATCTCATGTTTTATCTTTCTCATTCTCACATGACCTCTTTACTGTTTAACTTCCACCTGTGACGCTTCTTTATGCCCCGTGTCATATTTCTTTATTTCTTTCTGATTGTAATCTTTGATTTTAATCAGTGAACAACACGATGCTCTTTGTGTACCAACACTGCTGTAGAAATGATCTTATTTAAACCTGTTTTTAAGGCTTTTAATGCAGTTTGGATTTTCCATCGTACTCTCATAAAAGGTTGAATGCTGGGTAAAAAAAATAAATAAATAAATAATAATAATAATAATAATAATAATAATTATTGTTATCAGAAAATGAAGAAAGCTTTCTGTGCTGCGGTTCAGTCGGGTCTGTTTGATCTACAAGAACTTTGCTGACTAACTCAGAAAGTTGAGCTTTTTCCGCTCTCACAACATTTAGGTCTGACTCACGGACACAAAAATACACACACACACACACACACACACACACACACACACACACATTAGGTTGTGTAAGGAGGTCCTGAAGCACACGCACAGCTGGGAGGAACAGAGGGACAGTTAATGACAGGTTTTGGCCACAACGCCCTCGTGCAGAAATTCACACACACACACACACACACACACACACACACACACACACACACACGCTAGCTGCAAGCTAACCTGCTCTGCTAAATGCCCGCATGAGGAGAGTCTATCTGGGTCAGAGACATGATTTAACACACACACACACACACCCCCTTGGGATGCTGATAGTTCATCATTGATCTATTAATCCTCATAAAGAACATCGGATGTGACAGTGCAGAGTCGTGGCTCGTGACAGAGTGCGATCCCTGCAGGTGTTTTTTCATCACACACACACACACACACACACACACACACACACACACACTGAAGTGAGCCGAGGAAACGGCTCTCTGATCAGAGCTGTGTTTGAGATCAGCGCTGCCCCGGGTACATTATACTGGAGTCATAAATAAAGCCAACTAAATTATTCACCGTCACTAAAATAAAAAATTCAATCAGGAGCTTAAAAACCTTCCCATGATGCACCGCTCTGCTCCTCTGTCTTCCAGTAACTTCCTCTCCGTCCACACCAAAACAAACGGACCACTCACCTCGCTGCGTTTTCAATCCTTCACATCCAACCGTGGAGCAAAAAACTGAGAAGCAGAGCAAAGAGCCACACGCAGCTTTTCAAAGACCCGTCAGTCCTCGTGGGTCACTTTGAGTCCAGACTGGATCCGACACCTCGTCTCATCTAAGACGCAGATCTAAGAAAGCTTCTCACAAGCACACTCGTGAAAATGTTTCCGGAGCGGCTGTCCGACAGGAAGCAGGTCGATCTCACTCAGAGCTACACTGACAGAGTGTGAGTGTGTGTCGGCCTTTTGACCGGCCCCGCCTCCACCAGACTGTGATGTCACAGCACCGTGTCACCAGGTGAGTCAGATGAGGAAGTGGGAAATACGGCAAACACACACACACAC